>NC_053432.1:37471775-37828242 GCF_007990345.1 Gossypium hirsutum
ACGAATGCTCTTCGAGACTTAGCCCGGATATAACATCAGCACGAATGCTCTTCGGGACTTAGCCCGGATATAACATCAGCACGAATGCTCTTCGGGACTTAGCCCGAACATAACACCAGCACGAATGCTCTTCGGGACTTAGCCCGGCTATATAACTCTCAATTCTCATGTACATATACATATATAACAATACACATTAGTATATCATTTACATTACTTGAATACAAACACAACATGCTTATCGACTATTCAACTTTCAGTTCCATAGCCACATACAAAGATCACATTTATAGTCGTAACACTCTTTCAAAATTGCATCACTTATACCCTTATAATTCAATCCAAATCAAAATTCAAATACGAGTACATGATACGTACCTGATCAACTTAATGATTTAAGCATATCCAAGTGAAGTTATATCACAAATTCTCATAGTCAGAAGCTTGCTACAGCTCGATCTGGATCAAAATTCATTACAATACAACAAACACATTTTAATAGTAAAAAATCATCACACTATCACTTTATCACTTTATGGCATGTATAAATAGACTCACGCGTGCTAGTTAGTCCTAGAATTGACTAAACCGTAGCTCTGATACCAATAAAATGTAACACCCCTATCCCGTATCCGTCACCGGAATAGGTAAAGGGGCATTACCGGACTTGAAACTCATATCCGAACAGTAAAAATTTTGAATATTTTTTTATAAAGAACGTTCCTTTAGGTAAATTGTGACAGCCCAAAATTGACCCTAGTCGGGAAGTGGTTTCGGGACTGCTAAACTGAGTCACCGAAATGTTGGAATGTGATATTTATTGTCTAGAATATGTAATTATGAATGTGTGAAAATTTCAAGCTTCGATTTAGTCGATTGCATGTGAATTTAGTCAATAGGACTTATGTGAGAAAATTTTGAAATGTGATAGGTCAAAGCATAAGGGCCTATTAGTGCATGTTGAAAAAAGGGGGACTTGCATGTCAATTTCCCCCCTATTAGTAGTGGCTGGCCATGACAAGCATGGTAGACCAAGTGTGATGGGCAAGACATGTCATAGACATGTTGGGTTGGTGCATCATGGGTGGAAAAAAATAAAATAATGAGCATGGAAATTAAATAATGAAAGGGAATATGATGAAAACAAAAAAAAGTGTGTGGTTGTTTCTCCCCCCGCCCCATTTTGCCGAAACTAGAAAGAAAAACAAAAAAAAAGTGTTCATCCTTTGGTTCATCCTTGGCCAAAAATTTTAAGGAGGAAGGAAGAAGAAAGGTTGAAGAGGTTCGGCCATGCATGTAACTAGGCTAAGGTATGTTTGATGATGTTCCATGAGATGCATGCATGTTTTAGTTGTTAGCTTGAGTTCTACCTAGCCCATGGTCTAAATCTTGCTATGTGATGGAAATGACACTCGGCCATGGATGCATCATTCTTGGTTGATGTTTGATGTTGTGGTGATGAGGCATGAAGATGAGTTAAGTTTCGGCTAAGGTGGATTTGTGTTGATGTCATTTGCATGCTAAGTGTAAAGCTTTGTAATGATGCATGTGATGGTGGATTGATGATTCTTGAATCTTCTTTTTAGCATTTTTGAGTGAGCACATATGTGCATTGGTTGCTAGATGGAGAAGAATCGGCTAGCAAGTTGTGTGCTAAGGCCGAATATAATTTTTGTATATTAATGAGTAATGCATGTGTTAAATTGATGGAAAGGGAGAGGATGCTTTACTAGTGTATATATGTGTGTATTAGTCAAGTTTTGAACTTGAAACAAAAGGGTGTTTAGTCAATACAAGTGACCATACTTGTAGAATGTATTAAGTGTTGAAATCGGCCCCAAAATAGACATGCATATTCGGCCAAGGGGGAAAAATTAGCTAAAATGTTGAGTTTGATTCATGATTCCGTACATATGTGACTTTAATGTCTAATGTATAAATATGGGCTAAGTGCCTTGTGTTCCTCTTTTCGATGCTCAAATGATTAAATCAATTTATTTGTTTAATTAAGCTCAAGAGCAAAGGGGAACTAAATCCGATAAAGGGAAGGAAAAAGTGGTCGAATAGCTATCGGAATCGTTCGACAACATCCGAGGTAAGTTCTTGAGTAAAAGAGCTTAAATTATGATTTGATTAGATCATGTTTTAAGCAAATTAAAATCATGCTCTTTGTGTGGCTATTGAGCCGAAATTGCAAGAATGATAAGTGTCTTGTGTTCGAGTTTTGCTAACGAAAATGAAATACGAATGTGCCATGATTTATTGTTAAATGTGCATGGTTATTTGAATGATGTCCGGGCTAAGTCCCGAAGGCTTTGTGCTAAGTGACCATATCCGGACTAAGATCCGAAGGCATTTGTGCGAGATACTAATTCCGGGCTAAGCCCGAAGGCATTTGTGCGAGATACTAATTCCGGGCTAAGCCCGAAGGCATTTGTGCGAGTTACTAAATCTGGGTTAAGTCCCGAAGGCAATTGTGCGAGTTACTATAACCGGGCTATGTCCCGAAGGCATTTGAACGAGTAGCTATATCCGGTTAAATTCCGAAGGTACGTGATTTGGGAATGAATGATCTTGCTGTAAAAATTTCAGTAAATACTCTAGAAACATCCCAACATTGAGGTATGTTTCGTATGTGCTTGAATTTAGTTGAGCCCTTACAAATAAGTATTCGCTCAGTTGATAAACGAGCTACCGGCCTTTGGCTAAGTTGATCTTTCGTGTATGTACATAAGGGTTGGTAATGTGAAGCAAGTATGATATTGAAAAATTGTGCATATGAAATTATCCGTTTAGCTACATGAATGCTATACTTTTGTTGTGCTGGAATTCCTTGCTCAAAACTTACTAAGCATAAATTGCTTACTCCGTTTCTTTGATCCTCTATTTTATAGATTTTGGTTCTCCAGCTATCGGACTCGGGATTTTGAAGTCGAAGTCGCCCACACTATCAAAGCCCCCCCTTTTTGGTACAATTTTGGTTGAACTTCGAAATGGCATGTATAGGACTACCCGTTTGTTGTGGGTCATGGACCCTTTGGACTTGTATAATTTTGGATAGCCATGCGAAAATGGCTTATATGTGTTTGAGTATAATGTTATAATCATTTGGTGTGGATATGCTTGACAAGGATTGGCCATGGGAATGGTTAATCACTATCATAAATTGTGCTATTTATGCAAAAAGGGCTAGTTGAATCATGGAAACCATGAAATAGGTAAAGTCTACCTTAAAGGCAGATGCTGACAGCAGCAGTGATGTAGATTTGGAAAATCACTAAAAATAGTAGGAATGGAATTAAATAGTGAATAAATTATGTAAACGAACCTTGATGAATCTATTTTCATAGGAAAGTAACGAAACAATCATATGGACAGTATGTTAAGAGATATTCAGGTTCTCGTGAGACAGGCCCAGAACGGTTTCTGGATTTCCTGTTCCGACTTTGGAAATTCATTACAAATTAACCAGGGACAATTAGGAGTCAATCCATATATTTATAGATTCCTATTTGAGTCTAGTTTCTATAGAAACAAACGGCATCAGTATTGAAGCCCTGTACAGGGAGATATCCAAGTCGTAATGCGCAAAGGTCAGTGTAGTCAATCCCTGTAACATGGGAGATTTTGACTAATAAACTGTACTAATTGGCCCAACCAAAAATTCTAGAAAAAAATATGTAGATGGGCATATGAGTCTAGTTTCAGGGAAAATTTACGGACCTGGATTCTGAGTTTCTGAACTCAAGATATGATTTTTAAAGCGACTATTATACAGATTGGCAGTGTCTGGAAAATTTTTAAACTCTGTTAACACCTCGTGTTCGACTCCGGTGACGGTCTCGGGTTCGGGGTGTTACATAAATACTAAAGACAGTTAGGGATACAATTTAACTGCTATAAGTACACATTCAAAAGATGCCATTTTCGCATGGCTTATATACATTAACCAAAATATTCTTCGGCCACTGGTCTATTCTTTACATGCCATAAAATAATTCAAAACATAACAGTAACAAGCAGTGGATAGTGATAGTGTGACTAGTTGCTGACGATCCCCGAGCCTGTAGCTTCCAAATGAGATCTATAAAACAGAGGAAACAAAGTAAACGGAGTAAGCATTACAATGCTTAGTAAGTTTTAAGCAGTGTCAACAGATAACAATCAAATTATAACATAGTTGTTCGTATTTTTATTTCACTCTTCCTTCGGGCATACCATCCCTTTACCGAATATACCCATCTCATCATATATAATAGGCAGATAAATTCTCACTTGATAGTGATCTCTTATAAACATAGGTACATTACATATTTTCACCTAACTTTCCACATTGACCAAACGCACAATAATCATAGAACAGTCTTATTGCTTTACTCACATATGCATCACATAACGACCTTGTGATTTAGTCCAAATCAAGCTTAAATATAATCTCAAAATACATACGTGACTAGCTTAATGCATTGAACGTATTTATTACCAATTGTTACTGTGAAGTCGTATAATCTTATGCTTTAGTCGAATCTTCAGCGAAACCTTTAGCTCGAATAGTCCCCACACGTAGTTATCGGGTCTTACCCGGACAAAATCTCCACACGTAGTCATCAGGTCTTACCCGGAATATATTTCCAAGTTTCATGTACATTTAATCACATGTTACAACATTCACATCGACTGTCATATTTGTAATTCATTTGCCTCATCAAATATCTAATAATACACACCTTTCACATTTGGTCATTCGGCCACAATATACACACATCTCCTACATATTTCACACTAGTCATTCGGCTTTACCACATATACATATCTCATATATATCTCATATATATTTCACACTAGCCATTCGGCTTTACCACATATACATATCTCATACATATTTCACATTAGCCATTCGGCTTTACCACATATACATATCTCATACATATTTCACATTAGCCATTCGGCTTTACCACATATACATATCTCAATCATACTTCACACTAGCCATTCGGCTTTACCACATATACATATCTCATATATATTTCACACTAGCCATTCGGCTTTACCACATATACATATCTCATACATATTTCACATTAGCCATTCGGCTTTACCACATATACATATCTCATACATATTTCACACTAGCCATTCGGGTTTACCACATATACATATCTCATATATATTTCACATTAGCCATTCAGCTTTACCACACACATATATATTTATCTTGTACATCAATTTCAGCAATAGCTTATAAGCAACTCAAATAGTTTCATCAATGTTTACAACAAATTCACATATTCACTACAAGCTGTTTTCCCGAGCAATAGTCACAAATTATTTATAACTGGAGATACAAAACTCAAAATCAATTTCCGTTAATTTTCCCTGAATATAGACTCATGTATCTTCCATCCATAAAATTTTTAGAATTTTAGGTTTGGCCAATCAATACCAGATTTTTCTTAAAGTTTCCCCTGTTTCACTATTTGAATAATCTGACCACTCTTCACTACGAATCAAATTTCTCATTGTACAGATTTCAAAATATGTTCTATTTGATTACATTTGAAACTAGACTCATTAAGGAGTCTAAGCATATAAATTTTATCTTATAACCATTTTTGTACAAATTATAATGATTTTCTAAAAACAGAATAGGGGATTTCGGAGTCATTCTGACACTGTCTCACACAACTTTAAATATCTCTTTATAGGAAATTTCTTTGCTTACACGGTCTCTTTTATAAGAAACTAGAATAATTAAGCTTTGATTACATATTTTATTCAGCCTATAATTCCACACCAACAATTTATAGTGATTTTATAAAATCACGTTACTGCTGCTGTCCTAAGCAAATTATTACAATTTGCTCTTAAATTTCCAAGTCCAAACACTTATGAACTTACCATTTGAGTTTAAGACATATCATGGCCACATCATATCTTATTAAATCAACTCATTATGTCCTATTATGATTGAATTTACTCAACGTTTAATCACTTAAAACTTACCTCGGAAGTTGCCGAACGATTACGACGGCTCTTCGATCACTTTTTCCTTTCCCTTGTCCAACTTTGATCCTCTAGGCTCTTGAGCTAAATCAAACAATTTACTTTCCAAATTAAACATAGTCATAAGACATCCATATACATTTTATACTAGCCGAAATGTACCATCAAGATATACTTTACTCAAATAATTTACCTTGGCCGATCATGTATAATATTTTGTAGCTTAATAAATTTAACATACATTATGTATTTATAATATTTGTGCAGCCAATTATCCATGGTCATACACACACAATCAAAAATAAATACCAAATTTTTCATATCCTTTATGCCCTAAGCCGAATACACTTGTCATGTTCACCTACATTTTTCAAGTACAACATTCTCATATTCGGCATTAGTATCAAGCATAATAGCCAATTCTTCCCACCTTGAATCTATGCATCTATTTAATCATAGTTTGTTCAAGAACTCATACAACAAGATACATCCAATTTAACAAGAAACAAAAACCTTATTTCTCCATAGCTACTATGGCCGAAAGTTCTAGGCATCTCAATACCGAAAATTTTAACATGGGTTGCCTAAAGAACTTGGTGATGAGTTCAAATTAATCTAACATTTCAAGCAACTTAACACATCCATATAACTAAAAAAATTCTAAGTTTAAACACAATACAACATTTCAGCACCATGGCCGAATACTTCATGAAGTTGTTAAGACCCATCCTTTTTATTAAGCACTTAAACTCAATCATCTTCATGCCTCATCACCACAACATCAAACACCAACCAAGAAGACAACACCCATGGCCGAGTATCATCTCCATCAAATAGCAAAAGAATTTAAACCAACATCTAGAAATATGCATGAATTTCATGGAATAACATCAAACATACCTCTTCCTAAACATCAACCAACCGAACATGAAGCAAGAGAATCCCCTTCTTCTTCCTTCCTCAAGTCACGGCAATGGGGGAGCATGGATGAGAAAACTTTGTTTTCATCACCCCTCCCTTTTCATTACTTTATTACTAACCTTTTATTTTATTATTTCTAACATAAACATTAACACAAAATGTTTATAATATGCTTTAACCCATAGCATGGCCGGCCACTACCTAAAGTTTTGGGAAATTTGACATGCAAGGACAAGCATTTTCTAACATGCATCAATAGGCCACTTTAACATTTGCTTAGCACATTTCTAAATTTTCTCACACAAGTCCTATTTAATAAAATTCACTTACAATTAACAAAATTTGTAACATCCTGATTTTTGGATGTATTCGTAGTTTTCAATATTTTGTAAAGATTTTAAAATTTTGTATTTGGATGTGGAATTTATATTTTTGAGTAGGTAAATGGGCTTATAGAAGGCCCATGTGTTGGCCAAAACCCAGTTGAATTTTTGAATTTTTGGACTTAAAAGGTGAGGGGTTCTGGCTAAGTGGCCTTAAGTGGAGTGATGGGCAAATTGCATCACAAAAAGAGCCTTAGTAAAGTGGCAAGGGTGACGCCACTAGGCTCCTAAAAATGTGGCGTGTGGAGCTTTGAGGGAGGCATGGGATCGATTCCCTGTGTTGACAAATAGGTGCATTTATTTTTAAGTGCAGGAGGGGTAGTGTTGGAGTCCAAGTGGATTCTGCTAAAGGAGAGTTTGGATTAGTCCAAACGCTTGGATTAAGGAGTGATAAGGGGAGAGATTTAAGGGATTAGGAGAGAGGGTAGAAGTTGGCCGAATATTGGGAATTGAAGAGGGAAAAATCGGCAGGGGGTTTTGAGGTTAGTATTTCGGCACTTAGGGTGGAGTGGTGCCGTTTTCTTTTGCTGAAACACCTTAGGGTTTTTCTTTTCTCTCTTCTTCCTCTCTAGCTGAAACTACCACCTCTCATATTCTTCTTTTTCTATTTTTCTTCAAAACCATTCATCAATTCTGCTGTTCATCAATACTTTTGCCGAAGTCGCAAAAGCCAAAATCCTGTGATCACTGCTTGTGCCGATTTCTTCAAAGCCAGGTCCTTCTATGTTCTTTGTTTTATTAAATCTGCGATTATCTTTTCTTAATCCTAGATACCTGACGGCAATTCTACTTCAAGGTCATAGTCTCATATCGTCATCTCCTTCACCACGCAAAAGCCGAAAGTACCATTGGTTTAGAGGCTTATAGCCGAAACTTCTTCAACCCTTGGATACGGGTTTTACCATTGTTTTAAGGATAAATCTGCACCGGATTGCGTGGAAATCAAATAGGAGTAAGGGGTAAGTACTTATCATCTCAGATCTGTTCTTATTTTATGATGTTAGGAAAAGCCGAAATCCCTAAAAATTAGGGACAATCGGATTGCGTTGGATCGAAAGCGTGAATCATTGGGACAATCGGATTCGGAGCTAGCTATCGATTTTGGCAAAAAGGTAAGGGTTCAAAGGCTTTTTAGGGATATGGTTCAATCATGGTTAAGTAAGTTTTGGGGGTTTAGTGATTATGGTTTGTAAATAAGAACTGTGCTAATCAATTGTAGGACATCGAAAGTGATCTCAATAGCAGTCGTCGCAAATCAAGTGTGTACCAAACACCCTTTCTTAGTTCAATTCGGCAAAAGCCGAAATGCCGAAATTATGGCATTTCATAGGCTTGTGAGTATGCGAATGCTCTCAAGACATAGAGTAATTGTTAGATCTAGCACCGCAAAGTGGTAAGTAAGTTCGTGTGACATTTTAGCGTATTTCAGAAAAAAGGGGCCTCGATGGGCCAAAACTAGGCCCAATGGGCTTACGGACCAATATGGGTAAGAGATGGGCAAAGTAGCATGTTAGTTAGATGGTGGAACCAAATTGCATAAAATGGCTAAAAATTTCTGAAATAACGTGTGTAGTTGCGTAAGTACGAAATTACCCCTAAAGAGCATAATTACCGAAATACCCCTAGGGTTTAAAATGGCTAAACTGCATGATTGATTAATACTGTACTGTACATGATATGCTTTATTAATATCTGTTGCATGGGATTGGGGGCATTGATGGAGGCAGTATTGAAAGTGGTTCATCCGCGTACTGGAGGCTTTGCCTCAACTTACTGATATTTGAGCAGTGTTGCTGCAACTGTGGAGTGTAGGGCTGGATGGGTTGAGATATTCCCCACATGGAGTGTAGGGCTGGTACGAGGCACTGTAGCGGTTGGTGGGTTGAGTAGTCTCCCCAGATGGGTTTGCATGCATTACTACTGTTGTTACTTATGTTACTGAACTGGGCCTATGGGCCACACTGTTATTAAAAACGGGGCTAAGGCCTTGCTACTGTATTCTGAAAAGGGCTTCAGTCCACTGTGTACTGTTATCTGGATAGGGCTTAGGCCCAATGGGCTCGAGCTGATTTGGGCTTTGGATGGGTTTCTGTATACACTGAGTTTTCCCAAACTCACCCCTTCCTCTTCCATCCTTGCAGGTGAGCCCTAGATGGTGGACTTGGAGCTGGGCGGGATTCAGAGTGGCCATGAAGATGGATTGCCGATTTTAAATAAGTTTAGCATTTAATTTGGATTATTTTTATTATGCTTAAATTTGTAATAAGGCCGCTCTTTTTAATTAATTTTATTTTGGGGATTATTAAACCGATTAGCACTAGGGTTCGTTTTATAAAAACTACTCGTTTTTAAAAGATCACGATGACGCGCAAAGTTTCCGCAAAGTAAATGTTTTTCCAAGAAAATAAATATTTTAAGCAAACGTTTTTCAACCTTAATCATTTTCTTAAGATGGACATAACCAAACGGTTTTCTCAAATTATACGAGATGTTAGAGTGTGGCAATGGCGGTGTGCATGTCTAAGATTGGATCCGAAGGGAGCTTGGTACTTAAGCAGTCCGGCGGACTCACCTCCTCTTCTTCCTGGTTTCCTACCTGGTGCACAGCTTCCATTCACTCTAACCTACTTTTAAAAGTGTCTTTTACAACACCAACTAGGTTTTCCAACTAAGTAATACAAAATGTTTTGAACGCTTCGATGTGGCGCATCAGATCCGGTCATAACGTCTAAGCCGGGTTTGGGGTGCTACAAAATTCAAACATGAAATTTTCACACATGCATATATATAATAAGCATCAAATATGACGGTTAATTATTTTTATGACTTGATTTTGTGGTCCTGAAACCACTTTCCGACTAGGGTCACATTAGGGGTGTCACAATCTGAGCTCATGAGTTGTGATCTGAGCTCATGAGTTGTGGTATGAGTTCATGATATATGTGACACATGTTATCGCGGTCCGGGTGCTGGTCTTGTATGTTCTACCGGTGCTCGGTAGTTCAGCATGTGTTGCGGATACCTGACAGCTTGTGTGAGCAGCCCGTGTAGCTACACCCTGACCGACAGCATGTGTGAGTAGAACCGTGAGTAGCTCAAAAGCGAGCAACATGTGATATGTGAATGAGGTAGCATTGGTTATATTTGGAGCTCTTAGGTATGAGATTTCGATGTATCCAATGGTATTCTAAGTGTTCAACAGGTAAATTATCGAGTAACTTAACAAAAAACCCGAGGGCTAAGTTAATGAGAAGAATAACTATATGGTTATGTTATGAGATAGTACAGGTACGTACTCAAAACTCATTAGCATTAAGCTTGGTATGTAATAAGAATGCAAATGAATTAATTATGTCTATGAGAATGATTTTCTATGATGACCTTGTGGTTATCGGTTTATATTTATGACGTAAAAATATATGGTGAATTTTATTGAGAACCATGTGTAAAGGCTTTTAGGCCAAATTGAATTGACACACGATGTGCTTATTCTTTTAATGTTTTGATCCAATGAATAATGAAAAGAGAGAAAGACCGACATAAAAGCCTAATAAAAATGGATATGAAAGTATGGATAGCTAAGTGTTTTGGACCATTGAAGGATGTTAAGCTATATGAATTGGGAAATATCAATATACATAATGAATATGCACTTTTATTATGAATGCTAAAATGGTTTGTCAAATGTTGAAATGTTTTATTATGAGAGTTTATGTTTGCTTGACTAATGCCAAGACAAGATAAATTTATATTTATAGATTAAAAGATGAGCATTATAATTGATTAATGCGTAACCACGAGAACATATTGATGAAATTGGTAAATGCATGTAAATGATTCGCTTATTATTTTCATACGGACTTACTAAGCTATATAGCTTACCCCCTTTTCTTTCCCACCTCTTTTAGGTTTATTCAACTAGCTTAGGCTAGAGATCGTCAGAGATTCTATCACACTATCACCCTATCATGTTGGGTAAATGAATGCAAACCTTTGACTCTATGGCATGTATAGGGACCTAGTCTTTTTGTGTATGTGTCAATATGATATGGCCAAATGTATTGGCTTGTAATGAATAAGGTTCTGATTTGGTATGTAGCCATATAAATTGGCTTATATTGGCTAATGGGTTGCAAGCATATTAATTGCTCATATGCCTATGGCAATGTTATTATGTGATGTGGTTTATAATGGTATGTTAATGAAAGTTACTACAAGGGAATCATGAAATAGTAAAATTAGCATTAAAACAGTTTTGGACAGCAACAATAGTACAACTTTAAAAATTCAGAAAAAATTGTGAAAACCAAATTAGAGGATGAATAAAATATGAAATTTAATCTTATTGAGTCTAGTTTTACATAGAAGAAATGATGTAAGCAAAGTATTTCATTTTATGAGATATTTGAATATTTGTGTGACAAGGTCAGAATGATTTCGGGTTCCCCTATTGTAACTTTGAAAAATCATTAAAACTTGTATAAAAATAAATAGGGGTTTAAATTTATATTTTTAATTTCTTAATGAGTCTAATTTCAAGATAAATAAACGGGAACATCATCTGAATCCCGTGCTAAGAGATAATTAATCTTTACTGAAGAAAGGCTGAAACTGTCAAATAGAAGAATAGGGATAAATTTGAAGAATTAACTTTACTTATTGGCTAAGCCATAAATTCTGAATATTTTATGGTAGGAATATATTTGAGTCTAGTTTCGGAAAAAATCAAGTGGATCTTAATTTTGAGTTTTGTAGCTCAAGATATAAATAATTTAGTGACTATGACTCAAGTGGACAGTTTTGTTATGAAAAGTAAATAATTGTTTTGATATGTTTAAGCCTCGATTAGGGTTGTGTTGGTAGTTTAATTTTTCCATGTTAAGTGCCATTGAAAGTGTGTATGTGAGTTTGCAAATGAGGGTGGCAAATGGCTTGGTAAATAGCCATTTCCTTGGTCACACGGGCAGAGACACAGCCGTGTGTCTCAGCCGTGTGAAGGACACGGCCCGAGACATGGGCGTGTGACTTGATCGTGTGACCCCAAATTGTGCATGACATCATAAACAGAGAGTTACACGGGATGAGGAAACGGGCGTGTGTATGACCACATGGCCTACCCACAAGGGCGTGTGACTCTCCAAAGTAGGAAAATTTGCTAAGTGTAGTAAAAGTTCCAAAAGTTTTTGATTTAGTCCTGAACCACTCCCAACATATGTTTTGGGCCTCATGGACTTGTATAAGGGATGATATACATGTGATTGGGTAAATTTGATTTGGTCCAAATTTTATGGCCCGGTTTTGTATGAAAGTTTATGTTTAAGTTCGATAACGCCTCGAACCCTATCCCGGCGTTAGATACGGGTAAGGGGTGTTACATTTAGTAGTATCAGAGCTATGGTTTAGTCTATTCTCGGACTAAAAAAGTGTATGTGAGTCTAGCTATACATGCCGTATTACTACTTGTAATAGTGTTATATCTCCTGACTCTGACGAAATTGTTTTGTTAAGGCGGAGATGACTTCCAACCGAGCTATTTTTTGATAATGCTGATAATGTTATTGAAATGATTGAAATGTGCTTAGATGTGCCAAAATTTGGAAAGGTATGAATAGAAGTTCATGATATGGATGTGTGAATGTACAAAATGAGATAACCATAAGTTGAGAAATATGAAAAGTGGAATGAAATGAAAGTTTATATGGTGATAAGCCCATCTATGTTTGTTTGGCTTGCATATGATGTTATGTGCCCAACATATTTGATTAAGTGAATACGATAAGTAAATTTACTCAAATTGACAGAATGTGTGTTTATGTACACTTGTTTGACTAAGATAATCAAAAAAATTCGTGTAACATGACTATGTATGTTAATTAGCTTGAAGTGAATTATGTAATTGTGATGATATGATGTTGGTGATGAATGCTAAGTCATATGTGTGTACTTATGAGAGTCAAATTAGAGGCTTTACGACCTTACCCCCTTACCAATGTTGTTTTATAACGAAAATTCACGAGAATCATGTGGAATAAGTCCATAAATGTGAAACTAAAGAGTTTGGTGGTGAAATAATTAGTAATGCATACATCAATAAGAATTGTTTGGAAAGTGGAAACAATTTTAGAAGGATATCAGATTGTTCTAAAGATTATTCAGATTAAGCAATGTCACGGTTAAAGAAAAAGTTAATCTCAGCTGATAGACTTATTCAGATATGATGTATAAAGTATGTGTTTACTGAAATTTTCCCCGATTTGGTTTTCGTTAGTGAATAGAATAATGTGGGGTTCATGTTGACAGAATTGGTCAGAGAAATGATAATTGAGTAGTAACGATGTCTGTGTGTGACAGTTATAGTTGAAATGAATATGATGATCTTTTCTGGGAATTCTATATATTCTTTTATCGTCAAAGATATGTGTGTGATTGTTCATTTTCTAGTGAAATTCTTATCGTGTGAGAATGTTAGCTGACTATAATGTTAGAAAAAAGTTCTGTTGGTCTGGTTGGTTCATGATCGGTATTTTTTTATCTCTTCGAAATTCTATTCTGATATGTTGGAATGAAGTCGATGGTAAAAATTTATGTTAGACTATTCTTATGTTTCTATTGATTATGGCTTTGTTTTTATATGCGGGAAATATATTATCTCTGTTACAAAGGAAGTCCAGAGTCGGTAAGCAGTGTTTTTCTTCTAGCTTTCTCTGAGGAATTATCGATATCTTTATTATCTTCTTGTGAGTTATGTTCTCGGACTTCCAGTATGGTATTGTATCTTGGATTTCTTTATCTCAGTTTTTCTATCATTCTTATTTCGTGAATTATCAACTATGTCTTATCTTTAAAGTGTGTTCTTCAGCTTGTGATAACTATGTCTATTATGATTATGCTTCTGGTTCGATCATAGAAACGTGGTGATTCTGGTATCTAGATTTCTCTAATTTTTGTGTAAGGAATTGACATCGGAAAAGGTATAAGTGGTGAAATCACAAGCTTCAATTTGTATGATGGATTTCTTTTCTCAGGTAAGTTAATTAAAGTCAATGCATTCAATCGGGATGTCCTTGTTTCTTTGAGCTAATGCAATTGTAAAGGTCTTGATTTCCATGATAAGAGAATTTTGAAAGATTGTGTGTTTGAGTTGTTTTAATAGCATGAAGAAATGAGCATTTTGTTATGTTATCATTTGATAGTTGAAATTGACTTGGTTGTTTTTATCAGAGTGACCTGGTCAGTTGAAATGTGATTTGAGTTACTTGTAGTTAAAGTATCCTTAGTTATGGTAATAAATTTTGTGCATCCACGAATATATCGATGGACAGTCTGAATGAAGAATTGATATTCTAGAGAGTATGATACCGAGATATACCTAGTAGATTTGTTCCAATTTAATGATGTTATTATGAGTTAAAGTTTTTCTGAATGATATGGTTATAATATTTATGAAAATTCAAATGGTTTGTGTATGTTAGCAATGTTGAAAAACAGTGAAAGTTATAATTAAATGAAGCTCTGGTTTTGAGTTGAGTTTGAATTGAGTAATGAATTTATGATTTTTCAGTGATGCACTATTGAACAGATTGGAATGTGTTTTATTACTATAATGTAAAGTGATGGTTCATGTTTTCATATGATTAATGTCACATTAAAAAGAATTGTTCGACTGGTGATGTAACATCCCAAAATAGGGTCTACCACAAATATGACATTGAAATGTTTATTTTATGATTATTATGAGGTCTAGAATATGAAAATATGCATGTGTTAAAGTTACATGAAGAAATTCTATGAGCAAGGTGTCCAATTAGAAAATAAGGACAAAATTGAATAAAGTGCAAAACTTGGATTCTAGAAGCAATTAGTATGAAATTGCTTTAGATTATTAATTAGAAGGTCTTAAAGAGAAATCTTCCCAATTTCTATGTTTTTGGACAAAATGGGCATTTATGGATAAAATTTGAAAGAAGCTTAAAGGCATTTTGGTCATTTGGCTAATTAATGAAATAAAATGGGAAAATGAAGGCAAAAATCAGCCATTCTTCTCCCTCATCCATTCGAATTTTCAAGCCCTCCATAGCTAGGGTTTTCAACATTTTCAAGCTTAATAATAAGTGCTCTCAAGCCTAGTTTTTAATGTTCTTCGTATTTTTGAAATCCCGATAGCTTACTCTCTCCATTTCTACCCATATTTTGAGTTAGGGTTCATGTTTGTAAAGTGACCCATGTGTGACATGATTATTCTTTAATGTTTTATAGAGGAATATGAAAGTTGGATGTGTGTTATACATCTTTTTCTAGGTGATTTTCATGAAAAACCCCTAAAAGGACCTTTTTGCAAAAGGTACAAAATATGTGGTAGAAATGTGAAATACTGGAAAATGTAGGCTGCCATAAGAGGGAAAAACTTTTGGCTAGGCTTGGGTAATGTAGAAATTTCATGCATTTCATCATATGAGCGTAGGGACTAAATCGTAATAATGTAAAAGGTTAGAGGCAAAACGATCATTTTATCTGGAGTGAAATTTAGGCTCGAAAAAAATAATATGAGGTATTAATGATTCATTTTTATTTTTATAGACCCCGAAGAATAAATTCCAGAGGTCGATCGAGGAAAACGAAAGGTTTCAAAATAACCGAAACACGAAATCGAAACGAGTACCAGATAAGTTTGAATAACTTTAAGTAAACTATTAATATATCTAATTGCATGTTTTATGAAGGTATAATAATTGATTATAGTGATGGCATGGAAATCCATGAAATGCGTTAATAATAATTATATGATAATAAATGTCACGGTTGAGGTCAAAAAGGGAGATTCGATGGATAAACCATGGCTTACATGACTTGAGACCTTGCATGTGTTGCAGAAAAGGATTTAGCCCGGACGGGTAGTCCGTTGATCTATGATATAGAAAGGATCTAACCCAGACAGATGTTCCTTGAGTGATCGAGCCTCCCGAAGAATATGTGTGCATTGTGGATTTAGCCTAGATGGGTAATCCAATTAGGGTCTGAATTTAGCCTGGACTGGTAATTCAGATACGAGCTCATTAAGGGTATTTGTCGCTATAAGGGATTTAGCCTGGACTGGTAATCCTGACATCACCCTATGAGTTCACATTGCAGGGGATTTAGCCTGGATTGTTAATTTATCCATAAGATGTGAGGTTCACCGGAGTGCGTACTTTAAATGATCACTTTTACGACTTGACGGTAAATGGATAGTCCATCAAGATTTCCAAGAGACTCAACGAGATTAACATGAGATATAAAAATGAAAATGTTGAATGATGAGCTCATCTAAGACAAATTACATGGTGCATTATTATAAGACTAACTTGTTGATTGAGTGTATATGATAGGGAAACCATTTCATTCTTGTTGGTTTTATTGCCTAATATGGTTGTATGCTAATTAATCAGTAAGTTTACTTTCTAGTTGTTCGGGCTTACTAAGCATGTAATTGCTTACCCCTCTCTTTTCCCTGTCTTACAGAACTCGTGGACTTGCAAAGATTGGGAGACGGTTGGAGAATCAACACACTATCATCTTGTCTAGCTTTGGTATATAGATACTCTTATTTTGTTCAATGGCATGTATAGGGCTTTTGTTATTTTGTTATATGTATCAATTGATTAGACATTATGAAGGCTTATAAAATTATACATATTCACTTGTATATGGCCAAGGGAATTGGCTCATTTTGGTGTAGGTTATGACCTACCAAGTTGTGCATGTTATGTTCCAATGTTCTTGTGATGATTAAATATGGTGTGTTGCAATTAGTCATATATAATATGACCAAATCACATGGGGTGATTAGGCCACAATTTGGCAATGAGTTAAGATAACGAGCCAATATTTATTGAGTTACAAGTCATGGAAATCCTTAATATAAAGGGGATAACCTAGCATGTATAAAAACCAATGAGATGAGGTTTACATGAAATGAGGCATATTAAGGTCATTTAAGAGTATAATTAGACCATGTTAAGTGTTATTGAAAACTATAAGTGGATATGAATGTTAGAGGGTGACCAAAGGCTTGGAAAAGAGCCTAACAAGGTCCATACGATTAGACACATGGGCGTGTCTCTAGGCCGTGTGTGATGCACGGATCACTCCATGGGCGTGTGTCCCCTGCACCTAAAACTTTTAAATCAGAATGCATGGTAGTAAACACATGGGCAGAGACATGGCCGTTTGTCTCAACCGTGTGTAGGGCATGGCCTAGCACATGGGCGTGTGTCTTGGCCGTGTGCCCTTAAATGCATGCTGACGTCATAAACAGAATGCTCAAGTTTTTGGACACGGGCGACCACACGGGCATGTCTAGGCCGTGTGAAGGACAAGGGCCAGGGACACGGGCGTGTGCTTGGCCATGTGAAAAACCCTGTAGGTTCGAAATAGGAAATAAATTCAATTAATTCCACACGGTAGGGGACATGGGCGTGTCCCAAAGCACACAGACGTGTGCATTGCCTCCACAGAGGTGTGTGAGGCTTAACTTAGAAAATTTTTCGAGAACTTTCTCAGGTCCTCGGTTTAGTCCCGGACCTTTCTCAATGTATGTTTTGGGTCTCGTTGGTCCATAATAGGGACATTAAGATGTCATTCGATTAGTTTTAAATTGGAACAAAATTTTACAACCCATACTTCCTAAAAATATTAGAGTACATGTCTGGTAACGCCTCGTACCTAGTCCAGTCTCGGGTACGGGTAAGGGGTGTTACATTTAGTGGTATCAAAGTTACGGTTTAGTCAATTCTAGGACTACCGTAGAGAGTATTGAGTTTCACTATACATGCCATTATACGAACGTTGATAGTGTGACATCTCCTAAATGCTTAATTGTCTTTGAATATAGCAAATGTCTTCCAATCAAGCACAAGATAAGTCTGAGGGAGCCGAGAGCCATGCTCTAGCTTCCGTACAATGAGCTGTTTCTAGTAGTAGTAGAAAGCCTATGTCTGAAGGTCGGGAAGCGGCCAGAGCCGCCTTCTTTGACATGATGGATGAGTGGTTTAGGGATTATTTGAGAAATTGCCCTAACATACCACAACCTCCCCCACCCCCTAACCGACCTGATGAGGAAGTGCCACGAGGTATGGCACCTGTGAGAATTGGTAAAGCCCCTGTAGACAAGCTTAGAAAGTACGGGGCTGAGGAAATTAGAGATAAGATTGATGATGACGCTGAACAAGACGAGTTCTAGCTCGAGAACACTATATGAGTGTTGGACGAATTATCGTGTACAGTTAAGGAGTGTCTAAAGTGTGATGTATCTCTTCTGAAGGATACTGCATACCAGTGGTGGAAGACTGTATCTTCAGTGGTACCGAAGGAAAATATTACTTGGGAATTTTCCAAGTGGAGTTTAAGAAGAAATATATCAGTCAAAGGTTATTAGATTCGAAGTGAAAGGAGTTCCTGGAACTCAAACAAGGAAATAAGACTGTGTCGAAATATGAAAGGGAGTTTGTAAGATTAAGTCAGTATGCAACTGAATAGGTCCAAACAGAGTCAGAATGTGTAAACGCTTCGAAGAAGGTCTGGATGAGGAAATGAAGCTGTTAATTAGGATCCTAGAGATACAAGAGTTTGTTACATTAGCTGATCGGGCCAAGAAGGCCGATGAACTCAATAATGAAAGGAAGCAAGCTAAGAGAGAAGCTCGAGTTTTGAGCAAAAGATCTAGTAGTAGGGCACTCTCATTTTCCAAAAAGAAATCAATGAGCCAACATGAACGCTCCACTTCATCGGTAGGATATTCGGGAAGAGCGAGAAGCTCCAAACGACGTAATCAGAAGTCTTCTTTCTCGATGGTGACTAGTGTGGGAAGTGTTGATGACCAAAAGCCGAAGTGTAAAAGCTGTAATAAATTTCACTTCGGAGAGTGTCGAATGAAGATTTGTGCGTGTTATAGATGTGGTTCTCTTGACCACATCCTCAAAGACTGCCCAGAGCGAACCGATAAAGAGGTAGAAGTAGCCCCGAAATCGAGTGCTCCTATTTCACGAGGTAGACCTCCAAGATATCCTGGAAGTGCTAGTGGTAGTCGAGCTGTGACCAAAGACACAGCAAAATCAGAGGCTCAAGCCCCGGCAAGAACGTATGCAATACGTGCTCGAGGGGAAGCCTCTACTCCTAACGTCATCACGGGTACCTTTTCTCTTTTTAATACTTGTGTTGTTGCTTTAATTGATCTGGGATCGACGCTTTCATACATTTGCATGAGATTAGTTTCTAGTATGAATATATCCATTGAACCTATGGAATTTGTTATCAGGGTGTCAAACCCATTAGGCAAGTCAGTCCTGATTGATAAAGTCTGTAAGAATTGTCCTTTGACGATTCAGGGTCATTGTTTTCCGGCTAAGCTTATGTTTTTTCCATTTGATGAGTTTGATGTAATACTTGCCATGAATTGGTTAGCCCTGTATGATGTAATTTTAAATTGTGGTAGCAAGTATATTAAATTGAAGTGCCCAGATGGTGAGATTTTACAGGTTAATTCAACAGAATTGGATACACCGCCAATTGTAATTACATCAATGGTTACTCAAAGATATATGAGAAAAGTGTACGAAGCCTACCTTGCTTTTGTTCTGAACACTAAGGAAAAGGAGTTGAAGATTGAATCTGTACCAATAGCATGTGAATATCCAAACGTGTTCCCAGTGAAACTACCCGTTACCTCCCGATAGCGAGATAGAGTTTGGTATTGAACTAGTGCCAGGGACAGCTCCTATTTCTATTGCTCTATAAGGATGGCACCAACTTAGTTGAAAGAGTTAAAAGCACAGTTGCAAGAAATGATGGATAAAGGTTTTGCAAGGCCAAGCTTTTCGCCTTGGGGTGCTCCTGTATTATTTGTAAAGAAGAAAGATGGTTCGATGAGGCTATGCATAGATTATCGACAACTGAACAAGGTAACTATCAAAAATAAGTATCCTTTTCCAAGAATCGATGATTTGTTTGACCAATTGAGGGGAGCCACTATGTTCTCTCAAATAGACCTGAGATCCGGCTACTATCAGTTGCGAGTTAATGAATCAGACGTGCCTAAGACAGCTTTCAGGACAAGGTATGGCCACTATGAATTTCTTGTCATGCCATTTGGGTTAATGAATGCACCGGCCTTATTTATGTACCTAATGAATAGGATATTTTGACCATACTTGGACAAGTTCATCGTTGCGTTCACTGACAACATTTTGATCTATTCCAAGGATGAGACAAAACATGCGAAGCATTTGAGGACTATGTTGCAGACCTTACAAGAAAAACAATTGTATGCTAAGTTTAGCAAGAGTGAGTTTTGGCTCCAAGAAGTAGTGTTTTTGGGTCATATTATTTCGAGTGAAGGCATCCAAGTTGATCCAAGTAAGATCTCTGCTATCGTTGAATGGAAACCACCTAAAAATGTAATCGAGGATAGAAGCTTTTTGGGCTTAGCCGGTTACTACCGAATATTTGTGAAAGGGTTCTCTATGATAGCAACTCCCATGACGAGGTTACTACAGAAAGACATGAAGTTTGAATGGACAGAAAAGTGTCAGTAGAGTTTCAAGAAGTTGAAGACATTGCTGACTGAAGCTCCTATTCTAGTATTACCCGAGTCAAGAAAAGAGTTTTGTGGTTTACAGTGATGCATCCTTAAATGGACTAGGTTGTGTGCTTATCCAAGGTGGCATAATGATAGCCTATGCTTCACAACAGTTGAAGCCGCACGAGAAAAATTATTCGACATACAACTTAGAGCTTGCCTCCATTGTTTTTGCCTTGAAAATCTAGAGGCATTACTTATATGGTGAGACTTGTCGTATATTCATCGACCACAAGAGTTTGAAGTATTTGATGACTCAAAAAGAATTGAATCTGAGACAGCAGAGATGGTTAGAGTTAATTAAAGATTACGAATAGATCATCGATTATCACCAGGGAAAGGCGAATGTGGTCGCCGATGCGTTAAGTAGAAAATCTTTGTTTGCATTGAGGGTCATGAACGCTCGATTGGTGTTGTTTGATGATGGTTCAGTTTTGGCTGAGCTAAGGGCTAGGCCGACATTTCTTTAGGAAATTTATGATGCTCCGACTAATGATAGTGTCCTGCAAGCTAAAAGAGCTCAATGTGAGTCGGGCATCGAATTAGATTTTCAGATCAGTTCTAATGGATGTTTGATGTTCAGAGACAGAGTTTGCGTACCGAGGAATGATGAAATTATTCGAAAAATTTTGCAAGAGGCACATGATAGCTATTTGTCTATTCATCCGGGAAGTACCAAGATGTATAATGATTTGAAGAAAATGTACTAGTGGAACGGCATGAAAAGAGACATCTCTGAATTTGTATCAAAATGCTTGATATGTCAGCAAGTTAAGGCTGAACATCAAGTACCTTCAGGTTTACTACAGCCTGTGCTGGTTCCCAAATGGAAGTAGGAAAGAATTACTATGGGCTTCGTAACAGGATTACCATTGACCCCGAAAAAGAAAGATGCTATATGGGTTGTGATTGATAAGTTGACAAAGTCGGCTCATTTTATTCCGGTAAGGACAAACTACTCACTTGACAAGTTGGCCGACTTGTATATATTTGACATTGTAAGACTACATGGGGTACCACTATCGATTATTTTTTGACAAAGATCCGAGATTCACTTCGAGATTCTGGAAGAACTTACAAGAAGCCTTGGGTACTAGGTTGAGCTTTAGTACAACTTTTCACCCATAGATTGATGGTCGGTCTGAGTGCATGGTTTAAATTCTTGAAGATTGTTGCGATGTTGCATCCTTGAATTTCAGGGCACTTGGGAAAAGTACTTGCCATTGGTAGAGTTCGCTTACAACAACAGTTTTCAAATGAGTTTGAAGATGGCGCCTTACGAAGCCTTGTATGAAAGATAGTGCCAAACTCCATTGTATTGGACAGAACTCAAGAAGAGCCAAATTCACAGAGTTGATCTGATCAAGGAAACTGAAGAAAAAGTTAAAGTAATACATGATTGCTTAAAAGCGGCATCGGATGGACAAAAGTCATATGCTGATTTAAAGAGAAAAGAGATTGAGTTTTAAATTAGAGATAGAGTATGCTTGAAAGTATCTCCATGAAGAAATATTTCGAGATTTGGCCAAAAAGGAAAACTGAATCTGCGGTTTAGTGGACCATATGAGGTTATTAAACGAGTTGGACCATTAGCCTATCACTTGGCATTGCCACCAAAACTGGAAAAGATTCATGACGTGTTCCATGTATCTATGGTAAGGTGATATCGATCAGACCCCTCTTATGTGATTTCACCGACGGAGATTGAAATTAGGCTGGACATGACTTATGGTGAAGAACCGGTAAAGATTCTGGCTTGTGAAGTTAAACAGCTGAGAAATAAAGATGTGGCTTTGGTAAAAGTCTTATGGCATCGACATGGTGTAGAAGAGGCAACATGGGAGCCAGACGAAACCATGAGAAGCCAATATCCGAACCTGTTTACTGGTAAGACTTTCGAGGATGAAAGTCCCTAAGGAAGGAGAAATATAACATCCCAAAAAAGGGCCTTGTTGGAACAGCGATTTCAGGACCACAAATCTGACGTTGAAATGTTTATTTTATGATTATTATGAGGTCTAGAATATGAAAATATGCATGTGTTAAAGTTTCATGAAGAAATTCTATGAGCAAGGTGTCCAATTGGAAAATAAGGACCAAATTAAATAAAGTGCAAAACTTTGATTCTAGAAGCAATTTGTATGAAATTGATTTAGATTATTAATTAGAAGGTCTTAAAGAGTGATTTTCCCAATTTCTAAGTTTTTGTACAAAAATGGGCATGTATGGATAAAATTTGAAAGAAAGGGCTTAAGGGCATTTTGGTTATTTGGCTAATTAATGAAATAAAATGGGAAAATAAGGGCAAAATTCAGCCATTCTTCTCCCTCATCCAGCCAAATTTCTCAAGCCCTCCATATCTAAGGTTTTTAACATTTTCAAGCTCAATAATAAGTGCTCTCAGGCCCCGTTTTTAATGTTCTTCGTATTTTTGAAATCCCGGTAGCTTACTCTCTCCATTTCTACCTATATTTTGAGTTAGGTTTCATGTTTGCAAAGTGACCCATGTGTGACATGTTTATTTTTTACATTGCAGGGTATTTAGCCTGGATTGTTAATTTCTCCATAAGATGTGAGGTTCACGGGAGTGCGTACTTGAAATGATCGCTTTTACGACTTGACGATAAATGGATAGTCCATCGAGATTTCCAAGAGACTCAATAGGATTAACATGAGCTATAAAAATGAAAATGTTAAATGATGAGCTCATCTAAGACAAATTACATGGTACATTATTATGAGACTAACTTGTTGATTGAGTGTATATGATAGGGAAACCATTCCATGCTTGTTGGGTTTATTGCCTAATATGGTTGTATGCTAATTAATCAGTAAGTTTACTTTCTAGTTGTTCGGGCTTACTAAGCATGTAAATGCTTACCCCTCTCTTTTTCCTATCTTGCAGAGCTCGAGGACTCGCGAAGATTGGGAGACGGTTGGAGAATCAACACACTATCATCTCGTCTAGCTTTGGTATATAGATACTCTTATTTTGTTCAATGGCATGTATAGGGCTTTTGTTATTTTGTTATATGTGTCATTTGATTTGCCATTATGAAGGCTTATAAAAGTATACATATTCACTTGTACATGGCCAGGGGAATTGGATCATTTTGGTGTAGGTTATGACCTACCAAGTTGTGCATGTTATGTTCCAATGTTCTTGTGATGATTATGTAACACCCCGAACCCGAGGCCGTCGCCGGAGTTGAACACGAGGTGTTAACAGACTTCAAACCACTTATTAAAATTTTTCCAGACAAGCTGTCAATCTGCGTACTAGTCGCTTTAAAAATCATATCTTGAGCTCTGGAACTCAAAATCCAGTTCCGTGAATTTTCCCTGAAACTAGACTCATATTCCCATCTACATATTTTTTTCTAGAATTTTTGGTCAGGCCAATTAGTACAGTTTATTAGTCAAAGTCTCCCATGTTACTGGGGTCGACTACACTGACCTTTGCGCATTACGACCTGGATATCTCCCTGTACAGAACTTCCATACTGATGCCGTTTGTTTCTATAGAAACTAGACTCAGAGAGGAATCTATACATATATGGTATGACTCCTAATTATCTCTGGTTAAGTTATAATGAATTTCCAAAGTCGGAGCAGGGAATCCAGAAACCGTTCTGGCCCTGTCCGACGAGAACCTGATTATCTCTTAACATACTGTCCATATGATCCTTTCGTTACTTCTATATGAAAATAGACTCATCGAACTTCGATTACATAATTTATTCATCAATTAATTCCACTCCTACTATTTTTAGTGATTTTTCAATCTCATGTCACTGCTGCTGCCAGCATCTGTTATGAAAGCAACTATGCCCACTTCGTGTTTACTCCTTGATCTAACTAATAATTCATCATGCATATCACAAATTATGATCATGACTAACCATGCCAAAGGCTAATCATTGTCAAACTTCCCCCTACTACACTATTGCAATATCATGAATTTTAACACCAAAATAATCAACCATGACGTATGGCATAAAAAGGTCGAATTATCAAGATTTGCGACCTAACGTATGAATCCAAACCCAACCGAACATTTATGCCATTTTCGCATGGCTAAAAGGTTACATACCAAAGTTCAAACACAACATAATAGCCTATACATGCCGAAATGTTCTCCTAAGCCAACTAAGAAGAAAGTACCAAAACTTGCTATCCGGTGTGATGACTTCGATGACGGCCCGACCACGCAAAAAGAGACGAGTCCAAGAAACCTAGTATGGGTGACAAGGAAACACCGAGTGAGTTTATAACTCAGTAAGTCATAAGCAATACACTACCATCCATTAATAACATTATCACAAGAGGAAACAAAATGGAACGAGGCTAGTTACTCCATCCATACCGAACCATACCATAGTTCCTCCGACCTATCGGTTCAATCTCATACCAAATCATGCATTCACATTCCATATACTCATCAATAGGATATTCGAGGCATTTTCATAAATCATTTTATTTTCGTTACAATCATACAACTAAACGGCCTTTCACCCATTCCACGATAAATCTTATGTACGTGACTTCAAGTATATTCGTCACATGGGTTCAAACTTACCAAGCTCAACTCCAAATATAGACATAGCACCTATTAGCCATGAGCTCAAGATACTTACCCGATCCGCTGTCCGTGATCGACTCAATAGTGTCGCACACTTAGTGTCCATAATGATTCAAGAACATATTAAGTCCGCACACTCAGTGCTATATAATCAACTCGCACACTTAGTGCTACATAATCATACTCGCACACTTAGTGCTACATAGTCAACTCGCACACTTAGTGCTACATAGTCAAACTCGCACACTTAGTGCTACATATTCAATTCGCACACTTATTGCTGCACAATTTAAACCCGCACATTTAGTGCCGAGATCAACAACTCAATACATCTCACCTCTTTTCTTTTCATTCAACACTTTCATCACCACATACGTACATGCATATATATATTTGTTCATTCCATTCAGCATCATTACATAAACGTTATGACCATTTGAATTAATACCAACTATATGCTTAATGACTTAATTTATGTTGGGTAAAATAAATTCCGAGTCGGCTACTCGATGACCTTCGATTTCCCCTTGTTGGACGCCTCTCCTTTAGGTTCTTGAGCTTAAATAATACAAATAAGAGTATTCAATATTTAACCCAATAACATGAATTTATTTATCACATTCGGCAATCACATATCATTAAATTTTCAAACCAAAATGTCATTATATGACCACATATACACATATCCATATACTTAAGCTCAATAATTATAATGTAATATCATGTACCCACTTTAAGTATATTGCCGAATATACTTAATCATACATACACCTAACCAAAACAATTTCCTAAAATCTTTATATCATTTATACACTAAGCCGAATACTCTCACCAAGTTCACCTATATTCTTCAACAATTCCTTCATTGATCAAACACATATTCGGCTAAAGAAATGGCAATTTTAGCAACCTTCGATTTAGTACTTAACTTTTACCACATATCAAATAACTCATTTCCTTACTCATGTGACCACGTATATTCGGTCATGCATACACACATAAAATCAATTTGGAGACTCTATCAATCCAACATACATTCGGCACCTTCATCCACCATTCTACCAAGCATGTAATATTCAAACACAACCAAACTCACATTCGGCCCTAGCTCATAACAAGGTAGCCGATTCTTTTTATAGTTCAAACACTCCTCTATCATCATTCACCTAACTTTAGCATGAAACAGCAAAACTCACCATTTCTCATCCAAATAACATGAACAACAACCATTTCTTGAACACTTTCTCATGACCGATTGCTCATGTTACCAACAAGATTCAAGATTTGAACATGGGCTATTTAGAACTCAAGTCAATTACTAAAACATGCATGCATCTCAAGGACAACATCAAACATACCTTAGTCTAGCAAACCACCATAGCCGATTTTCTCAAGCTTTTCCCCTTCCTTTCTTTCCTCTATTCGGCCAAAGATGTTCAAGAATGAACACTTTTTTTTTTGTTTTCTTTCTTCAATTCACGGCAACAAGGGGGTATGGATGAGACCATATTATTTTTTTTTTCATCACCCTTCCTTTCATTATTTTATTTTTCTTAACATACATCACTAGCATAACATGTTGGAGACATGTTTCCACCCATAGCATGGCCGGCCACTATGCTTTAGTTTGGCTAATTTGACATGCAAGGACAACACTTTCCCACTTTAATACTATTGGGTCCTTACTTATTTATCTATCATAATTTTCCAAGTCTTTCAACTAGATCCTTTCAAGCAAAATTCACATTCCTAATATAAAATTAAAACATCAAATTTTTGTACAAGTACTATCACACATATACGATATGCAAATAAAATTTTAACTAAATTTTATGACTCGGTTTTGTGGTCCCAAAACCACATTCCGACTAGGGTCGAATTAGGGCTGTTACAACTCTCCCCCACTTAAGAAATTTTCTTCCCCGAAAATCTTACCGGTAAATAGGTTTGGGTATCATTCTTTCATCGAGCTCTCGGTTTCCCAAGTAGCTTCCTCGATCCCATGTTTGAGCCATAACACCTTCACTAACGGAACCCTTTTGTTTCGCAACTCCTTCACTTCACGAGCTAGGATACGTATCGGTTCTTCTTCATAACTCATATCGGCTTGAATTTCAACCTCTGATGGGCTAATTATATGTGATGGATCAGATCGATAGCGTCGAAGCATCGAAACATGAAAGACATCGTGAATCTTTTCAAGCTCAGGGGGCAAAATCAACCTATACGCAACTGGTCCAACTCGTTCGGATACTTCGTCCGGGCCGATGAATCTCGGACTCAATTTGCCCTTACGACCAAATCTAAGCACCTTCTTCCAGGGTGAAACTTTGAGAAATACTTTATCTCCAACCTGATATTCAATGTCTTTTCTTTTCAAATCCGCATACGACTTTTGACGATCCGAAGCGGCTTTCAAACTTTCGCGAATTACTCGGACTTTCTGCTCGACATCCTTAATCAAATCAACCCCAAAGATTTTACTTTCACTAAGTTCAGTCCAAAATAATGGGGTACGGCACTTGCGACCGTATAAAGCCTCGTAAGGTGTCATTTTAATGCTTGATTGAAAGCTATTGTTATAAGCAAATTCAATCAAAGGCAAATATCTTTCCCATGAACCACAGAACTCTAAGACGCAACATCTCAACATATCCTCGAGTATCTGAATTGTTTGTTCAGATTGACCATCGGTTTGGGGATGAAAAGCGGTGCTAAAATGCAGCTTGGTACCCAAAGCTTCTTGCAATTTCTTCCAAAATCGCGAGGTGAATCTCGGATCTCTATCCAACACGATAGAAATAGGTACTCCATATAATCTCACAATCTGAGAAACGTACAATTCAGCTAGTTTATCCAATGAAAAATCCGCACGCACGGGGATAAAGTGAGCCGACTTAGTCAGTCGATCGACAACAACCCAAATCGCATCCTTCTTACTTGCTGACAATGGCAGCCCGGACACAAAGTCCATTGTGACTCGATCCCATTTCCACTCGGGTATCATGATCGGCTGAAGTAATCCTGAAGGCACTTGATGTTCTGCTTTCACTTGTTGACATATTAAGCATCTCGAAACAAAGTCAGAGATGTCTCGTTTCATACCATGCCACCAAAACTGACGTTTCAGATCGTTGTACATTTTAGTACTACCCGGGTGGATAGACATTCGGCCACTATGAGCCTCATTCAAAATCATCGAAATAAGTTCCGAATTCCTTGGAACACACAAACGACTTCTAAACCTCAAACAATCATCATCATCCATTCGAAACTCCGATTCCTTGTTCGGAACACACTCAGCCCGTTTTGCAACCAATTCATCATCAACTTTCTGGGCTTCACGAATTTGATGAATCAATAATGGTTTGGCTTTTAATTCAGCTACTAACACATTGTCGGGTAGAACAGACAAGTGCACATTCATCGCTCGTAAAGCAAACAGCGATTTCCGGCTTAAGGCGGGCGCAACCACATTAGCCTTTCCCGGGTGGTAATCAATGGCAAGCTCGTAATCTTTCAACAACTCAAGCCAACGTCTTTGTCGCAGATTTAGGTCTCTTTGAGTCATCAAATATTTGAGACTTTTGTGATCCGAAAATGCATGGCACTTTTCGCCAAACAAATAATGTCGCCATATTTTCAAAGCAAATACGATGGCGGCTAGCTCGAGATCATGGGTGGGATAATTTCTCTCGTGTGGCTTCAATTGTCTCGACGCTTAAGCCACAACTCGACCTTCTTGCATCAATACGCAACCCAACCCGAGTAGGGATGCGTCACTATAAATGACAAACTCTTTGCCTGATTCAGGTTGCACTAAAATTGGAGCTTCAGTCAAATAAGTTTTCAGTTGATCGAAACTTTTCTGACATTTCTCCGTCCATTCGAACTTAACATCCTTTTGAAGTAGCTTCGTCATTGGTGTGGCTATCATCGAGAAACCTTTGACAAATCGTCGGTAATAACCGACGAGCCCTAGGAAGCTCCGAACTTCGGTAACATTTCTCGGAGGCTTCCAGTTAAGTATGGCTGAAATTTTGCTCGGGTCAACTCGAATACCCGATGCGGATACCACATGACCCAAGAAGCTAACCTCTCTTAACCAGAACTCACACTTACTGAACTTAGCATATAACTGCTTATCCCGCAAAACTTGCAACATTAATCTCAAGTGTTCAGCATGTTCGATCTCATCTCTTGAATAGACCAAGATGTCATCAATGAACACAACTACGAACCGATCCAAATATGGTCTGAAGATCCGATTCATCAAATCCATAAATACTGCAGGGGCATTAGTGAGCCCAAACGGCATCACTAAGAACTCGTAGTGACCGTACCTCGTTCTAAAAGCAGTTTTGGGTATGTCCGAATCTCGAATTCACAACTGATAATAGCCCGATCTCAAATCTATTTTTGAGAACACTGAGGCTCCCTTCAGTTGGTCGAACAAATCATCGATGCGCGGCAACGGATATTTGTTCTTTATCATCACTTTATTCAGTTGACGATAGTCAATGCACAACCTCATGGTTCCGTCCTTCTTTTTCACGAACAATACTGGTGCACCCCAAGGTGAGAAACTTGGTCGAGCGAAACCTCTATCCGTCAATTCTTGCAACTGAGCTTTCAACTCTTTTAACTCGGTTAGTGCCATACGATACGGAGCTATCAAAATTGGCGTAGTTCCAGGTACAAGCTCAATACCAAACTCTATCTCCCGAACAGGTGGCAAACCCGGCAATTCTTCAGGAAAAACATCCGGGTATTCACAAACCACCGGCACAGATTCGGGTTTCTTTTCTAACTCTTTGTCATCAAGTACATATGCAAGGTATGCTTCGCACCCTTTTCTCACATATTTCTGGGCCAACATTGCTGATATTACAGCTGGCAACCCCCTTAAGTCCGCAGACTCAACTCGGATTATCTCGTTATTTGCGCACCTCAAATCAATAGTCTTGCTTTTGCAATTCACAACCGCATCATGCGCGGTCAACCAATCCAAACCAAGAATAACATCAAATTCGTCAAACGGCAAAAGCATCAAATCGGCCGGAAAACAGGATTCTCGGATTATTAGAGGGCATCTCTTACACACTTTATCAACAAATACGCATTGACCCAAAGGGTTTGACACTCGAATTACGAACTCAGTAGACTCAACAGGTAGAGTCTTACTGGATGCTAAGGTTTCGCATACATATGAATGAGTAGAGCCAGGGTCAATCAATGCAATCACATTAGTATCAAAGAGAGTGAAGGTACCAGTGATGACGTCAGGGGAGGATGCCTCCTGTCGTGCGCGGATGGCATAAGCTCTAGCAGGAGTACGGTTCTCGGCTCGAACAGCCGTATCAGAGGCCCCTCTCTGACTACCACCCCTACCTCCCAAAATTCTCGGTGGTCTACCTCTAGTTGTCACTCCACTAGGTCTTGCACCTTGAATCTTATTCTTCTCATCAAGCTCCGTGCAATCTCTAATGAAGTGGTCCTTCGAACCGCATCCGTAACAGGCCCTGTTAATAGACTTACCCCAACATTCACCTATGTGTCGTCTTCCACATTGGGGACATTCAGGTTTCTCTAGACGATTATTGCCCACAGTAGCTACCGAAGTAGCTCGGGAGTCCGTCGATGGTCTTGCTCTGATGGAAATTCCCGCAGTCGTCCTCGACTTATTAGTGTCCTCCCTGAACTTCTTTACGGCTGAGAACGGAGCTTTACCCGTCGATCTTTTACGATAGTCTCTAGCTTCAAATTCAGCCTTCTTCTTCTCCTTTCCAAGTTCTTCCGCCTTGCAGGCTTGTTCGACTAGTGTTACGAATTCTTTTATTTCCAAAATACCCATTAGTAGCTTTAAATCTTCATTCAATCCTTCTTCGAATCTTTTGCACATAGCAACCTCATCAGCTACACACTCCCGGGCATACCTACTGAGTCTTACGAATTCATGTTCGTATTCAGATACTGTCATACGGCCTTGCTTGAGTTCCAAGAATTCCTTACGCTTTTGATCAATGAACCGTTGACTAATATATTTCTTTCGAAATTCCGTCTGAAAGAAGTCCCAAGTTACTCGTTCGTTTGGGACTATGGAAATCAGGGTCCTCCACCAATAGTAGGATGAGTCCCGCAACAAGGATATAGCACACTTTAGACATTCATCGGGTGTGCATGACAGTTCATCAAACACCCGAACGGTGTTATCAAGCCAGAACTCGGCCCTTTCAGCATCATCAGTAACTATGGCCCTGAACTCCTCAGCCCCGCGCTTCCTAATCAAGTCTACAAGTGGCTTACTCAGCCTCACAGGATCAGTAACTGATGGCATTACTGGCTCCGGGGGTGGATTATTCAAATTCGGGAATTTTTGGACAGCCGGATTGGTTCGGGCATACTGCGCGACCCACTCATTCATCATGGTAAAGAAGGCTTGTTTAGCCCCCTCACCTTGATTATTCGCAGATGACTGAGGTTTAACAGGCGGCATCCCTTGTGAAGGAGCAGCCGCTACGCTCTCAACGTCATCCGCTAAGGTTCCTTCTACACCGGGGTCCATTTACTAATCAAAACAAAAACATTTTAACCGTCAGAAGTCATCACACATTTAAACATTAACATTAAGGCATGTATAGCTAGACTCATACGCGCTATGGTAGTTCTAGAACCGACTAAACCATAGCTCTGATACCAATCAAATGTAACACCCCGAACCCGAGGCCGTCGCCGGAGTTGAACACGAGGTGTTAACAGACTTCAAACCACTTATTAAAATTTTTCCAGACAAGCTGTCAATCTGCGTACTAGTCGCTTTAAAAATCATATCTTGAGCTCTGGAACTCAAAATCCAGTTCCGTGAATTTTCCCTGAAACTAGACTCATATTCCCATCTACATATTTTTTTCTAGAATTTTTGGTCGGGCCAATTAGTACAGTTTATTAGTCAAATTCTCCCATGTTACTGGGGTCGACTACACTGACCTTTGCGCATTACGACCTAGATATCTCCCTGTACAGAACTTCCATACTGATGCCGTTTATTTCTATAGAAACTAGACTCTGAGAGGAATCTATAAATATATGGTATGACTCCTAATTATCTCTGGTTAATTTATAATGAATTTCCAAAGTCGGAGCAGGGAATCCAGAAACTGTTCTGGCCCTGTCCCACGAGAACCTGATTATCTCTTAACATACTGTCCATATGATCCTTTCGTTACTTCTATATGAAAATAGACTCATCGAACTTCGATTACATAATTTATTCATCAATTAATTCCACTCATACTATTTTTAGTGATTTTTCAATCTCATGTCACTGCTGCTGCCAGCATCTGTTACGAAAGCAACTATGCCCACTTCGTGTTTACTCCTTGATCTAACTAATAATTCATCATGCATATCACAAATTATGATCATGACTAACCATGCCAAAGGCTAATCATTGTCAAACTTCCCCCTACTACACTATTGCCATATCATGAATTTTAACACCAAAATAATCAACCATGACGTATGGCATAAAAAGGTCGAATTATCAAGATTTGCGACCTAACGTATGAATCCAAACCCAACCGAACATTTATGCCATTTTCGCATGGCTAAAAGGTTACATACCAAAGTTCAAACACAACATAATAGCCTATACATGCCGAAATGTTCTCCTAAGCCAACTAAGAAGAAAGTACCAAAACTTGCTATCCGGTGTGATGACTTCGATGACGGCCCGACCACGCAAAAAGAGACGAGTCCAAGAAACCTAGTATGGGTGACAAGGAAACACCGAGTGAGTTTATAACTCAGTAAGTCATAAGCAATACACTACCATCCATTAATAACATTATCACAAGAGGAAACAAAATGGAACGAGGCTAGTTACTCCATCCATACCGAACCATACCATAGTTCCTCCGACCTATCGGTTCAATCTCATACCAAATCATGCATTCACATTCCATATACTCATCAATAGGATATTCGAGGCATTTTCATAAATCATTTTATTTTCGTTACAGTCATACAACTAAACGGCCTTTCACCCATTCCACGATAAATCTTATGTACGTGACTTCAAGTATATTCGTCACATGGGTTCAAACTTACCAAGCTCAACTCCAAATATAGACATAGCACCTATTAGCCATGAGCTCAAGATACTTACCCGATCCGCTGTCCGTGATCGACTCAATAGTGTCGCACACTTAGTGTCCATAATGATTCAAGAACATATTAAGTCCGCACACTCAGTGCTATATAATCAACTCTCACACTTAGTGCTACATAATCATACTCGCACACTTAGTGCTACATAGTCAACTCGCACACTTAGTGCTACATAGTCAAACTCGCACACTTAGTGCTACATATTCAATTCGCACACTTAGTGCTGCACAATTTAAACCCGCACACTTAACGCCAATCTCGTGGTCATAAATGTTTATACCCGCACATTTAGTGCCGAGATCAACAACTCAATACATCTCACCTCTTTTCTTTTCATTCAACACTTTCATTACCACATACGTACATGCATATATATATATTTGTTCATTCCATTCAGCATCATTACATAAACGTTATGACCATTTGAATTAATACCAACTATATGCTTAATGACTTACTTTATGTTGGGTAAGATAAATTCCGAGTCGGCTACTCGATGACCTTCGATTTCCCCTTGTTGGACGCCTCTCCTTTAGGTTCTTGAGCTTAAATAATACAAATAAGAGTATTCAATATTTAACCCAATAACATGAATTTATTTATCACATTCGGCAATCACATATCATTAAATTTTCAAACCAAAATGTCATTATATGACCACATATACACATATCCATATACTTAAGCTCAATAATTATAATGTAATATCATGTACCCACTTTAAGTATATTGCCGAATATACTTAATCATACATACACCTAACCAAAACAATTTCCTAAAATCTTTATATCATTTATACACTAAGCCGAATACTCTCACCAAGTTCACCTATATTCTTCAACAATTCCTTCATTGATCAAACACATATTCGGCTAAAGAAATGGCAATTTTAGCAACCTTCGATTTAGTACTTAACTTTTACCACATATCAAATAACTCATTTCCTTACTCATGTGACCACGTATATTCGGTCATGCATACACACATAAAATCAATTTGGAGACTCTATCAATCCAACATACATTCGGCACCTTCATCCACCATTCTACCAAGCATGTAATATTCAAACACAACCAAACTCACATTCGGCCCTAGCTCATAACAAGGTAGCCGGTTCTTTTTATAGTTCAAACACTCCTCTATCATCATTCACCTAACTTTAACATGAAACAACAAAACTCACCATTTCTCATCCAAATAACATGAACAACAACCATTTCTTGAACACTTTCTCATGACCGATTGCTCATGTTACCAACAAGATTCAAGATTTGAACATGGGCTATTTAGAACTCAAGTCAATTACTAAAACATGCATGCATCTCAAGGACAACATCAAACATACCTTAGTCTAGCAAACCACCATAGCCGATTTTCTCAAGCTTTTCCCCTTCCTTTCTTTCCTCTATTCGGCCAAAGATGTTCAAGAATGAACACTTATTTTTTTGTTTTCTTTCTTCAATTCACGGCAACAAGGGGGTATGGATGAGACCATATTATTTTTTTTTTCATCACCCTTCCTTTCATTATTTTATTTTTCTTAACATACATCACTAGCATAACATGTTGGAGACATGTTTCCACCCATAGCATGGCCGGCCACTATGCTTTAGTTTGGCTAATTTGACATGCAAGGACAACACTTTCCCACTTTAATACTATTGGGTCCTTACTTATTTATCTATCATAATTTTCCAAGTCTTTCAACTAGATCCTTTCAAGCAAAATTCACATTCCTAATATAAAATTAAAACATCAAATTTTTGTACAAGTACTATCACACATATACGATATGCAAATAAAATTTTAACTAAATTTTATGACTCGGTTTTGTGGTCCCGAAACCACATTTCGACTAGGGTCGAATTAGGGCTGTTACAGATTAAATATGGTGTGTTACAATTAGTCATATATAATATGACCAAATCACATGGAGTGGTTAGGCCACAATTTGGCAATGAGTTAAGATAACGAGCCAAGCTTAATTGAGTTACAAGCCATGGAAATCCTTAATATAAAGGGGATAACCTAGCATGTATAAAAACTGAGAAGATGAGGTTTACATGCAATGAGGCATATTAAGGTCATTTAAGAGTATAATTAAACCATGTTAAGTGTTATTGAAAACTATTTGTGGATATGAATGTTAGAGGGTGACCAAAGGCTTGGAAAGTAGCCTAACAAGGTCCACACGGGTAGACACACGGGCATTGTCTAGGCCGTGTGTGACACACGGATCGCCTCATGGACGTATGGTATTGTTGTGTGTCCCCTGCAACTAAAACTTTTAAGTCAGAATGTAACACCCTGAAAATCTTTACATTAAGATATTATCCTTAATACAGTAAAATAAGGAAAGAAAGTGACAAGAAGTGGAAAATTGAGTTATGTCATTGGGAAGTATATTATAACATATTGATTCAAGAAAGGACTAAATTGTAAAAGTGAGAAAAGTTTTGTGGCCCAAGGGTAAATACTCAAAATTTGAGGGATTAAAGTGTAAATATAAAAATTTGAAGGACTAATAGTGCAAATATTTTAAGGGTGGAATGATCTAGAAACCAAGGAAAATTGATGAATAAGGACCAAATTGAATAGGTGAAGAATTATGAGGGACTAAATTACAATTTTACCAAATTAAGTGATGAATCAAGAATAAAATTTTAAAAGATCACAAAGGGCAAAATGGTCAATTGGGAGAGAGAAATCTAGAAAGTAATGATGATGTTGGTGATATTTTACAGTTATTTAATTAGATAATTATTATTTATTTAATATTTTAATAAGATACTTTATTATTTTATTATTTTATTTAGTCTATATATATATGTGTGTGTGTGTGTGGCAAAAAAATATATACACCATCTATCTTTCTCAATGCATTTCACGTTAGAAGAAAAGAGAAGAAAGAAAGTTTTGCTTTCTTTACAATTTAGTCCTTCCACCAAAAATTCACTCTTTTCACCTAAAAATCAAAAGAATTTTCATAGCTACCAAGAGAGAAAAATGTTAAAGAGACTAAGGGGAGTTGGAATATCAAGTTGGATTCAAGAAACAGAAGCTGAAGGAGAGAGGAAAATCAAGCTAAAGATTAAAATCAATGGGACAAGGTATGAATTTTAAGATTTCAATATATTTTAAGTAGAGTTTCTCATGTAAGGTAATATCAAAAGCATGAAAATGATGTTAAGGTAGAGTTTTCTTATATAAGGATCCATGTTCTTGATATATTAGTGAAGGGAAATGAGAGAAAATAATGGGAAATATGGTAGAGAATGGAAATAAGAGTGTTATAAACTTAGTAATCAATATGTTGCACTAAAGTAGTTTTGGACAGCAACAATAGGCTAACTTTAAAAAATCACCAAAAATGGTTAAATCTTATTGAGTTTATTTTCATATCAAAGAAATAGGGAAACTAAGGAATTCTGTATTCTAAGATATTTATATTTTTGTGAGATTGGTTCAAAATGATTTCGAGATCCCCTGTTCTAACTTGGAAAAATCATTAAAAATTATACCAGAATAATTTTGAGACATAATTTATATGGTTAGATTCCTTAATGAGTCTATTTTTATAAGAAACAAATGATAACATTATTTGAATTTTGTTTAAAGAGATAATTAAACTTTAGTGAAGAGTGGTTAGAACTATCAAATAGCAAAACAGGTGAGACTTTAATGAATAAAATGTACTAATTGGCTAAACTAAAAATTCTGAACCTTTTATGGTAAGAATACATGTGAGTATAGTTTCAGATAAAATTAACGGATCTTAATTTGGAGTTTTGTAGCTCAAGATATAAATAATTTAGTGACTATGACTCAAATGGATAGCTTTGAATATACATATAAGTAAATAGTGAAATTATATATAATGTTACTTATAAGCATATTATATAAATTAAAGATGTGAAATGGAAAGGAGGAGGAGGAAAATATGTATGAATATTTAACTAGCATAGCTAATTTGCATGTTTTAGGCTCAGGGACTAAATTTAATAAAAGTAACACTTTTTGTGTAATTTTGTAAAAATGTTAGAAATGACAAATTTGCATGAAGTGGATTATTTTATTATTTAAAATTTCAAAATTGAATAAAATTATTAATTTAGTTCAAGATCGGGGAAACACATGTTTTAAGGATTAAATTGAAAAGTGTTGAAATTATGAAAATTCTGATATTTATAGAATACATGGGTTGTTATCAATTTGTATGAGAATAACAGCTGAAGATAAGGATTAAATTGCAAGAATTTTATTTTTAAATGCATGAAATATCGATATAATGAATTACCTGATTTATGTTTATGAAGAAATGGCTAAAGAATGATATTTATCATGATATGTCAATATGTGATTATCTTTGACACGTTGATACAAGAAAAATAAGTATATTGAGACGAGTAATAAATTCAAGTAAAACATGTCGAGAAAAATAAGTACATTTAAGGGACAATATGATTGATTTTAATTGGTTCCAAATATGAACGTTAGATGAAATAAAATATCTAATAAATAAATCGGTAACTCCGGTAATGCTCTGTAACTCTATTCCGATGACGTATTTGGGTTAGAGGCGTTGCATTTAGTGGTATCAGAGCTAAGGTTTAGTTAGTTCTCGAACCAAATGTAACACATGTGAAATGTGAAGCCTAGAAATACGTTACATAACCTGTGATAGTGTGATATCTTCTGACTCTGATCAGATTTGTTTTACTTAAAGATAGAGATGTTTCCCAACCGAGCTAATTCCGATAGTGTTGAAAGCGATACTCAAGTATATGAGTAAAAGATGATTATGATGAGTCCGAACTTATAAAGGTATGAATAAATGTTATGTTTAAATTTGTGTATAGTAAGTAAAAGTTTTAAGGTAAGCATCAATATTGAATTGAATGAAATTGAGATAAATATTTGATAGTAAGTTGTAGGAAAGTGAAATTTGAAATGAATTGTTTTATTATTTAAATTAATAAATTGAATGAAATTATCAATTTAAATAAATATCGGGTGGAAAATAGAGAAAAATAGAAAAATTCTAAAATGCCCCTGAATTTTGGTATTTCTACAATTTAGCCAGATAAGTTTATATGATTGAACTTTCATGATTATTTGCTAAATTATGACTGATATAATGTATTATTTCATATGTTTGCTATTGAATTATGAATACTATTAAATTACGGAAATCGGAGCAAAAGTTCAAATGGAGTTGAACGCTGAATTGAGTATGACCATTCAATGATCAGTGATAAATTGACAGATAAGACCATGGCTGAGCCATGGCAATTTATGTATAAGACCATAGCTAGGCTATGGCATCCTGATGATAAGACCATATCTGGGATATGGCACCACGAGCGTAAAACCATGGCTAGGCCATGGCAATACACGTGTAAGACCATAGTTGGACTATGGCATCATACTAGAAATAAGTAAGACCATAGCTGAAAGACGCTATGGCATCACGACTCAGACGAGTAAGACCCATAGCTGAAAGACGCTATGGCATTGCGATTCAAATGTGTAAGACCATGGTTGAAAGATACCATGGCAACATGATATGAAATGTGTAAGACCACGATTGAAAGATACCATGGCAACATGATATGAAATGTGTAAGACAATGGTTGAAAGATACCATGGCAACATGACATGAAATGAATAAGACCATGGTTGAAAGATACCATGGCAACATGATAGGGAAATGAATAAGACCATGGTTGAAAGATACCATGGCAACCTGACAGAAAATGAGTAAGACCATAGTTGAAAGACACTATGGCATCATTTCGAAGATAAATAAGATCATGGATGAGAGACGCTAAGACATCTGTTAAACAACTAATATTCAGGTAATATGTACCAGATGACAAATGGTGATATGAATTGGTTATATAAAATGGTTGTGTGAAATGTTTACAGGAATTGGTCATATGGAAATATATAATATTCAGGTAATATATACCAGATGACAAATGGTGATATGAATTGGTTATATAAAATGGTTGTGTGAAATGTTTACAGGAATTGGTCATATGGAAATATATGTACAAAATAGTTGCATGAAATAATTATGAAGATAGATAAATGAAATAAGTATAAGTCCAAGGAATATAATTTATGTTAAGTTTGATATGAACTATTACAGGAATAAATATACATAAAATATATGGAAATGATGGTGCATGAAATATTGATATAATGAAATGAACGATATATACTTATGAAGAAATGGTAAGTATTTAATTGAAATTTTTATTAAATGATATGTAAATCCTAGTAATTCCTCGTACCGTATTTCGGCAACAGATACGGATAGGAGGACTATGTGATTCTGGTGTATTTGGGAGGATTACATGATTATTCTGGTGTGTTTTGGTTGGATATTACTGGTGTGTTTGGGTTGGAATCCATGTATCCATCAAAATCCAGGTTTGTTAATAGGGTGAATAACTGAAACAAGAAAATTAAATAAATTTGATTGATCGTACTGAACATATATATATATATATATAAGAAAGAAATTATGAATTGAAATGTGAATTGAAATTGAGATATCGAAATAAGAAGTGAAAATAAAATGAATTGGAAATAATGAAATAGTGTATGAGTTAATTGAATATAAACTTATGAATTAATTATAATTATTTTTATTGAAAAATTTTGGTTTAAATAATGAAATAGTGTATGAGTTAATTGAATATAAACGTCGTAAGGTTTTAGATATGAAATAAAATAAGTTATTGAATTGGGATATAAAAATGAAATATATGAAATAATGATTTTATAAAATGTTTATTGATAAAATGCATGAAATGAATATTGATATAGTAAGAAGGCATATAAATTAAAATGAAGAAAAGCTATTTAAGATACATACTATTAAGAAAATTTAAAGTTTTAAATACATGAAAGATTTATTGAAAATAAAATAGTGGTAAGATTAGGTACAGAAATTTTGAAGAGTTGTATTTTAGATTACGAGCTTCAATCTCATCACATCTCTAGGTAATAAGAGAGTACGTTTAAAATTTTTGAATAGAATGACATGTACGTAAGAAAAATTAAGTATGTTTCAAGTAGTATTAAGGACTAAATTATAAATTATTTAAATTTTTCTGTTATGTTCTAGTATATTAGTGATTGGCCAAGAATTACTTTGGCACCAAATTTAGTATATATTCCTATATCAATTTCCTTGAGACAAACATGGTATAAAGGTGTTACATGGTATATGAGATTGAAAGGTTGAACCAAAGGTTCATGATTTGATTAAAGATAATATAGATGATATATGGTGCCATTTGATAAAAGACTATTGTTGATATATGAAATTAAAGCATAAATTAACACATATGACTTATATTGTTACATGTTTGATGTCTATAATTTATTATAGTTTTTATAATTTGAATTATGGTAATACCATTAAGTATAGACAGCGTACGGTTGTATTAATATAATTCAAATTATTTATTATTATCAAATGTTAAATTTAAATTATGTATATGGTAAGAGAAGTATGAGGTAGTGTTATTGTTGAATTGAATGGAAATTAAATTGAGTTGTAAATGAATTGAAAGTGAAATTGGAATTAGAAAGTGATATATGAAATACATAATAAATATTATTAGTGAATTTTGAAATATATTACATGTATTAAAGAAAGAGAAGATATAAACATATAGGTTATTGGCACAATGATTAAATTGTAAAGTATGTAAAAGCCTTATGCTAAAAGTGTAAAAGTGATATGCGTGCATAATGTAATTTTCCCAAGTAGATGAGATTAGATCTACTAAGATATTAGTGGTGTACCATTAAGAGACTGTAGCACATTATCCGATAATAGCACGTTGGTACTCACCAAGTGCTCTCTGATTAATAGTGCATAATAATACACTTCTATATAAGTTCCGTATATTCTAAAGTGTTATGTTTAGTCTATTCGGCCTCTTATAAAAAGGTAAACAATTTTCATTATAAGGTATGTTCGCAATATTGAATTAAAAATAAATTGTGACATGAAAGGATAGGGGATGAATATAAATGATAAACTAGATAAATATGTGCAGAAATGAGCTATAGAATTATGGAAATAATGAAGTTCATGATCAAAAGAAAATAAGGAAATTTCGAGGACGAAATTTCTTTTAAGGGGGAGAGAAATGTAGCACCCTGAAAATTTTTACTGTAAGATATTATCCTTAATACAGTAAAATAAGGAAATAAAGTGAGAAGAAGAGGAAAATTGAGTTATGTCATTGGGAAGTATATTATGACATATTGATTCAAGAAAGGAATAAATTGCAAAAGTGAGAAAAGTTTTGTGACGCACAAGTAAATACTCAAAACTTGAGGGATTAAGGTGTAAATATGAAAAAGTTGAAGGACTAATAGTGCAAATATTTTAAGGTTGGAATGATCTAGAAACCAAGGAAAATTGATGAATAAGGACCAAATTGAATAGGTGAAGAATTATGAGGGCTTAAATTGCAATTTTGCCAAATTAAGTGATGACTCAAGAATAGAATTTTAAAAGATCACAAAGGGTAAAATGGTCAATTGGAAGAGAGAGAAATCTAGAAACTAATGATGATGTTGCTGATATTTTATAGTTATTTAATTAGATAATTATTATTTAATTAATATTTTAATAAGATATTTTATTATTTTATTATTTTATTTAGTCTATATATATATATGTGTGTGTGTGTGTGTGGAAAAAAAATATATACACCATCCATCTTTCTCCATGCATTTCACGTTAGAAGAAAAGAGAAGCAAGAAACTTTTGTTTTCTTTACAATTTAGTCTTTCCACCAAAAATTCACTCTTTTCACCTAAAAATCAAAAGAATTTTCATAGCTACCAAGAGAGAAAAATGTTAAGGAGACTAAGGGGAGTTGGAATATCAAGTTGGATTCAAGAAATAGAAGCTGGGGGAGAGAGAAAAATTAAGTTAAAGATTAAAACCAATGGGACAAGGCAATAATTTTAAGATTTCAATATATTTCAAGTAGAGTTTCTCATGTAAGGTAATACCAAAAGCATGAAAATGATGTTAAGGTAGAGTTTTATTATATAAGGATCCATGTTCTTGATATATTAGTGAAGGGAAATGAGAGAAAATAATGGGAAATATGGTAGAGAATGGAAATAAGAGTGTTATAAACTTGGTAATCAATATGTTGCACTAAAGTAGTTTTGGAAAGCATCAATAGACTAACTTTGAAAAATCACCAAAATTGGTAGAAATTGAATTAGAATCTAAATGAGATATGGAATTAAATATTATTGAGCCTATTTTCATAGAAAATAAATATAGAAAGTAAAGAAATTCTGTAATCTAAGATATTTATATTTTTGTGAGACTGGTTCAAAATGATTTCGAGATCCCCTATTTTGACTTGGAGAAATCATTAAAAATTATAAAAAAAATAATTTTGGGACGTAATTTATATGGTTAGATTCCTTAATGAGTCTATTTTTATAATAAACAAATTATAACATCATTTGAATTCTGTTTAAAGAGATAATTAAACTTTAGTGAAGAGTGGTTAGAACTGTCAAATAGCAAAATAGGTGAGAATTTAATGAATAAAATGTCCTAATTGGCTTAACCAAAAATTCTGAAAATTTTATGGTAAGAATAAATGTGAGTGTAGTTTCAGGAAAAATTAATGGATCTTAATTTTGAGTTCTGTAGCTCAAGATATAAATAATTTAGTCACTATGACTCAAATGGACAGGTTTAAATATACATATAAGTAAATAGTGAAATTATAGATAATGTTACTTATAAGCATATTATATAAATTAAGGATGTGGAATGGAGAGGAGGAGGAGGAAAATATGTATGAATATTCAACTAGCATAGCTAATTTGCATGTTTTAGGCTCAGGGACTAAATTGAATAAAAGTAAAACTTTATGGGTAATTTTGTAAATATGTTAGAAATGACCAATTTGCATGAAGTGGATTATTTTATTATTTAAAATTTCAAAATTGAATAAAATTATTAATTTAGTTCAAGATCGGGGAAAAACATGTTTTAAGGATTAAATTGAAAAGTGTTGAAATTATGAAAAATTTTGATATTTATAGAATACATGTGTTGTTGTCAATTTGTATGAGAATAACGACTGGAAATAAGGATTAAATTGCAAGAATTTTATTTTTAAATGCATGAAATATCGATATAATGAATTACCTGATTTATGTTTTTGAAGAAATGGCTAAAGAATAATATTTATCATGATATGTCAATATGTGATTACCTTTGATACGTTGATACAAGGAAATTAAGTATATTGAGACGACTAATAAATTCAAGTAAAACATGTCTAGAAAAATAAGTATGTTTAAGAGACAATATGATTGATTTTAATTGGTTCCAAATATGAATGTTAGATGAAATAAAATATCTAATAAATAAATCAGTAACTTCGATAATGCTCCGTAACTCTATTCTGGTGACGGATTCGGGTTAGGGGCGTTACACAAAATGCATGGTAGTAAACACACGGGCAGAGACACGATCGTGTGTCTCAACTGTTTGTAGGGCACGGCCTAGCAGACGGGCGTGTGTCTTGGTCGTGTGCCCTTAGATGCATGCTGACGTCATAAATAGAATGCTTGAGTTTTTGGACACGGGCGACCACACGGGTGTGTCTAGGCCGTGTGAAGGACATAGGCCAGGGACACAGACATGTGCTTGGCCTTGTGAAAACCCCTGTAGGTTAGAAATAGAAAATAAATTCAATTAATTCTACACGGGTAGGGGACACGGGCGTGTCCCAAAGCACACGGGTGTGTGCATTGCCTCCACACGGGCGTGTGAGGCTTAACTTAGAAAATTTTTTGAGAACTTTCTCAGGTCTGCAGTTTAGTCCCGGACCTTTCTCAATATATGTTTTGGGTCTCGTTGGTCCATAATAGAGGCATTAAGATGTCGTTCGATTAGTTTTAAATTGGAACAAAATTTTACAACCCGTACTTCCCAAAAATATTAGAGTACATGTCTGGTAACGCCTCGTACCTAGTCCCAGTCTCGGGTACGGGTAAGGGGTGTTACAGGTGATTTAGAGATGACCACTTTTATGTCTATGTTGTGAATTCATTGATATCGTGTGTTCGATGGAAAATGTCATATGCTTCCTGATCCTAATGGTTTAAAGTATCTAATGTTACGGAAAAAAATCTGAAGTTTAAGATATTGTTAATGGATTTAGATATTGAAAGATTTCGAGTAATTATCGATCAATCTCTGAGAAAGCAGTTATAGTTACAGATGCCAGGATGGAAAATCCTTATTTATTATTGTGAGTACTAGTTACTGGATTGATCTTATTTGATAATAGTCTGATTTTAGCCAAATTGTAACGCCCCAATTTTCGGGATCTTCGGGATTTTCAGGATTTCTGGGAATTTTAGCGAACTGTAGGATTTCTGTGTTTTGATTGCTGGATGTAAGTCTAAGTATGTTAGTGGGCCTTTGGAAAAAAGGGTTTTGATTGCTGAATTGTAGGATTTCGGCAATTTTAACTAATCTTAATTCCACAAGAAAAAGGGGTTTTGGTAATTTGGGCTTTTAAGGATTTAATAGGTAAAATAAATCACAAGGAAGCATGTGGCAAGGTGGCATGTGACGCCACTGGGAAGGCTATAAAAGTGGCGTGTGGATGGCTAGGGGGAACTGAGGTTCGAGTCACGATAAGAGCATATTAAGGGAATTATTTTTATGAGTAGGAATTGTAAGTAATGGAACTCAAGTAAAAATTTGTCAGGAGGTGTTTGAGCTACTCAGGAGATTGAGTAAGGAGGGGATAAGAGAGAAGATTTAGAATCTGATTAGGGAGAGCAGTGTTGGCCGAATGGTGGACTCTTGAGGAGCAAGAGTTGGCCGGCCAAGGGTCTCTAGTAAATGGATTTGGCTAGGTCTTTGAAGGGGAAATTTCGGCATTTGGGATGAGTGGTGCCGTCCCTAGCAATTCCTTTTCCTTCTACTTCACATTTATTTTCTTTGGTTTGTCGAAATAGGTTTGGCTTAGGGTTTCTTATTCCCTTTTTGCTAATAGCCAAACCTAGAAGCCCCATAGTGCCGTTTTCTCTATAGCTGAATACTACCTTTCATCTTTTTCTTTCTTCTTCCATCTTTTCTTTTCCATAATCGAACCTATACCCTTCTTCCTCTGTCTCATCCTTTATTTTTCCATCTTCAGTATTCCTCAATAGTCGAATTTGTGGTAGCCGAACTTTTCTTCTCTTACTTCTTTAAAAACTGAAACCTACATACCTATGGTGTAGGAGGCCGAATCTTTGGTTGTTTGAATCTGCTTCTTCTTGTGACTACAATGGATTGGAGATAAAAATCATAGATAGGAACATTCTTCTAAATCGATCGACGTTAGGTAAGTCTTTCAAACAAACTGTCATTAGTCTCATTACTTTTAGAAAGGAAAAGCCGAAAACCTTAGGGGTGGCTAACGTTTTGGACTAAGGGATTTGCGTTTTTCTGTTGGTTGTGTAAGCGGTAGCGTGGACAAGGGGACATACAGAAAAGGGCTTGACGACTTATTCGGTTGGCTCTCTAGATCTAACCCATATTTCGGCAAAAGGTAACGAACTCTGGGATCTAAGGCTGTGTTGGCCGAATATGGTAAGGGGTTAAATATGTAGTTTGTTTTCGATGTATAGATTGACGTGTTAGTAATCCAATGGTAGGCAGTTCGTGTGTGGATCTCGCCAACGTGTCGTCATAAATCAGGTGTGTAACTGACATCCTCTCATAGACTAGATCGGCAAAAGCCGAAATGCAGAAAAATCGGTATTTTGTGAACTTGCGAGTGTGCGAATGCTCGTGAGATAGATCAATTAACGTATTTGGTAATCTTAAGTGATAAGATTGCGGAGTGCATGATTTCACGCATTTCGATATTTTTGGGCTTAATAGGCCATAATCAGGTTAATGGGCCAACAGGCCCAACGCGGTAAGAACGCTCGGTAAGCGTCTCTGTTAATACGTTATTGGCTATAATATGCATAAAAACCCTAAAATAGTTAATTTACTAGAATACCCTTGAATATGGAATTTTACCATTTTACCACTAGGTGTAAAATTACCGTTATACCCCTAAGGTTAATTGTGACTAAAATGCATGATATTCTGATACTGTATGATGTATGCCATGACATGTATATCTGTTGCATGGGATGGGTTATATTGATGGAAGAAGTATTCTGGTGGCTCTACCACAAATATCTGTTCTGGTGGCTCTGCCACAATATTTGTATCTGGTGACTCTGTCACAATATCTGTTCTGGCAGCCATGCTGCAAAATTCTGTGGTGTGTAGCGGATGGGTGGGTCGAGTAGTCTCCCTACATGGCATAAGGTTGGATATGGGTTGGGTTTCAGCATACATGAAATATCTGTTCTGCATCTGTTATCAGCCTCCGGGCTTCGTTCTGAATTCTGCATAGGGCTAAGGCCCAGTTTAATCTGTTTCTGTGGTTTGAGTTGATTTGAACTATGGTTGGGTTATTTTACACACTGAGTTCCCAAACTCATCCCTTATTTCCATCCATGCAGGTAATCCCCAACCATAGTGGACTTGGAGCTGGGAGGGATTCGTAGTGGCCACATGTTCTGCAAATTTCAGTTTTCTTCTGGGGATTTGGACATCTTTTCATTTACTTTTATGATTTGGGTTTTAAGTTGTAATAAGGCCGCTTTAATTATTTAAATTGTTTTAATATGTTTTATTTAGAATAGATATATTAGTCGCTGAAACTGACTAGCTTTAGGGCGCGTTTTTCAAAACGGTAATTGGTTTCAAAATATCACGACAACAAGCAAAACTTTCACAACGAAAACGTTTTACAAACTTAATCACTTTTCTCAAAATGAACTTAATCAAATTGGATTCCTAAGAATATACACGAAGTTAAGGTGTGGCAATGGTGGTGTGCATGTCTAGGATAGGATCCTAAGAGAGCTTGGTACTTAAGCAGTCCGCTGGACTCACCTCCTCTTCTTCGGTTTCTTACCTGGTGCTCAGCTTCCATTCACTTACCCTACGATGAAATTATCTTTTAAACACTAAGTAAATTTTCTAGAGTAAAAATATAAAATGTTTTTAATGCTTCGATGTGGCACATCGAATTCGGTCATAACGTCTAGGCCGGGTTTGGGTGTTACATTAAGTGGTATCAGAGCTCGGTTGCAACAACTCAGCTGTGGAATGGGTTTATAAAAACAATTGTTTTTTGAAAATAAAATTTTTCAAAGTTACGAAACTCTATTTTCAAATTTTGGATCTTTAGAAGGTGGCATTTTGAATCTCTGGCCCAAGTCTGTAAGTACTATTCTGAACTTTTCTGAATATTTTTTTCTAAAATTATCTGTCTGTATAACCTAGTAGGATGATTTTGAAAATATAGGAAATTTTGGTAATAGACTGATACTGTAGCTAGACTTCGATTCTGCAGAAAACAAACTCTGAGTTACTGTTTGTTCATAAAGCATCTGGGATAAACATTGAAACAATTAATGATGCATAAAATTCGTAAGTAGATAATACGATATGAGTATGAGAGCAGCTCGTGGAAGAGGCCGTGGATGTGGCCGAGGTAGTGCACGAGCTGGATCTTCATCTTCAGGACATATGTCAGCGGCAGATGCACTAGTACCCCCAGCAACAGAGGTGGAGTCTCACGATCGATGTGTCGGGGATGATGCTCTATCTCAGGCGATGGTTCGTGTACTAGGGAGAGTTGCCAGGGCAAGTATTGGTAATGGAATTCGAGGATCTATTTCGGAGCGACTCCAGGCTAATAGAGCGTAAATCTTTAGGGGCATGTCTGGTGTAGCCCTAAACGTGGCGGAATATTGGTTGGAGGCCACGGAACAGATTATGGATGACTTGGATTGTTCCGTAGAGCAGAAGTTGAAGGGAGCCGTATCATTGTTGCGAGATGAGGCTTACCAGTGGTGGCTCACTGTGAGAGATAGGACCCCAGCTGATAGGGTAACTTGGACGCTGTTTAAGATGGCCTTCAAGGGAAAATATGTTGGGGCAAGTTATGTGGACGCTCGTAGGAAGGAATTCCTAAATCTGGTTCAAAGGGGTAGGTCGGTCGCTGAATATGAGGCTGAGTTTCTAAGGCTGAGCCGGTATGCCATTGGGATAGTCACTACGGAGTATGAACGTAGTGTGCGCTTCGAGGACGGCCTTAGAGATGAACTTAGGGTGCTGATTGCTTCGCAGAGGGAGCGTGACTTTGCTGCGTTGGTAGAGAAAGCTAAGATAGCCGAGGAGGTGAAGTGTGCTGAAAGGCAGAATCATGAGAAGGATCGGAACCGTTTTAGGAGGGATTCAGGACCTTTGGGGGTGCAAATAGTTATATTAGAAGAGCTAGAGTAGAGGAGCCAGTTCGAGCAGTTCCGGTGAATGTTGTTAGACCGCAAGTCTGTAGGGACTGTGGTAAGGTACATCTGGGCGAGTGTAGGACACGTTCTAGTGCTTGCTTCCGGTGCGGATCTATGGAGCATAGAGTTAGGGACTGTCCACAGAAAATAGATCAGATTCCAGTTGTAGAACAGAGGGTTGTTCAACAAGTGAGAGGTGGACTGCAACCACCGAGAGGATGTGGACAAGGTAGGGAGGGTAGTAGAAATGGTCGAGGATGAGGAGCACCTGGTAGGGGTGCCGAAAATATGGAGGCTCGACAGCCAGCGTTGGTGTATGTAGCTCGTCGTCGAAAGGAGGGTGATGCACCTGACGTCATAACTGGTATGTTTTTTATTTATAGCATGTCGTACATTGATTTGATAGATATTGGGTCTACTCATTCGTATGTTGCATGTGCCATATCTGGGTCGTTGGGTGTGCACTCTGAGGAAACTGTGAGTGGGGTATCAGTACTAAGCCCTTTTGGTCACTCGGTTAGGGTAGACAAACTGTATAGGGGCGTGCCTTTAGAAACTCAAGGGAAGATTTTCTCTGGAGACTTGATGGAGCTACCGTTCGAAGAATTTGACCTCATTCTGGGAATGGACTGGCTAGTCAAGCATAAGTCAACTTTGGATTGTGCTGCTAAGCAAATGGTGTTACGGACCACAGAAGGTGAGGAGGTTATGGTGATTGGTGAGCGAAGCGATAATTTGTCCAATGTGGTGTCAACATTGAGGGCCGAAAAGTGGATTCGTAGGGGTTGTGAGGCTTATTTGGTATTTGTAAGTCAATCGGAGACTAAGGGACTGACGGTGGATAAGGTTAGAACCGTTAAGGAATTCCAAGATGTTTTTTCAAAGGAGCTTTCGGGATTGCCTCAAAACTGAGAAGTCGAGTTTGGAATCGACTTACTGCCTGGAACGACACCAGTGTCCATCGCACCGTATAGGATGCACCGAAGGAGTTAGTGGAGCTGAAAGCTCAAATTCAAGAATTTTTGGATAGAGGCTTTATTAGGCCAAGTGTGTCTCCATGGGGAGCACCGGTGCTATTCGTGAAAAAGAAGGATAGGACGATGCGCATGTGTATTGATTATCGCCAGTTGAACAAACTTATGATTAAGAATAAGTACCTTCTACCAAGAATTGATGATATGTTCGACCAACTTAGAGGAGCTTCTGTATTTTCCAAGATCAATATTCGATTTGGATATCATCAGTTAAGGGTCAAAGAGGCAGATATTTATAAGACGACATTCAAGACTCGGTATGGTCATTACGAGTTTCTGGTTATGCCATTTGGACTGAAAAATGCTCCTGCAGCGTTTATGGATCTGATGAATCGTGTGTTCCAACCATTTTTGGATCGATTCGTAGTCGTCTTTATTGACGATATTCTGGTATATTCTGAAACTGAAGCGAAACATAATGAGCATCTCCGTATTGTGCTGCAGGTGTTGAGGGAGAAGGAGCTTTACGTGAAATTCAGCAAGTGTGAATTCTGGTTGAGGGAGGTAACCTTCTTAAGACATGTTGTTTCTGCCGAGGGGATTAAGGTGGACCCTTAAAAGATTGAAGCAATTTTGGAATAGAAACCATCTAGGACGGTGTCGGAAATTCAGAGTTTCCTAGGGTTGGCAGGATACTATAGAAGGTTTGTAGAAGGTTTTTCTGTGATGGCAGCACCTTTGACGAAACTCATAAGGAAAGGAGTACCGTTTGTTTGGACTGAGAAGCAACAGGAAGCTTTTGAGAAGTTGAAGAAAGTTCTGATTGAAGCACCTGTATTAATTCAGTCGGAGTCTGGGAAGGATTTTACTGTGTACAATGATGCATCACAGGTAGGTTTGGGTTGTGTGTTGATGCAAGAAGGTAAGGTGGTTGCTTACGCATCACGACAGCTAAAGCCTCATGAAGTAAACTATCTTACGCATGATTTGGAATTCGCAGTAGTAATCTTTGCACTTAAGATTTGGAGACATTACTTGTACGGAGAAAGGTGTGTTATATACACAGACCATAAGAGTCTCAAGTATTTGCTGACTCAGAAGGAGCTGAACCTTAGGCAAAGGAGATGGATAGAGTTGCTTAAGGATTATGATTGCTTGATTCAGTACCACCCAGGTAAGGCTAATGTGGTAGCCGATGCTCTAAGTCGTAGAGTTGTATCTGATCTGAGAGCAATGTTTGCTCGTCTGAGTCTGTATGATGATGGGAGTCTGTTGGCTGAGTTGCAAGTAAGCCAACCTGGGTGGATTAGATTAAGGAAAAGCAGTTGAAGGATGAGTCTTTGGTTGCTCGTTTCCAGCAAGTTAAGAAAGGGGAAACCTCTGAGTTTGGGTTGAATAGTGAATGAGTTCTGTGTTTCCAAGGAAGAATTTGTGTTCCGAAGGACTCTGACTTGAGGCAGTCAATTTTGATAGAAGCTCATGGAGGACTTTATGCTATGCATCCTGGAGGGAGTAAGTTGTATCACGACTTGCGAGAATTGTATTGGTGGCTTGGGCTTAAACGAGAGGTAACAGAGTTAGTGGAGAAATGTCTGACATGTCAGCAAGTGAAGGTTGAGCATCAATTGCCTTCTAGACTTTTGCAACCAGTAAAGATACCACTTTGGAAGTGGGAGAGGGTAACATGGACTTTGTGAGTGGACTACCCTTGACGCCATCAAAGAAAGACTCGGTTTGGGTAATTGTGGATAAGTTGACCAAATCAGCTCATTTCATAACTGTTCGCACTGACTTCTCACTTCAAAAGTTAGCCAAGTTGTATGTGGCGGAGATCGTTCGACTTCATGGTGTTCCAGTTTCAATTATTTCTGACCGAAATCCCAAATTCACATCTCGATTTGGCAGAAGTTGCATGAAGCGTTGGGGACGCGATTGAACTTTAGTATGGTTTTCCATCCCCAGACTGATGGTCAGTCGGAGAGGGTTATTCAAATTTTGGAAGACATGTTGAGGGGATACGTTATTGACTTCCGAGGTAGTTGGGAGGACTACTTACCTTTAGCAGAGTTTGCATACAACAATAGTTATCAAGCGAGTATTCAAATGGCACCGTATGAGGTACTGTATGGACGAAGGTGTCGTACCCCTAGTTGTTGGACTGAATTGGGGGAACGACAGGTTCTTGGACCAGAGTTGGTAGCTGATACTGAAGATAAGGTCAAAGTAATCAGAGATCAGATAAAAGAAGCATCTGATAGGCAAAAGTCGTATGCAGATTTGAAGCGTAAGGAGATTGAGTACTTAGTAGGTGATATGGTCTTTTTGAAGGTTTCTACTTGGAAGAAGATTTTAAGGTTTGGTAAGAAGGGCAAGTTGAGTCCGCGGTTCATTGGGCCTTATCGGGTTTTGAAGCGAGTAGGCCCAGTGGTGTATCAATTGGAATTACCTCCAGAATTAGACAGGATCCGTGATGTTTTCCACGTCTCCATGTTAAGGCGTTATCGTTCTAACCCTACTCATGTCATGCCAGTTACAGAGATTGAGCTGCAGTCTGATTTGACTTTCGAGGAAGAGCCTGTATAGATATTGGACCGAGATGTCAAGATGTTAAGAAGGAAATCTGTTCCTTTAGTAAAGGTGCTTTGGCATAATCATAGCAGAGAGGAAGCTACTTGGGAGCCAGAAGAGGCAATACGTCAACAATACCCTCATCTGTTCGGATCAGGTAAATTTTGATGAAGAAATTTCTTTAAGGAGGGTAGAGTTGTAACGCCCCAATTTTTGGGATCTTCGGGATTTTTGGGATTTCTGGGAATTTTAGCGAATTGTAGGATTTTTGTGTTTTGATTGCTGGATGTAAGTCTAGGTATGTTAGTGGGCCTTTAGAAGGCCCACGTCTAAGTTAAAAACTGGCAGTTTTAACTAATCTTAATTCCAAAAGAAAAAGGGGTTTTGGTAATTTGAGCTTTTAAGGATTTAATAGGTAAAATAAATCACAAGGAAGCATGTGGCAAGGTGGCATGTGACGCCACTAGGAAGGCTATAAAAGTGTCGTGTGGATGGCTAGGGGGAACTGAGGTTCGAGTCACAATAAGAGCATATTAAGGGAATTATTTTTATGAGTAGGAATGGTAAGTAATGGAACTCAAGTAAAAGTCTGTCAGGAGTTGTTTGAGCTGCTCAGGAGATTGAGTAAGGAGGGGATAAGGGAGAAGATTTAGGAGCTGGTTAGGGAGAGCAGTGTTGGCCGAATGGTGGACTCTTGAGGAGCAAGAGTTGGCCGGCCAAGGGTCTCTAGTATAGGGATTCGGCTAGGTCTTTGAAGGGGGAAATTTCGGCATTTGGGATGAGTGGTGTCGTCCCTAGCAATTCCTTTTCCTTCTATTTCACATTTATTTTCTTTGGTTTGCCGAAATAGGTTTGGCTTAGGTTTTCTTATTCCCTTTTTGCTAATAGCCGAACCTAGAAGCCCCATTGTGCCATTTTCTCCATAGCCGAATACTACCTCTCATCTTTTTCTTTCTTCTTCCATCTTTTCTTTTCCATAATCGAACCTATACCCTTCTTCCTCTGTCTCATCCTTTATTTTTCCATCTTCAATATTCCTTAATAGCCGAATCTTGTGGTAGCCGAACTTTTCTTCTCTTACTTCTTTAAAAACTGAAACCTACATACCTGTGGTGTAGGAGGCCGAATCTTTGGTTGTTTGAATCTTCTTCTTCTTGTGACTATGGTGGATTGGAGATAAAAATCATAGATAGGAACATTATTCTAAATCGATCAACGTTAGGTGAGTCTTTCGAACAAACTGTCATTAGTCTCATTGCTTTTAGAAAGGAAAAGTCGAAACCCTTAGGGGTGGCTGGCGTTTTGGACTAAGGGATTTGCATTTTTCTGTTGGTTGTGTAAGCGGTAGCGTGGGCAAGGGGACATACAGCAAAGGGCTTGAGGACTTATTCGGTTGGCTCTCTAAATCTAACCCATATTTCGGCAAAAGGTAAGGAACTCTGGGATCTAAGGCTTTGTTGGCCGAATATGGTAGGGGGTTAAATACGTAGTTTGTTTTCGATATATAGATTGACGTGTTAGTAATCCAATGGTAGACAGTTCGTGTGTGGATCTCGCCAACGTGCCGTCATAAATCAAGTGTGTAACTGACACCCTCTCATAGACTAGATCGGCAAAAGCCGAAATGCCGAAAAGCCGGTATTTTGTGAACTTGCGAGCGTGCGAATGCTTGTGAGATAGATTGATTAACGTATTTGGTCATCTTAAGTGATAAGATTTCAGAGTGCATGATTTCACGCATTTCGATATTTTTGGGCTTAACGGGCCATAATCAGGTTAATGGGCCAACGGGCCCAACACGGTAAGAATGCTCTGTAAGGGTCTCTGTTAATACGTTATTGGCTGTAATATGCATAAAAACCCTAAAATAGTTAATTTAGTAGAAAACCCCTGAATATGGAATTTTACCATTTTATCCCTAGGTGTAAAATTACCGTTATACCCCTAGGGTTAATTGTGACTAAAATGCATGATATTCTGATACTGTATGATGTATGCCATGACATGTATATCTGTTGCATGGGATGGGTTATATTGATGGAAGAAGTATTCTGGTGGCTCTGCCACAAATATCTGTTCTGGTGGCTCTGCCACAATATTTGTATCTGGTGACTCTGTCACAATATCTGTTCTGGTAGCCGTGCTGCAAAATTCTGTAGCGTGTAGCGGATGGGTGGATCGAGTAGTCTCCCCACATGGCATAAGGTTGGATATGGGTTGGGTTTCTGCATACATGAAATATCTGTTCTGCATCTGTTATCAGCCTCCGGGCTTCGTTCTGAATTCTGCATAGGGCTAAGGCCCAGTTTAATCTATTTCTATGGTTTGAGTTGATTTGGACTATGGTTGGGTTATTTTACACACTGAGTTCCCAAACTCATCCCTTATTTCCATCCATGCAGGTAATCCCCAACCATAGTGGGCTTGGATCTGGAAGGGATTCGGAGTGGCCATACGTTCTGCAAATTTCGGTTTTCTTCTAGGGATTTGGACATCTTTTCATTTACTTTTATGATTTGGGTTTTAAGTTGTAAAAGGCCGCTTTAATTATTTAAATTGTTTTAATATGTTTTATTTAGAATAGATATATTAGTCACTGAAACTGATTAGCTTTAGGGTGCGTTTTTCAAAACGGTAATTGGTTTCAAAATATCACGACAACAAGCAAAACTTCCGTAACGAAAACATTTTACAAACTTAATCACTTTTCTCAAAATGAAATTAATCTAATTGGATTCCTAAGAATATACACGAAGTTAAGGTGTGGCAATGGTGGTGTGCATGTCTAGGATTGGATCCTAAGAGAGCTTGGTACTTAAGCAGTCCGCTGGACTCACCTCCTCTTCTTCGGTTTCCTACCTGGTGCTCAGCTTCCATTCACCTTAACCTACGATGAAATTATCTTTTAAATGCTAAGTAAATTTTCTAGAGTAAAAATATAAAATGTTTTTAATGCTTCGATGTGGCACATCGGATTCGGTCATAACGTCTAGGCCGGGTTTGGGGTGTTACAATAAAAAGCTAAAGTGATATTTTCTTTGCAAGTTTAAGAAACTCAGAAATGTGTTAGTGAGTGATGAGCTAAATGAGTACAATGAGGATTGAATTTTGATTCTAAACTTTAGGTTGGACCTGATTCATGATATTACTATTCCGAGATGGAATTTGTGTACTGAAGAATCTGGGGCTTATGCAGAAAATTTTTATACAAAGTTCACAGTAGCGGCTTGTCTGTTCATCCAGAGAGTAATAAAATGTCCTGTCATTTGAAGTAGATGTTCTGGTGATTGATTATGTACCATGATATTTTTAAATTTATGTTCAGATGTCTATTTCTTAGCAAGCAAGCCGAACATCAAGAGCATTCAGGACTATTGCAGTCAGTGATAATACTAATGTGTTATGAGAGAGAGTCACTATAGATTTCGTATCGAGACTACCTCTATCCCTGAATTGGATGATGTTTTTTGAATGTTGATCATTTGACAAAATCCGCATGATTGTTTCAATATGTACCGAGTTCTTATTTGACAGATCAACTGAGTATATGTGTTCTTGAGAGAGTAATTTAGATCTTCAACGATATACTCTGGCACTGTGTGCTAAAGTTCAAAGGTTATTGGAAAGAGATATATGAGGTTAAATCGATTCAGGATTCTGAGAACTTAGTGGAAGTAATTCATGAGAGTTGAAAGCAATTTCTTCTGGTAAGATTTTCAAGGACGAAAATCCCTAAAGGGGAGAGAGTTGTAACAACCCGATTTTAGGCCTAGTCAGAACAGTGGTCTCAGGACCACAAATCCAATGAGAAAAAAATTATTTTTATTATATTTTTATGGTCTATAATTTCACGGAATGATTTCGTGAAAATTTTGTTTGAAATTTTTAACGTTTGGGCACTCAATTTAGTCAAAAGGACTAAATTATAAAAATTGCAAAAGTTGAGTTCTACATGTTGAGGTGTCCAATTGTTATGAAATTTTAAATTGGAGGTCCTTAAATGGTAATTAGATTATTGGTTAATTTTTTGGACAAAAAATGGACATGAAATAGGTGAAATAGAATATTTTTAAGTTAGGGGCATTTTGGTCATTTAGTAATTAAAATGAAGTAAAAACAAAATAAATGCCAAAAATTCTTGTCCATCTTCTTCAATGGCCAAATTTTACATGAAGAAACCATGGCTAGGGTTTTCCAAGCTTCCAAGCTCAAATGTAAGTCTGTTCTTGCCCTGTTTTTAATGATTTTTACGTTTTTTAAATCCTCGTAACAAGATCTACCTATTTCTACCATTTATTTGAGTTATGATGAAGGTATAGGGTTTGGAACATGTTATAAATTTGTTGGTTTTGATGTTTAATGGTATATTATGCATGTTTATGGTTGGAGAAATAACTTTTGCTAAGTGATTTTCGGTGAAAATGCTTAAAAGGACTAAATTGTAAAAGTTATAAAATATGTAGTAAAAGTGTGTTCTAGTGGAAATTTTGGGCTATTATAGATATGAAAATGGTTCGACTAGGCTTAAAGTACAAAGAAATTGAATAAATTTTATTTTACGAGCTTAGGGGTAAAAGTGTAAATATGAAAAAGTTTAGGGGGTAAAAACGTAATTTTTCCATAATATGAATTTTGGGTCACAATGAATAATATGACTAATAAATAAGCTAAATATGATATTTTAGATCAAGGAAAATGAGGTTTGGACCTAGAACGAGGGAAAAACGCGTATTTGACGGTTAGGTCTTTTTGGTATCGAGGTAAGTTTGTATGTTTAATACGCATTTAACTGTACATTTATAAATGTTTAATTGATATAATTGTGATAAATGCCTTATTATTAAAATGAAATGCGAATGCTATGGAGTACGGTATTACGGAAATGACCATGAGAATTTATGATATACTATGCAATGATATGATCTAAAATATGTTTATGATACTTGATGACATTGTGATGAGCTGTAATTTCATGTTTAAATATGATTATATTTATTATTATCATTATGAAGAATTATGTGATTAATCATTATCATGAGTTATATGATTGGTCCTCTAGACAAGTCCAACGAAGACGTGTAATTAAGGAAATCCCGTTTGAACCTTAGGAATAGTTTAGGATACAAGTGATATGTCACTAGGAACTATGTGATCTAAGCTCATGAGTTGTGGTCTGAGTTCATGATATATGTGACACATGTTATGGTAGTTCGGGTGCTGGTCTTGTATGTTCTACCGGTGTTAGGTAGTCCGGCATGTGTTGCGGATACCTGATAGCTTGTGTGAGCAGCCCGTATAGTTACATCCTGACCGAAAGCTTGTGTGAGCAAACCCGTGAGTAGCTCGAAAGCGAACTACATGTGATATGTGATATGAGGTAGCATTGGCTACATATGGGGCACTTAAGTGCGAGATTCCAATGTATCCGATGGTATTCCAAGTGTTCAACAAGTAAATTATTGAGTAACATGATAGAAAACCCGAGGGGTGAGTCAATGAGAAGAATAAGTATATGGTTATGTTATGAGATAGTACAGGTACATACTCAAAACTCATGAGCATTAAGCTTGGTATGTGGTAAGAATGCAAATGAATGAATTATGTCTATGAGAATGATTCTCTATGATGACCTTTTGGTTATAGGTTTATATTTATGACATAAAAATATATGGTGAATTCGATTGAGAATCATGTGTAAGGCTTTTAGGTCAATTTGAATTGAGACATGATGTGCTTATTCTTTTAATGTTGTGATTCATTGAATAATGAAAAGAGATAAAGACCAGCATAAAAGCCTAATAAAAATGGATATGAAAGTATGGATAGCTAAGAGTTTTGGACCATTGAAGGATGTTAAGCTATATGAATTGGGAAATATGAATATACATAATTAATACGCACTTTGATTATGAATGCTGAAATGGTTTGTCAAATGTTGAAGTGTTTTATTATGAGAGTTTATGTTTGCTTGACTAATGTCAAGACAGGAAAAATTTATGTTTATAGATTAAAAGATGAGCATCACAACTGATTATTGCGTAACCACAAGAACATATTGATGAAATTGGTAAATGCATGTAAATGATTCGCTTATTATTTTCATACGGACTTACTAAGCTATATAGCTTACTCCCTTTTCTTTCCCACCTCTTATAGGTTTATTCAGCTAACTCGGGTTGGAGATCGTCGGAGATTTTATCACATTATCAAGCTATCATGTTGGATAAATGAATGCAAACCTTTGAGTCTATGGCATGTATAGGGACATAGTCATTTTGTGTATGTGTCACTATGATATGGCCAAATGTATTGGCTTATAATGAATAAGGATCGGATTTGGTATGTAGCCATATAAATTGGCTTATATTGGCTAATGGGTTGCAAGCATATTTATTACTCATATGCCTATGCCAATGTCATTGTGTGATGTGGTTTACAATGGTATGTTAATGAAAGTTAGTACAAGGGAATCATGAAAGAGTAAAATTAGCATTAAAATAGTTTTGGATAGTAGTAGTAGTAAAACTTTGAAAAATCACAATAAATTGTGGAAACCAAATTAGAGGTTGAATAAAATATTAAATTAAAGCTTGTTGAGTTTAGTTTTACATAGAAGAAACAATGTATGCAAAAGAATTTCATTTTATGAGATATTTGAATTTTTGTGAGATGAGGTCAGAATGATTTCGGGTACCCCTATTCTGACTTTGGAAAATGATTAAAAATTGTATAAAAATATGTAGGGGTTTAAATTTATATTTTTAATTTCTTACAAGAGAAACAAATGGGGACATCATCCAAATCCCGTGCTAAGAGATAATTAATCTTTAGTGAAGAAAGGTCGAAACTGTCAAATAGTAGAACAGGGATGAATTTGAAGAATTAACTGTACTTATTGGCTAAATTATAAATTCTGAAAATTTTATGGTAAGAAGATATTTGAGTATATTTTTGGAAAAATCAAGCGGATCTTAATTTAGAGTTCTATAGCTCAAGATATAAATAATTTAGTGACTATGACTCAAGTGGACAGTTTTGTTATGAACAGCAAATAATTGTTTTGATATGTTTAAACCTTGATTATGGTTGTGTTGGTAGCTTAATTTTGCGATGTTAAGTGCCATTTAATGTGTGTATGTGAATTTGCAAATGAGGATGGCAAATGGCTTGGTGAATAGCTACTTCCTTGGCCACACAGGCAGAGACACGGCCGTGTGTCTTAGCCGGGTGAAGGACATGGCCACAAGACACGAGTGTATGACTTGGCCGTGTGACCCAAAATTGTGCATGACATCATAAACAAAGAGTTACACAGGCTGAGGATACGAGCGTGCCCCAAGCCACACGGGCGTGTGTATGTCCACACGGCCTACCCACACGGGCGTGTGACTCTCCAAAGTAGGAAAATTTTCTAAGTGTAGTAAAAGTTCCAAAAGTTTTTAGTTTAGTCCCAAACCACTCCCAACGTATGTTTTGGGCCTCGTGAGCCCGTATAAGGGACGATATGCATGTGATTGGATGAATTTGATTTGGTTCAAATTTTATGGCTCAATTTTGTATGAATGTTTATGTTTAAGTCCGGTAACGCCTCGAACCTTGTCCTGGCGATGGATACAGGTAAGGGGTGTTACAGATTTAGTGCCCTAAGTGTACTATTTTCGTCAATATACACTTGTAATTTTTCGAACAAATTAGTTAATAAAAAAATTTTCATTGATTACATTAATATATTTTGTATAATTGTCTTCACATGGTTTTTGCATGGAAAGCAAAATAGAAGAAATTGTTTCTCACTGATTGTCTAATGTTTAACTAATATTAAGTGATATTACGTGGTTAGATCGTAATACAAAAAATATCTTGTATTAATAGACAAACCTGAACGTGTCCTTAGTCTAACCAGAAATGATCAAATCTATTGAAAGACTAATATGTCGTCTATCAAGTTTAATTTGTGATATGTCTTGTCTTGGGCATCGGAGCATATTACTCTAAGAAGATAGAGACATAGATGTGATAGACTGGACTGCAAGTACATCCGATAGGACCCAAGCTGAATAGATCCTTAATCCATTTATGAATTTATTCACTTATGACGTTCATAGTGTGATGTACCTAAATCCTTAGTGGATCATAACACACTAATGAAAAGGTCATTAGATGAACACTGAGTAATTGCTTTGTAATGGTAAGTCGTTGAGGAGAGCTCAGTCACAATACTACAGTGGAATGACTTCATGACTAAATGAGTCTATAATTAATAGGAAAAATCTAAAACTTAATTATAAATCATTTGAGCCTCAACTACATATGTCTAATCGACCCTTCGTTAGCTCGTTGAAACCATAAATGAATTGCGTTTTGAATAGAAATGAACGGAATGAATAAAAAAAAAGAAATGATAAATATTCTGGAAGGATTATGGCTTTCTCCAAAATGGTTTTCTCCAAAATGGATAAATGAAATCATTTGGGAATGAATGTAGGTTTCAAAAAATGGAAATAAAAATGAAAATAGAAATGGAAACTTGCAATCCTATATAGGATTACTCAAAAATGATGGAAGAATGAATTTATGTTTTTGGACTATTTTCAAGCTAGAAAATGAAAATAAATAATTCGGTCATAGTGAACATGTTGATTTGTGACATATTTAACGAATTTTCTCGAAATTTCATTGAGGTAAAATCGTCAAAATTGTACTAGAGTAAAATTGGGATAAGAAAATTATTTAATATGTAAATATTAAAGTTTATTTTAGGAAATAGAAATTTTGAATCAAGTTGGATCACATTACAAAGTATTGGATCAAAGAGGCCCAAGAAGTACTCATAATTGGACCCGATGTGAGAGAAGCCCAAAACCCCTCATATAACATGAAAGGGGTAGCAACCCTAGCAGAAATACAAGGGTGAGTCGTTCACCGCTCCCTATAAGTTGGATGTTGTTTTTCTATTTAAAATATACATCTACAACTTTACAAAGGTTCTACCTTCTCTTCCTATAAATAGATGGCACCGGTAGAGCTATTAACACAACTTTTGAGAGATTGTTATTCTGTTGGAAAATAGAGAGAATTTATTCTCAACTTTTAAATATATTTTTCCAAAATAAAAATTTTACCGGTTTTTAGTAAAGAAGAGAGAATTTTTATCTTCACCCTAAAATGAAAACTTTTTTTAGTTCTGTGTTTTTTCAATTGGTTTGAGCCGACACTCAAAGCAGTTCGTGGTATGAGAATAATGGAGAATATCGTTTGGTTGAAATCTGTACAATATCAAGGATCTGTTTATCCAAAAACACAGGTACAATTTCAGTCTAAGGTTTATTGCTATAAATATCACAAATTGGGTCGATTTTCAAATTTTTTATTTTTCACAATGCAAGAAAACCATTTTCAAACTGGTTTTTTTCAACATGACCAACACGACTTAACCAACATTTTTCCAAAAATTGCAAAAAGCACCACAAACAAATCTCTCGGGCGCACTAAGCTAACCCGTAAACATAATCTTTTACGAGATCTTTACATCCTATAGCATGACAACTATACCCGAGAACTCTCCAATATCATTTAATAGGACCATTAACAATTAAAACATGTTTTTCAACATAATCAACATCTAAAACATATCAACAAATAAGTGGTAACATGATTTTTCATTTGATGTTTCAAGAAAACATATTAACTATCTACATTCAATTACTTCATCATAAACCAACTTGAGCTTCGTAGACAAATCATATCACTTACCAATCAAACATATGACAGTAATACCACAAAAAGTCTTTAAGTTAGCAATTTAGACAAAAACATGAAGCATATAAAAAAAATTAGAATGCAAAAAGTGAAACCAATTAAGCTTTCTTTACTTTCTCCTTCCCTTTCCCCTTCAACTGTAAACTTTCTCTAACTTCTTTAGCTTCAAATTAATCATCAAAATAATAATCAAGTTAGAATAATATTAAACAATAATGAAAATACCTAAATCTATTGAAATGATGTAATTCGATATAGTGAGACTTTATTTTTGCTTCTTGAACCACTTAAAAGAACTTTAATCCAAACTTCCTTAAACTAAAATCCAATAGTTTGCTAACGATCTGTAACTCATATTCACTCTAAATCCCTCTTTAAATCTAGTAAAAACTCCAAGAGCTTTTACTAAAGCTTAAGTCAAAACTCCAAGAACTCATCAATAACCTTTCCAAATCTATTTTTTTCATTGACATCCTAAACTTAAAGAAATCTAACTTTAACTAAGAAACCTAAAAGAAAACTCAAAACCCAAACACCCCTTTTTGTGGTGAATTTGACATGAAAGAATAGTGGAGAAAGAAATGGTGAAATTAAAACTATAAAGATTGAAATAATGATGAAATCAATGAAAATCTCCCGACCAAACTGAATTTGATGATAATGGATCAAGAAAATTCAAAGAACTCAAACTTTATCTCTTTTCACCAACCAATATCACTAAGATAGAAAGGAGAAATGATGAAATTGATTTTCCAAACTTGATTTAATAAAGAAATTAATAAGAGACTTGAATTACCAAACTGAAGTGGACAATTTAGAATCAAGATCTATATAAGAAATTGATAGAAAATTGAAAAGAATTAAAGAGTACTTTGAGAGAACATGGTATTTCTATTGTGACATCCCTCACCCATCTTGGTGTACGGTACAAATAGGGGATGTATTGGAATGCATACATAATGGAGATCTTGAGTCCTTTAAAAATTCAAACCTTGAGAGATTTTTAAAAACTATAAAATGAAGTTTAGGATCAATTTGGGGTTTTAGAAACATTTTAAAATCATTTATAAAGATTTGGGAGTGATTGAAGGTGTTCGAGACCCAGAATGAGCCATCAGAAGTTAAATTAAGTTAGAATAGTACAATGGGTGTAACACCCCTTACCCGAGTCCGAGACCGGAGCTGGGCACAAGGCATTACCTGACTTAAAGGCATGCATTCAATCTTTTCTGAAATGTAAAAACTAGGTCAAATTAAAACTTTCCTTTCATAGTCTGTTGATTCCTAATATGGGCCTACGAGGCCCAAATCATACTTTGGAAATAGTTTGGGATTAATTCAATCACTTACGAAAACTTTGGAAAATGACACTTGAAACAGGGCACATACTCGTGTGGAAGGGCAACATGCCCGTGTGGCCTTGTTGACCTGGCCATGCCAAAGGTTTGGGTGGTTTACACGGCCTAAGCATAAGGGAACACGCCCGTGTCCCGAACCCGTGTGAATTAAATTCCAAATTTGACCCTATAGATGTTTTCACACGGCCTGACACACGTCCGTTTCCATGGCCCGTGTCCCTCACACGGCCATGACACACCCCTATCTACAAACCTTGACATTCTATTTCTGATGTCAGCAACAAATTAGGGGTACACAGCCAAGGCACACGCCCGTGTCCAGAAGCCGTGTCATCCATACGGCTGAGACACATGGTTGTGTCTCTGCTCGTCTGTTTACTACCATGCATACTGACTTGCAAATTCAAAGTGCAAGGGACACACGGTCGAACAACACGCCCATAGGACTGACCGTGTGTCATACACGGCCTAGACACACGCCTATGTGTCTACCCATGTGGACGATATAAGGCTATCTACCAAGCCTTTTTGCCACCTTGAAACACAATATAACACCCTCCATCATACCAAAGTTTCACATAACATGGTTTCTAAACCAAGCAACCTTAACTAAGGCCTATACACATTTCACATATACTTGAACAACCAATTTATGCACTTTGCTATCCATACGCTGAAATTCACACGTTTAACCATACCAACAATTTCACATTCATGAAAGACCTTCTCGTATTCATATAACAACTTTCAATATTAGCCATTTTTCATGGCCTTATACAAAATGAGTCAAATACTAAAGTAAGCCAACAGATTTGGCCCCAAAACATTGTGACACTGAAACAAGATTAAAAGATCCTATACATGCCATAATCAAAATAAAAGAACTAACTATACCAAGTGCTTCAAATGATAGTGTGACTGGCTTCTCCGACATAAGACGATGATCCACGAGCTACTTTGGTGGCACTATAAGAAAATGGAAAGGAAAAGGGGTAAGCATAAAGCTTAGTAAGTTGCATGCAATTAAACATCAACTATTTATCATACAACAATATGCTCATAACATTTCATAGCTTGTTCATGAATATAATAAATCGACATAAGTACAACTTACTCATCACCATCCAATGCAATTCATATAGCATATATTGAGCCCATATCTCATTCATTTCAAGTAGGTACCTGTACCAATCACCACATGGTCATAAATTTTCTCATTTTGATATAATTGAGGAATATTCCTGTAACACCCCTAACCTGAATCAGATTGCTGGATTAAGGTTAAGAGGTATTACCGAACTAAACATTTAATAATCTCATTCACATTGTAAATAAACATAAACAGAGATTGAGCTGAAATACATACTGATATTTAAGTTATACGCCCTTTTCGTATGGCCAGAATATTTATAATTTCAAAACATCGTTATCATCAGCCTAACCTATACATGCCATATCGAGTCCAAAATATAACTGTACCCAAAAAGATCGATAGTGTGATGAACTGTTGATGATCCCCGAGTCGGTTGCCAAAATCAATAATCTATAAAATAGAGAAATAAAGAACAGAGTAAGCTTTCAAAGCTTAATAAGTTTTAAGCAATACAAACAATTAAAACTTGTCATTTAAATCGAGCATTTAGTACCACAAAACTAATATTCTAATTAGTAATCACTTGGCCGAATATACACAAGTACACCAATTAAAAAGCCTATTGGCCGAATATATATGTATATAAATATAAGAATACACAAAGAAATTTCAGCACATACTTTACTTTACTTTATAGCTCATACAATTAATTTAAGTCACATACTTTCATGTAATGACAGACATCGACCGAATAGGTCATACTCTTATTCGTACATATAATAATCATTCACACACATATATCGTTCTTTGATACTAATAATTCACTTTAAAAATCAATTCACATACGAGTACATAATACGTACCTGACTATCATAATGTATCATACATAATCAATAGTAGTTTACCTCAAACTTTCGAATTCATAATCTTACTCGAATCACCGGCGTTAAGCCTGCTAGGTTTAAAACCCGAATCCAGTCACCAATACAAAATCTGCGGGACTTTAAGATCGGATATAATACCAGCACTAGGCCTGCAGGATTTAACCCGGATATAATACCAGCACGAAGCCTGCGGGATTTAACCCGGATATAATACCAGCACGAAGCCTGCGGGATTTAACCCGGATATATTTCCAGCATATAGCCTGCAGGTCTTTAAGCCCAGATACACATCAAATATCATGCATATTTAATCATATATTAACACATCTCATTCAACATATCACATTAGTAGTCATTTGCTACATTCGGATATAAGCTCCATATGAACACCATCATTTACATTTCGGTTCAAAAGTCATACATAAATATCACATATCAATTTCACCATTCAAACTTAACCCATAGTGACCATTCGACTATAAGTCATATACATAAATTATTTATCACACAACTTAATTCAAGTAGAACCAAAAGGTCACAATTCATCTAATATATACATATCAAGGCATCGTCAATTATATACTAAAGGTGATTACTCAAAACTTACCTCGGATATACTTGAACGGTTGCGGAATGGCTACTCGATTACTTTCTCTTTTCCCCTATCCAAATTTGACCCTCTTTGCTCTTGAGCTTATTTTAAAACAAATAGATTCATTCAATTACTTATCTATCAAATAGGCAATTTAATTTAATACATGTATATCATATAATTAAGGTACAAATAACCTTAATAATTAACTATTAAACACCATATATATATTCCCTACTCATGCACAACCGAACACCTTACTAGGCATTATCAAGTTTATAATTATAAGCATGTCTACGTTAAGACCAATTATGTATTTAATTTATAATATTATACTTGAACATGTTATATATATATATGTGGTTGTATTAAAATGTAACACCCCTAACCTGAATCAGATCGTTGGATTAAGGTTAAGAGGTATTACCGAACTAAACATTTAATAATCTCATTCACATTGTAAATAAACATAAACAAAGATCGAGCTGAAATACATACACATCCAATTATCAAATTATATACAAGTGTCGAATTACAAATTAAAAGGAAAATAAAATTAAAGCATAAATTTTGCTATGGTATAATCATATTAAAACAATTTATTTATTTATCAAATTTAGACACAACAAAATATATTTAGATATCAAAACTCAAAATTAGTTTATAACTATTTAAATCACTTAAACATCCAACACCCAATTTCTTTAACCAAGCACATTTTCGGCAATGACAAGGCAATATAACAACCTTTAATCCAACTTATAATTTATGCATAACACATTCCAAGCATTCACTCCATTCCTTCATTTAAAATACAAACATTACTCAAAAATATCCCTAGTTCAAATTCGGCAATTACACAAATACACAAGCTGATTTTTTTTTCATCTAAACTACTTACCAGAACATTAAACTATCTCAAACATCATTCATTTGTAATTATTATTAAACTTGAAGACAACCATGTATCCTTTTTATTATCTACCATGGCCAAGAACTCAAATCCTCCCCAAAATCAAAATTTTAACATGGGTTAAATAAAGAACTTGGTAACTAACTTAAAATTAACTAAAATTTCAAGAGCTAACATGAATTTCTTACCTTGATTCAAGCCTAAAATGACCGAATGGTGTTTTCTCCCCTTTCCTCTCTTAACATTCGGCTTAGAAGGAAATAAAGATGAATTCCTTGTTTTCTTCACCCATTTTCTATTTTTAATATCCTTATTCTATATTATAAAGCCATATAATAGAAAAAATGCTAACATAAAATATATATATTATTTAATAAATAACAACATGGCCGGCCACTAACTAGAATGGATAATTTGACATGCAAGTCCATACTTTTATAACATGCATTAATAGACCATTACACATTAACCTATCACATTTCAAAAATGTCTCACATAAGTCCTATTTAATAAATTTCACATACAAATGACAAAAATCAAAGCATAAAACTTTCACACATGCATTTACACATATAATAAGCATAGAATATAACGGTTAATTATTTTTGTGACTCGATTTTGTGGTCCCCAAACCACTTTCCGACTAGGGTCAAATTAGGGCTGTCACAATTCCATTGAACTATTTGGAATATTACAGGATATTCAATAACCCAAACATGGGATAAGATGCGGACGCCATGTCCCAGACATGGTCTTACACTCGCTAGTACATTAAAGTCAATGCCGTGTCCCAGACAGGTCTTATACTGACTTTCATATATCAAGGCTGATGCCATGTCCCAGATAGGTCTTACACTGGCTCTCATAGAGTCCTCAAGCTCCCAAGTAGCTTCTTCAACCCATGTTTAATCCACAGTACCTTCACTAATGAGATTTTCTTCTTTCATAGTTCTTTTACTTCACGAGCCAAAATACAAATCGGTTCTTCTTCGTAACTCAAATCAGATCGAATCTCCACCTCTGATGAATAATTACATGCGATGGATCGGATCTATAACGTCGAAGCATCAAAACATGAAAAACATTGTGAATCTTTTCAAGTTCAGGGGGCAAAATCAATCTATATGCTACTGGCCCAACTCGTTCGGATATTTTATACGGCCCGAGGAACCTCGGACTCAATTTGCCCTTACGGCCAAACCTGAGCACCTTTTTCCAAGGTAAAACTTTAAGAAATACTTTGTCTCCAATCTGATACTCAATGTCCTTTCGTTTTAAATCCGCATACGACTTCTGACGATCTGAAGCTGCTTTCAGACTTTCACGGATCACTTTTACTTTCTGTTCAGCATCTTTAATCAAATCAACCCCGAAGATTTTACTTTCACTGAGCTCGGTCCAAAACAACGGTGTACGGTATTTACGACCGTACAAAGCCACGTAAGGTGCCATCTTAATGCTTGATTGAAAACTATTGTTGTAAGCAAATTCAACCAAAGGCAAATACTGTTCCCATGAACCACTAAATTCAAGGATGCAACATCTCAACATATCCTCGAGTTTCTGAATTATCCGCTCGGATTGACCATCGGTCTGGGGATGAAAAGTGGTGCTAAAATTCAACTTGGTACCCAATGCTTCTTGCAATTTCTTCCAAAATCACGATGTGATTCTCGGATCTCTATCTGACACAATAGAAATAGGTACCTCGTGTAATCTGACAATCTGAGAGGCATACAACTCGGCTAACTTATCAAGTGAGAAATCTGTACGTATGGGAATGAAATGAGTTGATTTAGTCAATCTATCCACAACAACCCATATCGCATCTTTCTTGCTCGGTGACAAAGGTAACCCAGACACAAAATCCATCGTAACTCGATCCCACTTCCATTCGAGTATCATGATCGGCTAAAGTAATCCCGAAGGCACTTGATGTTTTGCTTTCACTTGTTGACATATCAAACACTTCGAGACAAAATCAGAAATGTCTCGTTTCATACCATGCCACCAATACTGACATTTCAGATCGTTGTACATTTTCGTGCTACCAAGATGGACCGACATTCGGCTATTATGAGCTTCGTTCAAAATCATCGAATTAAGTTTCGAATTTCTTGGAACACACAAACGAATTTTGAACCTCAAACAATCATTATCGTCAATTAGAAACTCTGAATCCACATTCGAAACACATTCAGCTTGTTTAGCAACCAATTCATCATCGACTTTCTGAGTTTCACATATTTGATCAATTAATAGCGGTTTGGCTTTTAAGTCAGCTACTAACACATTATCGGATGAAACGGACAAGTGTACATTCATCGCTCGTAAAGTAAATAGCGACTTGCGACTTAAAGCACCGGCAACCACGTTAGCCTTTCCCGGGTGATAGTCAATGACAAGCTCATAATCTTTCAACAATTCAAGCCAACATCTTTGTCTCAGATTCAAATCTCTTTGAGTCATCAAATATTTGAGGCTTTTGTGATCCGAATATACATGACACCTCTCTCCAAACAAGTAGTGTCGCCATATTTTCAAAGCAAATACAATGGCAGCTAATTCGAGATCATGGGTCGCATAGTTTTTCTCATGTGGCTTCAATTGCCTCGAAGCGTAAGCTACAACTCGACCTTCTTACATCAATACACAACCCAGCCCATTTAAGGACACATCACTGTAAATGACAAACTCTTTACCAGATTCAGGCTGCACTAACACTGGAGCTTCAGTCAAATAGGTTTTCAGTTGGTCGAAACTTTTCTGACACTTTTCTGACCATTCGAACTTAACATCTTTCTGAAGTAGCTTCGTCATTGGTGTGGCTATCATCGAGAAACCCTTTACAAACCGTCTGTAGTAACCAGCAAGTCCCAAAAAGCTCCGAACTTCAGTAACATTTCTAGGAGGCTTCCAATCAAGTATGGCTAATATTTTACTCGAATCAACACGAACACCCGATGCGGATACCACATGCCCCAAAAAGCAAACTTCTCTCAACCAGAACTCACATTTACTAAACTTAGCATATAACTGCTTGTCCCGTAAAATATGCAACACTAATATTAGGTGCTCGGCATGTTCGGTTTCATCTCACGAATAGATAAAAATGTCATCTATAAACACAACTAAAAACCGGTCCAAATACTGTCTAAAGATCCAATTCAAAGTCCATAAATACCGCAGGGGCATTAGTGAGCCCAAACAGCATCACTAAGAACTCGTAGTGACCATATCTCGTTCTGAAAGCAGTTTTAGGCACATCTGAGTCTCGAACTCGCAACTGATAATAACCCGATCTCAAATCTATCTTTGAAAACACTGAGGCTCCTTTCAGCTGATCAAACAAATCATCAATACGCGGTAACTGATATTTGTTCTTTATTGTCACTTTACTTAATTGAAGATAGTCGATGCACATTCTCATGGTTCCGTCTTTCTTTTTCACAAACAATACTGGTGCACCCCAAGGTGAGAAATTCGGTCGAGCGAAACCTCTATCCGTCAACTCTTGCAACTGAGCTTTCAATTCCTTCAATTCGGTTGGTGCCATATGATAAGGAGCTATTGAAATTGGTGTAGTCCCAGGTACATGTTCAATGCCAAACTCTACCTCTCGAACAGGTGGTAATCCCGGTAATTCCTCAGAAAAAACATCCGAATACTCATAAACCACTGGCACTGATTCAAGTTTCTTTTCTGACTCTTTACTATCAAGTACGTATGCAAGATATGCTTCACACCCCTTTTTTACATATTTTTGAGCCAACATCGAGGATATTACTGCTGGTAACCCGTTCAATTCAGTAGACTCAACTCGGATTATCTCATCATTAGCATATCTCAAATCAATAGTCTTTCTTTTGCAATTCACAATTGTATCATGTACGGTCAACCAATCCATACCGAGAATAACATCAAATTCATCAAATGGTAAAAGCATCAAATCGGCCGAAAAATAGGAACCTCGGATTATCAGGGGACATTTCCTGCACACTTTGTCGACTAGCACATATCGACCCCAGAGATTCGACACTCGAATCCGAACTCAGTAGACTCAACAGGTAGAGTCTTACTGGATGCTAAAGTCTCACACACATATGAATGAGTAGAACCAGGGTCAATCAATGCAATCACATCAGTATCAAAAAGAGTGAAAGTACCGGTAATAACATCAGGTGAAGAAGCATCCTCACGTGCACATATAGTGTAAGCTCTAGCAGGAGTACGAGCCACGGATCTGGTCGTAGCATCTCTAGATCCTCTCTGACCGCCGCTAGCATTTCCCGTATTTCTAGATGGCCTACCTCGTGCTGTAGTAGTACTCGGTTTCCCACTCTGATTCACAGTCTGCTCAGACAATCTCGGGAAATCCTTGATAAAGTGGTCAGCTAATCCACACATATAACAGGAGCGGTCATGAAATCTACAACTCCCCGAATGCCATTTTCCACAAAACTTGCAATCGATCCTATCCCGACGATCATTTCCAACACTGGCAACTGAAGTGGCTCGCGTACTCACAGGGGGTCTATCACAGTCTCGTCTGGAAAAGCCCAAAGTGTTCTTAGATCAGTCCGAATCATTTCAGAATTTCTTCCGTGACTGCTAAAAGGGCTTTCCCGAAGATCTTTTACGGAACTCTCTAGCTCCATCTTCAGCTTTTCTTTTATCTTTACTGAGCTCTTCGGCTTTGCAAGCTCGCTCGACAAGTACTACAAACTCTCTGATTTCAAGGATTCCAACAAACATTTTTATATCTTCGTTCAATCCATCTTCAAAACGTTTACACATAATAGCTTCTGAAGAAACACATTCTCGGGCATACCGGCTAAGTCTCACAAATTTTCGTTCATAATCAGTAACTGACATGGAACCCTGTTTAAGTTCAAGAAAGTCCTTCCGTTTCTGATCGATAAATCTCTCGCTGATATACTTTTTCCGAAACTCGGTCTGGAAGAACTCCTAAGTCACTCGCTCTCTGGGCACAACAGAAACCAATGTATTCCACCAATAGTAGGCAGAATCATGTAGCAAAGATATAGCATATTTCAGGCATTATCGGGTGTGTAAGACAGTTCATCGAACACTCGGATAGTATTGTCTAACTTAAATTCAGCTTGCTCAGCATCATCACTGTCTGTAGCTTTAAATTCAGTAGCCCCGTGCTTTCGAATTCTGTCAACCGGGGGCTTATTCAACCTCATCTGATCAATTACCGAAGGTATCGTAGGTGCAAGGGGTGTATTATTCGGGAGTGGGGTTGTAGAGCAGCCGTATTAGTTCGAATGTATTGATTGAACCAATCATTCATCACATTATAAAAGGCTTGTCCAGCCTTATCATTTTGATTGCTCGCAATAGGTTGAGAGTCCACCGGCATTGTCCCGTGCGCGGGAGCAGGCGCTACACTCCCGATATCATCAGCTTCCGCTCGATCGAGATCGGGATCCATTACTATACAAAAATAAATTTTTAACTGTCAAAAATCATCACACTATCGTATTATCACATAATGGCATGTATGGCTAGACTCATATACGCTACGTTAGTCCTAGAATCGACTAAACCGTAGCTCTGATACCAATTAAAATGTAACACCCCTAACCTGAATTAGATCGCTAGATTAAGGTTAAGAGGTATTACCGAACTAAACATTTAATAATCTCATTCACATTGTAAATAAACATAAACAGAGATCGAGCTGAAAACATACACATCCAATTATCAAATTATATACAAGTGTCGAATTACAAATTAAAAGGAAAATAAAATTAAAACATAAATTTTGCTATGGTATAATCATATTAAAACAATTTATTTATTTATCAAATTTAGACACAACAAAATAGATTTAGATATCAAAACTCAAAATTAGTTTATAACTATTTAAATCACTTAAACATCCAACACCCAATTTCTTTAACCAAGCACATTTTCGGCAATGACAAGGCAATATAACAACCTTTAATCCAACTTATAATTTATGCATAACACATTCCAAACATTCACTCCATTTCTTCATTTAAAATACAAACATTACTCAAAAATATCTCTAGTTCAAATTCGGCAATTACACAAATAGACAAGCTGATTTTTTTTCATCTAAACTACTTACCAGAACATTAAACTATCTCAAACATCATTCATTTGTAATTATTATTAAACTTGAAGACAACCATGTACCCTTTTTATTATCTACCATGGCCAAGAACTCAAATCCTCCCCAAAATCAAAATTTTAACATGGGTTAAATAAAGAACTTGGTAACTAACTTAAAATTAACTAAAATTTCAAGAAATAACATGAATTTCTTACCTTGATTCAAGCCTAAAATGACCGAATGGTGTTTTCTCCCATTTCCTCTCTTAACATTCGGCTTAGACGGAAATAAAGATGAATTCCTTGTTTTCTTCACCCATTTTCTATTTTTAATATCCTTATTCTACATTATAAAGCCATATAATAGAAAAAATGATAACATAAAATATATATATTATTTAATAAATAACAGCATGGCCAGCCACTAACTAGAATGGATAATTTGACATGCAAGTCCATACTTTTATAACATGCATTAATAGACCATTACACATTAACCTATCACATTTTAAAAATGTCTCACATAAGTCCTATTTAATAAATTTCACATACAAATGAAAAAACTCAAAGCATAAAACTTTCACACATGCATTTACACATATAATAAGCATAGAATATAACGGTTAATTATTTTTGTGACTCGATTTTGTGGTCCCCAAACCACTTTCCGACTAGGGTCAAATTAGGGTTGTCACAATTCCATTGAACTATTTGGAATATTACAGGATATTTAATAACCCAAACATGGGATAAGATGCTGACGCCATGTCCCAGACATGGTCTTACACTCGCTAGTACATTAAAGTCGATGCCGTGTCCCAGACAGGTCTTATACTGACTTTCATATATCGAGGCTGATGCCATGTCCCAAACAGGTCTTACACTGGCTCTCATCTATCGGTGTCGATGCCATGTCCCTGATAGGTCTTACACTGACACACAACAAGCTGACGCCATGTCCCAGACAGGTCTTACACTAGCTTGTATATCCCGAGGCCGATCCATGTCCCAGACATGTCTTACACTCCTCTCGTCTCAATGCTGATGCATGCCCCAAACATGACTTACACTGGCTTTCATAATATGGCCGATGGATGTCCTAGACATGTCTTACACTGGCTCACATACCACCCAATGTCATGGTACGAATATCCAAGTCTATTCCAAACGTTCAATCGAAAGTCTTTACTACATTAATTTCTCGACATGCATTCTCATAAATCACAATCAAACAATTTATGCAATATCAATTCATTCATACATCATAGCAATATAGTTGCATTATTAACATACAACTTACCTCGGATTACAAAATGTAGGCGACTAGACGATTTACTCTACTTGCTCAGCTTTCCCCCAGTCGAAGTCCAATTTTCGTCTTTCTTGGTCTAAGATGATAAAAATTCACTCATTGAATCGCCATATTAATAAAAACATCAAAATTATATAATTCTGCAAAATTGACCATTTTGCCCTTAGACTTTTACAAAAATTACGATTTTACCCTTAGGCTCGTAAATCGATTTTTATCGAATTTCTTCAAACCTTAAGCCTAGCCAAACCCTTTGTACTCTTATAGTGACAAAAAATTCCCATTATTCACCACATTACTATCTATTTTATAATCTTTACAAAATGGTCATATTAGGGTTTTCATGAGAAGTTCTTTCACAAAAGTTGTTTACTACACAACTAAGATTCATTTTCTTCCATAAAAACTCAGCAAACATCATAAATCCTTTCATGGAAAATCCCTAGACTATCAACCATTTTGCAAAATGGTCCCCCCATTAGCTAGCTCATGCTATAAGGGTTCCAAAAGTACCAAAATTATCAAAAATGGGCATCTAAATTACTTACTTGAGAGAGAGATGAATGGTTGAAAGTTCAAGCTTCCAAAACCCTTAGAATGGCTGAAACTTTTGATGGAGGAGAAAGGAAAAATGAAAAAGATGATGGCTAGTCTCTTAGAGTATTATTTTATCATATGTTAGGCCATCAATTTACCTAACCTTTTGACCCATTGATTTTCTTATCCCTATGGCCGGCCATGCCTCTTTAAGGGGGTCTAATTGCACTTTAAAGGCCTCCAATTATGGCTCTCTATCTATTTAACACATTTGGCTAGCAAAACACAACTTTTTCCCTTTATGTGATTTAGTCCTTTTTGAAAATTAAGCTTACAAATGCTAAAATTACCTCACCAAATTTTTCATGCACTAATATAATCATGTATAACACCAAAATAATAATAAAAATAATTTCTCTAACCTTAGATTCGTGTTCTCAAAACCACTATTCCGACTAAGCCTAAAATCGGGTTGTTACAATTCTCCCCCTTAGGGATTTTTGTCCCTGAAAATCTTACCGGTGAATAGATTCGGGTATTGGTCTCTCATGGTCTCCTCGAGTTCCCACGTGGCTTCCTCGATTCCATGTCTATGCGACGAAACTTTCACGAGTGCTATACTTTTATTTCTCAATTGTTTGACTGTAGCACCCCAAACCCGGCCCAGAAGTTATGGCCGGATCTGGCATCCACATCAAAAACGTAAAAAAAAATTTCCATTCTAAGTCCAAAAAATCGTACTTGATGTTCAAAAGATTAATTCATTAAAGGTTAAAGTGAATGGAAGCTGTGCACCAGGTAGGAAACCGGAAAAGAGGTGGTGAGTCCATCGGACTACTTAAGTACCAAGCTCTCTTCGGATCCAATCCTAGACATGAATACTGCCATTGCCACACCTTAACATCATGGATATTTCTAGGAAACCGATTTGATTAAGTCATTTTTAGGAAAAGTGATTAATTTTGGAAAATACTTTCATTGCAGAAGCTTTGCTTATTGTCGTGTTATTTTGAAATCAACTGTTGTTTTTGAAAACGCACCCTAAAGCTATCCAATTTCAACAGTTAAAATAAGTATTACCTATCTTAGTAATACATATTAAAAACCATCAAAAATAAATAAGCGGCCTTATTACATTTAAAAGCCCAAAACCTCAAACCTAATTAAACGGATGCCCAGTTCACCAGAATAAAATCAAACTTTCAGAACGGGTGGCCACTCTGAATTCCCTCATAACTCCAAGCCCACTATGGTTGGGGATTACCTACATGGATGAAAATAAAAGGGGTGAGTTTGGGGAAACTCAGTGTGTAAAATAACCCAACCATAGCCTATATCAGCTCAACCCACAGAAACATAATAAGTTGGCCTTAGCCCAGAACAGAATTCAGAATAAAGCCCATAGGCCCATAACAGAACAAAACAAATTTTACATGTTTATGCAGAAACCCAACCCAGATTCATCCATAACACCCCCGTACCAACCTTACACCGTGTGGGGAGACAACTCGACCCACCCAACCGCTACACACCATAGAATTTGCAGCATGGCTGCCAGAACAGATAATGTGACAGAGTCACCAGATACAAATAATCGTGGCAGAGCCACCAGAACAGATATATGTGGCAGAGCCACCAGATCAGATATTTGTGGCATAGCCACCAAAACGCTTCCTCCATAATATAACCCATGTCCCCATGCAACAGATATAATCATGGCATACATCATACAGAATCAGATCGCTATGCTTTTCAGTCAAAATTAACCCTACGGGTATAACGGTAATTTTGCACCTAGGGGTATAACGGTAATTTTCCATACATAGGGGTATTATAGTAATTTAGCTACTTTCAGGGTTTTCATGCATATCCTAACTATTTACGTACTATCAGAACACTTACCGCGCATACTTACCGAATTGGGCCCGTTGGCCCATGAACCCGATCTTTGGCCCATTAAGCCTAAATTATCAAAATGTACGAAATCGCGCGTACTGCAGTTTATTACTTTAGATTACCAAATATACAAACCCAACTATTTTACGAGCATTCGCACACTCGCAAATTCCCAAAAGACCGACTTTTCGGCATTTTGGCTTTTCGACTTTTGCCAATCTAGTCTATGAGAGGGTGTCAGTTACACACCTGTTTGCGACGATATGCTGACAAGATCCACACACGAACCACCTACAATTGGATTACTAACACGTTAATCTAACTATTCAAATACAAACTACGTATTAACCCCTTACAATATTCGGCCAACCACACCTACAGATCATAGTAAGCTTATAAGAAATCAATAAGCAACTCATTAACAAATTTTTGTCAATGTTTACCACATAATCATAATTTCACTGCAAGCTGTCTTCCTAAGCAATTGTCACTAAATCATTTATAACTGGAGCTACAAAAGTCCAAATCAAGTGCCGTTAATTTTTCCTGAAAACAGACTCATATATCTTCTATCCATAAAATTTTCAGAATTTTTGTCTAGCCAATCAATACCAGATTTTTCTCAAAGTTTCCCATGTTTCACTGTTTGACTAATCTGACCACTCTTCATTATGAATCAAATTTCTCATTGTACAGAACTCGAAATATGTTCTTGTTTATTTCATTTGAAACTAGACTCAATAAGCTTTAATTACATAATTTATTTAGCTTCTAATTCATCTCCCACAACTTATGGTTATTTTCTAAAGTCACATTACTGCTGCTGTCCCAAGCAGATTTATTACTAAATCACTCTTTCACACATAACTTGCATGCTTGTTATTTAAACATGTATATCACCAATCAATCATCACATATCTATGATTTTACTTAAGTATAATCTCCATTTCATCATTTTAAAGCACAACATGTTAGCCGATTTTTCCCTTTAGCATCTAAGGCACATGCATGCTCATTTGTTTGGCTCAACTTCACCTATCTTCCATTTTTCATCAAAAGAACATGAAACAACAATCATTTCCTTCATTTTAATTCATGACTAAATGCTCACAACACAACTAAAAATCAAAATATACTTCAAGAGTTAAGGTAGAATCAAGAAGAACTCATGAACCTCAAAATAGAAGCAAGGTACCAAGAACTTACCTTCAATTTTCCTCCTCTTAATGACCGAATACTCAAGAGCTTTCTCCTCTCCTTTCTCTTCTCTAACTTTCAGCTATGATGAACAAAGATGGACAAAACTTTGTTCTTTTCACCCCTTTTTCTTTTAATAAAACTTCATATTTCATCTATTTAATTCTTTAACACAAAAGACATGAAATTCTTATCATGAAACATTTACCTAACCCATTATCATGGAACATTTACCTAACCCATTATCATGGAACATTTGCCTAACCTATTATCATGGAACATTTACCTAACCTATTATCAATTTGCATCAATTTGTACCATAAATTATGGATATCAAGTGTACATTTTGTCTACAACAACATATTGGCTGGCCACTTCATGTAAAATGGGAGGTTTGTCATGCAAATCCTCCTATTTTGCACTCCTATTTATTTGGCCACTTCAATTTAGCCTATAGCATTTTCAAACATTTTCACATAGGTCCTATTTCATAATTTCACCCCCTTTTTCTTATGGAACAAAAATTAACTAAAATTGTCGGGTTCTATCTTAAGCTTGGGCTTTCTAGAGGCCCACTAACATAATTAAACCTATGCCAACATTCACAGGATTCCCGAAAATTGGGGCGTTACATTGACCTCCCAAGCCAAAATATTAACTGGCTCTTCGTTATAAGTCATGTCTAGTTGAATCTCAACCTCAGTTGGTGCGATCACATGCGAAGGATCCGATCTATATTGACATAACATGGACATATGGAACACGTTGTGAATCTTTTCCAACTCTGAGGGCAAAGCGAACTGGTAGGCAACGGGCCTTACGCTCTCGATAATCTCATAAGGTGTAACACCCCGTACCCGAGACCGTTTCCGGAGTCGAACACGAGATGCTAACAGGCTTAATTCATTTATTTGCACAGTCCATTTTAAAAATTTCCAGACAAGCTGGCTAACTGCGTCACTGTCACCTTAAAAATCATATCTCGAGTATCAAAACTCGAAAACCAGTTCCGTAAATTTTTTCTGAAACTAGACTCATATGTCCATCTAAAAATTTGTTTCTCGAATTTTTGGTCGAGCCAATTAGTACAGTTTATTAGTTAAAGTCTCCCCTGTTTCAGGGTTCGACTACTCTGACCTTCATGCATTACGACTTAGATATCTCCCTGTACAGGGCTTCAATACTTATGCCGTTTGTTTCTAAAGAAACTAGACTCGGAAAGGAATCTGTACATATAGGACATGACTTCTAATTATCTCTAGTTAATTTATAGTGAATTTCCAAAGTTGGAACAGGGGATCAAGATATCGCTCTGGCCCTGTTTCACGAAAACTTAAACATCTCATAAAATACGGCTCATATGATCGTTTCGTTACTTTCATATGAAAATAGATTCATCAAGGTTCGATTACATAATTTATTGACTATTTAATTCCATTCCTAATATTTTTAGCGATTTTTCAAATCCACATCACTGCTGCTGTCAGCATCTATTTTTAAGGTAAACTTTACCTATTTCATGGTTTTCCATGGATCAACTAAAATTTTGTCATACATAGCACCAAAATGATCGTGATTAACCATTCCAATGGCTAATCGTTACCAACATTTCCATAACACTCCATGAACAACATACAAAATGATTATAACGCTATGCTCAAAATATATATAAGCCATTTTCGCATGGCTAACCAAATATATACATTACCGAAAGGTACAAAACCAACAACAAAAGGGTAGTCCTATACATGCCATTTTCAGAGTTCAACTAAAAGAGTACCAAAAGGGCTTTGATAGTGTGGATGACTTTGACTTTGACACTCCCGAATCCGATAGCTGACGAACAAAAATCTATAAAACAAAGAATCAAAGAAACGGAATAAGCATTTAATGCTTAGTAAGTTTTGAGTAATGAAATCATGCACAACTGAAGTATAGCATTCATATGACTAAACGAATAATTTCATATACACATATTCTCACAATCATACCTACTTCACATTTCCAACCCTTATATTCATACATAAGGAATCAACTTGACTAAAGGCCGGAAGCTTGTTAATCGATTGAGCGAATACTATTTAAAAGGAATCAATTATTCCAATGCATATACAAAACATACCTCATCGTTGGGGTTTTACGAGTGTATTAATTGAAATTATTACAGCAAGGTTGCTCATTCCCAAACCAAGTACCTTCGGGATTTAGCCGGATATAGCTACTCGCTCAAATGCCTTCGGGACTTAGCCCGGTTATAGTAACTCGCACAAATACCTTCGGGACTTAACCCGGATATAGTAACTCGCACAAATGCCTTCGGGACTTAGCCCGGATATAGTAACTCGCACAAATGCCTTCGGGACTTAGCACGGTTATCATCCAAATATTCATGCACATATCAATAAATCATTACACATCTATATTTCATTTTCATAACTAGAATTCAAACACAAGTCACTTATCAAGCATTATCATTTTCGGCTCAATAGCTACATACAAAGAGCATGATTTTGATTTGCTTATAACATGATCTAATCGAATCCTAATCTAAGTTCCGTTACTCGAAAACTTACCTCGGATGTTGTCGAACGTCTTCAACGGCTATTCAATTACTTTTTCCTTCCCTTTATCGGATTTAGTTCCCCTTTGCTCTTGAGCTTAATTTAATAAATAAATTGATTTAATCATCTTGAACATCATGAGAAATTCAAGGTACTTAGTCCATATATTTATATATTAGACATTAGAGTCATATTTATGAAATCATGAACCAAATTCAACATATTGGCTAATATTCTCCTTGAGCCGATTATCTAAGTCAAGATTGAATCATCATTATGCTTGCCTATAACCGAATACATGCAACACCAATCTATCTATTCATTCATGTGTGCATCTTATTTAAGCATGTATATCTACAACCGAATTCATCATATAAATATCTATGAATTCACTCAAACAATCTCAATACAGCACATGGTGCTCAAACCATTATTCAAATTCAAAACTCGGCTAGTACACATATATACACTAGGAATCAAATACTAACATATGCACTTCACCTTAATAGCTAGCTTAGCAAACCTTAATTTAACATATAATTGTTCATAACACAATTAAAGCATCCTCTCCATTCCATTAATTTAAAACACATACATTGCCCAATAATATCCAAAATCATATTCGGCCTTAGTACACACTTGTTAGCCGATTTTTCTCCATTTAGTAACTAATGCACATATGTGCTCATTTGCTAGACTCTTCTTCACCTAACTACCATTTATCTCTTCTATTTACTACCTTGGCCGAATGTTATAACCCAAGCCACACATATTGTTCCTCAAGGCCCTTCAATGACCACATTCGGCACCCCTTAGGAACAACCCAATTTCAACCTTCAAGAAGGAAGAAAAATATATGTACTAAGAGCTTCAAACTACTTGGCCGAATATCAACCCTCCAATCAATCAAAATTTAATCCATGGAATGAATAGAACTTGAACTAGCCACCTTCTTTATACATAATTTTCCAAGAATTTCAAGATACTTACTTCTTCCTAATCCTCATCCAAACCGAACATGAAGCAAGAGAACTCCTTTCTTCTTCCTTTCTCCTTAGAATTTTCGGCCAAAGATGTTAAAGGATGAGCACTTTTTTTTCTTTTCTTTGTTTTCATCACCCTTCATCTCTTTATTTATTACTAACCCTTTTATTTTATTATTTCTAACATAAAACATTAACACAACATGTTTATAATATGTTATGACCCATAGCATGGCCGGCCACTAGCTCAAATTTTGGGTAATTTGACATGCAAACCCATCATTTTATAACATGCATTAATAGGCCACTTTACATTTGCCTAGCACATTTCTAAATTTTCTCACATAAGTTCTATTTACTAAAATTCACTTACAATTAACAAAATTCAAATATGAAATTTTCACACATGCATATATACATATAATAAGCATCAAATATGACGGTTAATTATTTTTATGACTCGGTTTTGTGGTCCCGAAACCACTTCCCGACTAGGGTCACATTAGGGCTGTCACAACACTCCCCCACTTTATGAAATTTTCGTCCCCGAAAATCTTACCGGTAAATAGGTTTGGGTAATGTTCTTTCATAGAGTTCTAGGTTTCCCAAGTAGCTTCTTCGATCCCGTGTTTGAGCCATAACACGTTTACTAACGGAATCCTTATGTTTCGCAACTCTTTCACCTCACGAGCGAGGATAAGAATCGGTTCTTCTTCATAACTCAAGTCAGATTGAATTTCAACCTCTGATGGACTAATTATGTGCGAAGGATTAGATCTGTAACGTCGAAGCATCGAAACATGAAAGACGTTGTGAATCCTTTCAAGTTCAGGGGGTAAAAGAAACCTATATGCAACTAGACCAACTCGTTCGGAGATTTCATACGGCCCAATGAATCTCGGACTCAGTTTGCCCTTACGGCCAAATCTGAGTATCTTTTTGCAAGGTGAAACCTTAAGAAACACTTTATCTCCCACCTGATACTCAATATCTCTTCGTTTTAAATACGCGTACGACTTCTGACGATCGGATGCTGCCTTCAGACTTTCACGAATTATTTTACTTTCTGCTCAGCATCTTTAATCAAATCAACTCCGAAAATTTTACTTTCACAGAGCTCGGTCCAAAACAATGGTGTACGGCATTTACGACCGTACAAAGCCTCGTAAGGTGCCATCTTAATACTTGATTGAAAACTATTGTTGTAAGCGAATTCAATCAAAGGTAAATACCGTTCCTATGAACCACTAAACTCAAGGATGCAACATCTCAACATATCCTCGAGTATCTGAATTATCCGCTCGGATTGACCATCGGTTTGGGGATGAAAAGCAGTGCTAAAATGCAGCTTGGTAGCCAAAGCTTCTTGCAATTTCTTCCAAAATCGCGAGGTGAATCTCGGATCTCTGTCCGACACAATAGAAATAGGTACCCCATGTAATCTCACAATCTGAGAAACATACAATTCATCTAGTTTATCCAATGAAAAATCCGTACGTACGGGGATAAAGTGAGCCGACTTAGTCAGCTATCAACAACAACCCAAATCGCATCTTTCTTACTTGCCGATACTGGCAACCCAGATACAAAATCCATCGTGACTCGATCCCATTTCCATTCAGGTATCATGATCGGCTGAAGTAAACCCGTAGGCACTTGATGTTCCGCCTTCACTTGCTGACATATTAAACACTTCGAAACAAAATCGGAAATGTCTCGTTTCATACCATGCCACCAAAATTGACGTCTCAGATCGTTGTACATTTTCGTACTCCCCGGGTGAATTGACATTCGGCTACAATGATCTTCATTCAGAATCATCGAAATAAGTTCTTAATTTCTTGGAACACACAAATGACTTCTGAACCTCAAACAATCGTCATCATCAATTTGAAACTCTGATTCCATATTCGAAACACATTCATCCCGTCTTGCGACCAATTCATCATCGACTTTCTGAGCTTCACGAATTTGATGAATCAATAATGGTTTGGCCTTTAATTCTGCTACTAACACATTGTCGGATAGAACAGACAAGTGTACATTCATCGCTCGTAAAGCAAATAGTGATTTACGACTTAAAGCATCCGCAACCACATTAGCCTTTCCCGGGTGATAGTCAATGACAAGCTCATAATCTTTTAACAACTCGAGCCAACGTCTTTGTCGCAGATTCAAGTCTCTTTGAGTCATCAAATATTTGAGACTTTTGTGATCCGAATATACATGACACTTCTCACCAAATAAGTAATGTCGCCATATTTTCAAAGTGAACACGATGGCAGCTAGTTCGAGATCATGGGTCGGATAATTTTTCTCATGTGGCTTCAATTGCCTCGACGCATAGGCCACAACTAGACCTTCTTGCATCAATACGTAACCCAACCCAAGTAGGGATGCATCACTATAAATGACAAACTCTTTGCCTGACTCGGGCTGTACTAGAATTGGAGCTTCAGTCAAATAAGTTTTCAGTTGATCGAAACTTTTCTGACATTTTTCTGTCCATTCGAACTTAACATCTTTTTGAAGTAGCTTCGTCATTGGTGTGGCTATCATCGAGAAAACCTTTATAAACCGTCTGTAGTAGCCGGCTAGTCCCAAAAAGCTCCGAACCTCAGTAATATTTCTCGGAGGCTTCCAGTTAAGTATGGTTGAAATTTTGCTCGGATCAACTTGAATACCCGATGCAGACACCACATGACCCAAGAAGCTCACCTCTCTTAACCAGAACTCACACTTACTGAACTTAGCATATAACTGCTTATCCCGTAAAATTTACAACACTAATCCCAGGTGTTCATCATGATCAGTTTAATTTCTCGAATAGACCAAAATATCATCGATAAACACAACTACAAGCCAATCCAAATACGGTCTGAAGATCCGATTCATCAAATCCATAAATACCGCAGGGGCATTAGTGAGCCCAAACGGCATCACTAAGAACTCGTAGTGACCGTATCTCGTTCTGAAAGCAGTTTTGGGTATATCCGAATCCCGAATTCGCAACTAATAATAACCCGATCTCAAATCTATCTTTGAAAACACTGAGGCTCCCTTTAGTTGATCAAACAAATCGTCAATACGCTGTATCGGATATTTATTCTTTATTGTCACCTTATTCAGCTGACGATAGTCGATGCACAGCCTCATGGTTCCGTCCTTCTTTTTCACAAACAATACTGGTGCACCCCAAGGTGAGAAACTTGGCCGAGCGAAACCTCTATCCATCAACTCTTGTAACTGAGCTTTCAATTCCTTCAATTTCGTTGGTGCCATACGATACGGAGCTATCGAAATCGGTGTAGTCCCAGGTACAAGCTCAATACCAAACTCTACCTCCCGAATAGGTGGTAAACCCGATAATTCTTCGGGAAAAACATCCAGATATTCACAAACCACCGGCACAGATTCAGGCTTCTTTTCTAACTCTTTGTCATCAAGTACATACGCAAGGTATGCTTCACACCCCTTTCTTACATATTTCTGAGCCAACATCGATGATATTATAGCTGGCAACCCATTCAAGTCAATAGACTCAACTCGGATTATCTCGTTGTTTACACACCTCAAATCAATGGTTTTTCTTTTGCAATTTACAATTGCATCATGTACGGTCAACCAATCCATGCCGAGGAGAACATCAAATTCACCAAACGGTAAAAGTATCAAATCGGCTGGAAAACAGGAACCTCGAATTACTAGGGGACATTTCTTACACATGTTGTCAACAAGTACATAACGACCCAAGGGATTCGACACTCGAATTACGAACTCAGTAGACTCAACAAGTAAAGTCTTACTGGATGCTAAGGTTTCACATATATAAGAATGAGTAGAACCAGGGTCAATCAAAGCAATCACATTAGTACCAAAGAGAGTAAAAGTACTGGTAATAACATCTGGCGAGGAAGCATCCTCGCGTGCGCGTATAGCATAAGCCCTAGCAGGAGCACGAGCCTCAGATCTGGTTGTAGCGTCTCTAGATCCTCTCTGACCACCACTAGGATTTCCCATGTTTCTAGATGGTCTACCTCGAGCAGTGGTAGCACCCGGATTCCCACTTTGATTTACATTCTGTTCAGACAATCTCGGGCAATCATTAATAAAGTGGTCAACTAATCCGCACTTGTAACAGGAGCGGTCATAAAATCTACAACTCCCCGAATGCCATTTACCACAATACTGGCACTCCGTTCTGTCTCGACGATCATTTCTAACACTGGCAACCGAAGTGACTCGTGTACTCACAGGGGGTCGATCACGATCTCATCTAGAAAAACCCGAAGTGTCTCTAGACCGGCCTAAGTCATCTCTAAATTTCTTCGATGACTGTTGAAAGGGCTTTCCCGAAGATCTCTTACAAAACTCCTTTGCTCCCATATCAGCTTTTCTTTTCTCCTTACTGAGCTCCTCGGCTTTGCAAGCTCGCTCGACAAGTACCACAAATTCTCAGATTTCTAAAATGCCAACATACAGCTTTATATCATCGTTCAGTCCATCCTCGAAACGTTTACACATCACAGCTTCTGAAGAAATGCATTCTCGAGCGTACCGGGTAAGTCTTACAAACTTTCGTTCATAATCAGTAACCGACATGGAACCTTGTTTAAGTTCAAAAAATTCCTTTCGTTTTTGATCAATGAATCTCTGACTGATATACTTTTTCCGAAACTCGGTTTGGAAAAACTCCCAAGTTACTTGCTCTCTGGGCACAACAGAAATCGACGTATTCCACCAATAGTAGGCAGAATCACGTAGCAAGGAGATAGTACACTTTAGGCACTCATCGGGTGTGCAAGATAGCTCATCGAGTACCCGAATAGTGTTGTCCAACCAAAATTCAGCTTGCTCGGCATCATCGCTGTCCGTAGCTTTAAATTCAGTAGCCCCGTGTTTTCGAATTCTGTCAACTGGGGGCTTTTTTGACATTATTTGGTCAGTTACCAGAGGTATTGTAGGTGCGGGGGTTGTATTAGTCGGGAATGGAGGTTGTGGAACAGCCGTATTAGTTCGAATGTATTGGTTGAACCAATCATTCATCACGCTATAAAAAGCTTGTCTAGCTTCATCATTCTGATTACTAGCAATAGGTTGAGAGTCCGTCGGCGCTGTCCCTTGTACGGGAGCAGGCGCTACACTCTCAAGATCATCAGCTACCGTTCGGTTGGGATCGGGATCCATTTCTATAAGGAAACACATTTTAACTGTCAGAAATCACCACACTATCAAATAAACACATAATGGCATGTATAGCTAGACCCAAACGTATTACGGTAGTCCTAGAATCAACTAAACCGTAGCTCTGATACCAATAAAATTGTAACACCCCATACCCGAGACCGTTGCCAGAGTCGAACACGAGATGCTAACAGACTTAATTCATTTATTTGCACAGTCCATTTTAAAAATTTCCAAACAAGCTGGCTAACTGCTTCACTGTCACCTTAAAAATCATATCTCGAGTTCCAAAACTCGAAAACCAGTTCTGTGAATTTTTTCTGAAACTAGACTCATATTTTCATCTACAAAATTTTTTCTAGAATTTTTGGTCCAGCCAATTAGTACAGTTTATTAGTTAAAGTCTCCCCTGTTTTAGGGTTTGACTACTCTGACCTTCATGCATTACGACTTAGATATCGCCCTGTACAGGATTTCAATACTTATGCTGTTTTTTTATAAAGAATCTAGACTAAAAAAGGAATCTGTACATATAGGGCATGACTTCTAATTATCTCTGGTTAATTTATAGTGAATTTCCAAAGTCGGAACAAGGGATCCAGAAATCGCTCTGGCCCTGTTTCACAAAAACTTAAACATCTCCTAAAATACGGTGCATATGATTGTTTCGTTACTTTCATATGAAAATAGATTCATCAAGGTTCGATTACATAATTTATTCACTATTTAATTCCATTCCTACTATTTTTAGTGATTTTTTGAAATCCACATCACTGCTGTTGTCAGCGTCTATTTTTAAGGTAAACTTTACCTATTTCATGGTTTTCCATGGATCAACTAAAATTTTGTCATACATAGCACCAAAATGATCGTGATTAACCATTCCAATGGCTAATCGTTACCAAAATTTCCATAACACTCCATGAACAACATACAAAATGATTATAATGCTATGCTCAAAATATATATAAGCCATTTTCACATGGCTAACCAAATATATACATTACCGAAAGGTACATGACCAACAACAAAAGGGTAGTCCTATACATGCCATTTTCAGAGTTCAACTAAACGAGTACCAAAAGGGCTTTGATAGTGTGGATGACTTTGACTTTGACACTCCCGAATCTGATAGCTGACGAACAAAAATCTATAAAACAAAGAATCAAAGAAACGGAATAAGCATTTAATGCTTAGTAAGTTTTGAGTAATGAAATCATGCACAACTGAAGTATAGCATTCATATGACTAAACGAATAATTTCATATACACATATTCTCACAATCATACCTACTTCACATTTCCAACCCTTATATTCATACATAAGGAATCAACTTGACTAAAGGCCGGAAGCTTGTTAATCGATTGAGCGAATACTATTTAAAAGGAATCAATTATTCCAATGCATATACAAAACATACCTCATCGTTGGGGTTTTACGAGTGTATTAATTGAAATTATTACAGCAAGGTTGCTCATTCCCAAACCAAGTACCTTCGGGATTTAGTCGGATATAGCTACTCGCTCAAATGCCTTCGGGACTTAGCCCGGTTATAGTAACTCGCACAATTGCCTTCGGGACTTAGCCCGGATATAGTAACTCGCACAAATGCCTTCGGGACTTAGCCCGGATATAGTAACTCGCACAAATGCCTTCGGGACTTAGCCCGGTTATCATCCGAATATTAATGCACATATCAATAAATCATGACACATCTATATTTCATTTTCATAACTAGAATTCAAACACAAGTCACTTATCAAGCATTATCATTTTCGGCTCAATAGCTACATACAAAGAGCATGATTTTGATTTGCTTATAACATGATCTAATCGAATCATAATCTAAGTTCCATTACTCGAAAACTTACCTCGGATGTTGTCGAACGTCTTCAACGGCTATTCAATTACTTTTTCCTTCCCTTTATCGGATTTAGTTCCCCTTTGCTTTGAGCTTAATTTAACAAATAAATTGATTTAATCATCTTGAACATCATGAGAAATTCAAGGTACTTAGTCCATATATTTATATATTAGACATTAGAGTCATATTTATGAAATCATGAACCAAATTCAACATATTGGCTAATATTCTCCTTGAGCCGATTATCTAAGTCAAGATTGAATCATCATTATGCTTGCCTATAACCGAATACATGCAACACCAATCTATCTATTCATTCATGTGTGCATCTTATTTAAGCATGTATATCTACAACCGAATTCATCATATAAATATCTATGAATTCACTCAAACAATCTCAATACAACACATGGTGCTCAAACCATTATTCAAATTCAAAACTCGGCTAGTACACATATATACACTAGCAATCAAATACTAACATATGCACTTCACCTTAATAGCTAGCTTAGCAAACCTTAATTTAACATATAATTGTTCATAACACAATTACAGCATCCTCTCCATTCCATTAATTTAAAACACATACATTGCCCAATAATATCCAAAATCATATTCGGCCTTAGTACACACTTGTTAGCCGATTTTTCTCCATTTAGTAACTAATGCATATATGTGCTCATTTGCTAGACTCTACTTCACCTAGCTACCATTTATCTCTTCTATTTACTACCTTGGCCGAATGTTATAACCCAAGCCACACATATTGTTCCTCAAGGCCCTTCAATGACCACATTCGGCACCCCTTAGGAACAACCCAATTTCAACCATCAAGAAGGAAGAAAAAATATATGTACTAAGAGCTTCAAACTACTTGGCCGAATATCAACCCTCCAATCAATCAAAATTTAATCCATGGAATGAATAGAACTTGAACTAACCACCTTCTTTATACATAATTTTCCAAGAATTTCAAGATACTTACTTCTTCCTAATCCTCATCCAAACCGAACATGAAGCAAGAGAACTCATTTCTTCTTCCTTTCTCCTTAGAATTTTCGGCCAAAGATGTTAAAGGATGAACACGTTTTTTTCTTTTCTTTGTTTTCATCACCCTTCATCTCCTTATTTTATTACTAACCCTTTTATTTTATTATTTCTAACATAAAACATTAACACAACATGTTTATAATATGTTATGACCCATAGCATGGCCGGCCACTAGCTCAAATTTTGGGTAATTTGACATGCAAACCCATCATTTTTATAACATGCATTAATAGGCCACTTTACATTTGCCTAGCACATTTCTAAATTTTCTCACATAAGTCCTATTTACTAAAATTCACTTACAATTAACAAAATTCAAATATGAAATTTTCACACATGCATATATACATATAATAAGCATCAAATATGACGGTTAATTATTTTTATGACTCGGTTTTGTGGTCCCGAAACCACTTCCCGACTAGGGTCACATTAGGGCTGTCACATAAGGTCCTATGAAACGAGGACTCAACTTGCCTCTTTTACCAAATCTGAGGACTTTCCTCTACGGGGATACTTTCAGAAACACCCTATCACTAACTTGAAACTCAATCTCTTTTCGTTTCAAATTCGTGTAGGATTTCTTTCTATCTGAAGCAGCCTTCAAACAGTCGCAAATCACCTTAACTTTCTCTTCAGTTTCTTTAACTAAGTCAACCCCGTGAGTCTGATTTTCTTTAAGTTCAGTCCAATATAAGGGCGTCCGACACTTGCGTCCATATAAAGCCTCATAAGGTGCCATTTTTCAGACTTGACTGATAACTAAGTTGTAGGCAAATTCAACTAGCAGTAAGTACTTTTCCCAACTGCCTTGGAACTCGAGAACACAACACCGCAACATGTCTTCTAAGACCTGATTCACTCTTTCTGACTGACTGTCAGTTTGCGGGTGAAATACTGTACTAAAATTCAGTTTAGTTCCCAATGCCTCTTGCAACTTCTTCCAAAACCACGAGGTAAACCTTGGATCTCTATCCGAAATAATTAACAAGGGCACTCCATGAAGTCTCACGATCTCAAAAACATACAATTCAATCAATTTCTCAAGGGAAGAATCAGTACGCACCAGTCTAAAATGGGCCAACTTGGTAAGCCTATCAACAACAACCCAAACGAAATCTTTTTTCCTTGGCGTCAACGGCAACCCTGACACAAAATCCATGGTTACACTGTCCCATTTCCACTTGGGAACCATCACAAGTTGAAGTAAACCCGAAGGTACTTGGTGTTCAGCCTTCACTTGCTGATAAATTAGACATTTAGAAACAAACTTCGAAATGTCTCTTTTCATTCTCGACCACCAGTACATTTTCTTGAAGTCGTTATACATTTCCACACTACCTGGATGGATAGAAAAGCAACCACTATGTGCTTTTCGAAAAATCTTCTGAACAAGCTCATCGTCCTTTAGGTACAAAAATCCTATCTCGGTACATCATACAACCGTCGGTACCAATACAAAATTTTGATCAATTTCCCATCTCGCACTGAGCCATCGTAGCTTGCAAATCCTTATCACCTTTTTGAGCCTCACAAATCTCTTGAAGGAACATCGGTTTAGCACTCATCTCAGCTAGAATTGAATCATCACCAGTCACAGTCAATTGAGTATTCATAGCCCTCAAGGCAAACAATGATTCCTACTCAATGCATTGGCGACTATGTTCGCCTTCCTGGGGTGGTAGTTAATCACCAACTCGTAATCCTTATCAACTCCAACCATCTTCATTGCTGCAGATTCAGCTCTTTTTGTTTCATCAAATACTTTAAACTCTTATGGTCAGTAAATACCAGGCATCTCTTGCCATACAAATGGTGTCTCCAAATTTTCCACGCGAACACAATGGCAGCCAACTCTAAATCGTACGTCGGGCAGTTTTTCTTATGTGGCTTTAGTTTTCTCGAAGCGTAAGCTATAACCTTACCTTCTTGTATGAGCACACACCCCAATCTATTCAAGGAGGCATCACTATATATCACAAACTCTTTTCCCGATTTTGGTTGCACTAAAATTGGGGTTTCGATTAACAAAGCCTTTAGCTTTTCAAAACTCTGTTAGCACTTTTCTGTCCATTTGAACTTGACCTCTTTTTGTAGCAACCTCATCATCGGAATAGCTATCATGGAGAACCCTTTAACAAACCATCTATAGTAGCCTACTAGGCCCAAAAAGCTTCTAATCTCTGACACATTTCTCGATGGTTTCCACTCAATAATGGCCAATATCTTACTAGGGTCAACTTTAATTCCATCACCCGACACGATGTGTCTAAGAATCTGACCTCTCAGAGCCAAAACTCACTTTTACTAAACTTGGCATACAACAACTTATCCCTCAAGGTTTGCAAAATAGTTTTCAAGTGCTTTGCGTATTCACTCACATCTCGAGAATAAATTAATATATCATTAATAAAGACCACCACAAACTTATCCAAATACGACCAAAAAATGCTGTTTAGCAAGTCCATAAATATCGCAGGGGCATTTGTTAAAATGAAGGGCATGACAAGGAACTCGTAATGCCCATATCTCGTCCTAAACGCGATTTTTGATACATCTTGCTCCTTTACTCTGAGCTGGTAATAACTGGACCTCAAGTCTATCTTGGAAAACACAGTGTCTTCTTTCAATTGGTCAAACAAATTGTCGATCCTTGGCTAGGGGTACTTATTTTTCACTGTCACTTCGTTGAGTTGTTTGTAGCTTATACATAACCTCATCGATTTGTCTTTCTTTTTCACAAAGAGTACCAGAGCACCCCAAGTAGAATAGCTCGGTCTTGCAAAATCTTTATCTGTTAACTCTTGTAATTGGACTTTCAATTATTTTAACTCTGTTGGAGCCATTCTATATGGAGCAATAGAGATAGATGTCGTACCGGGGACTAACTCAATCTCGAATTCAACTTCCCTCACTAGAGGCAAGTCGGGTAATTCCTCCGGAAACACATCTGAGAACTCACATACCATTGGTATTGACTCGATCTTCAATCCAGATGCTTGAGTATTCAATAAAAAAGTGAGATAAGCTTCATACCCTTTTCTCAAATATCTCGCTGCCGACATGGACGATGTCACCACAGGTAAGTTATCCGTTCTACCCGATTCAACCCGAATAACATCCCTACTTTCACACTTCAACTCAATATTTTTTCTCACATAGGCTACCATAACGCCATGAGAAGTTAACCAATCCATCCCAAGGATTACATCAAATTCATTAAACGAAAATAACATCAAGTTAGCTGAAAAATAATGACCTCTAATTGTCAAAGGATAATTTCTACACACTTAGTCAACTAATACTTGCTTGCCTAAAGGGTTGGACACTTTCACCACAAATTCAGTGGGTTCAACTAGCATATTTGTACGGGGTATCAATTTTATACAAATATAGGAATGGGTAGACCCCAGGTCAATCAAAGCAACAACAAATATATCATGTACAGAAAAGGTACCTGTAATCACATCAAGGGACTCTGCCTCTTCACGAGCACGTATAGAGTAAGTCCTTGTAGGTGCTCTGCCCTCAGACCTTACAGTAGAATCTCTAGGTGTACCTCGGCTGCCAGCCCCACTTCCAGTGTTCTTCTAAGGCTTACCCTTCAAAGGAGTATTACTCGCCCTCATCTTTTGCTTTTCGTTCTTCTTATCCATCTCAGGGCAGTTTCAAATAAAGTGGTCTAATGAGCCGCACTTGAAGTAACCTCCATCATTTCCTCGACACTTACCGAAATGTCGTCTGCCACATTATGGGCACTCCGGTCTATTCGGTCGAGTACTACCCACACTTGCCACAGAAGTGGTTTAAGCTTTAGACTTCGAGTATTGTTTATTCTTGTTTCTACTCGAGAACCCTATCAACATATTTGATCGGGTGGTAAACTCTCTTGATCTCTTGGATAAGGTCTATTGTGATTTCTCCATCTGTCTTTTCCTTGAGTCACGAGAATTGATGTCAGCTTTTCTCTTCTCTTTGGCCAATTTTTCGGCCTTGCAAGCTCTCTCAACAAGTACTACAGACTCTCTCAACTCTAAAATGCCAACTAATAGATGGATGCCTTCGTTCAATCTATCTTCAAACCTTTTTACACATCGTTGCTTCTCTGGAAACGCACTCCCATGGATACTTGCTGAGTTTCACAAACTCGCGCTCATACTCCGTCATTGTCATACGACCTTGCTTTAGATCGAGGAACTCTTTCCTCCTTTGATCAATGAACCTTTGACTAATGTACTACTTTCAAAACTCTTCTTGGAAGAATCCCCAAGTTGCTCTCTCGACACAACTGACACAAGAGTGCTCCACCATTGGTAGGCCGAGTGACACTACACACTTCATACACTCCTCCGGCGTGCACGATAATTCGTCAAATACTCTGATGGTATTTTCCAACCAAAACTACGCCCTCTCTAGGTCATTTTCGATATTTGCTCGAAATTCTTCGGCCCCGTGCTTTCTAATTCTATCCACTGGAGGTTTCTCTCTTTTAGCCATTTCTGCTTCTTGAGGAGCTATATGAATGGGTTGAGGAATTGAGGGAAGTGGGAAGGTGGAGTATTCGGATTCACATGAATAAACTCTGAGTACCAAGCTTTCATAATATGAAGGTAAGCTTCTCTAGCCTCTCTGTCCTGACTCATTATCACGGGCCCACTATCAACTGGCGCAGTCGCTTCAATGGGAGCTGGCGTATTACTTTTCATGTCATCCGTTGTAGCCACTTCAGGATCCATTTACTATATATATAAAAACACAATTTATCTTGTCAAGAGTCATCACACTATCATTATACAATTATGGCATGTATAGCTAGACTCATACTCACGCTAGGTTGTCCTAGAATCGACTAAACCACAACTCTGATACCACTAAATGTAACACCCCTTACTCGAGTCTGAGACCAAATCTGGGCATGAGGCATTACCTAACTTAAATGCATGCATTTAATCTTTTCTAAAATGTAAAAACTAGGTCAAATTAAAATTTTCCTTTCATAGTCTATTGATTCCTAATATGCACTTACGAGGCCCAAATCATACTTTGGAAACGGTCTGGGATTAATTAAATCGCTTATGAAAACTTTGGAAAATGTCACTTGAAGTAGGGCACACACCCGTGTGGAAAGGCAACATGCTAGTGTGTCCCTGTTGACCTGGTCGTGCTAAAAGACCGTGTGGTTCACATGGCCTAAGCATAAGGGAACACGCCCGTGTCCCGGGCCTGTGTGAATTAAATTCCAAAATTGAACCTACAGAGGTCTTTACACGGCCTGACACACGCCTGTGTCCATGCCCCGTGTCCCTTACACGGTCATGACACACCTGTGTCTTAGTCCGTGTCTAAAAACCTTAACATTTTGTTTTTGATGTCAGCAACAAATTAGGGGCACACGGCCAAGGCACACGCCTATGTCCAGAGGTCGTGTCCTCTACACGGCTGAGACACACGGTCGTGTCTCTGCTCGTGTGTTTACTACCATGCATACTAACTTGCAAATTCGAGGTACAGGGGACATACGGTCAAACAACACGCCCATGGGACTGACTGTGTGTTGCACACGGCCAAGACACACGCCCGTGTGTCTACCCGTGTGGATGATATAAGGCTATCTACCAAGCCTTTTTGCCACCTTGAAACACCATATAACACCCTCCTTCATACCAAAGTTTCACATAACATGGTTTTTAAACCAAGTAACCTTAACTAAGGCCTATACACATTTCACATATACTTGAACAACAAATTTATACACTTTGCTATCCATACACTGAAATTTACACGTTTAACCATATACCAACAATTTCACATTCATGAAAGACCTTCTCGTATTCATATAACAACTTTCAATATTATCCATTTTTCACGGCCTTATACAAAATGAGTCAAATACTAAAGTAAGCCAACACATTTGGCCTAAAACATTGTGACACTGAAACAAGATTAAAAGATCCTATACATGCCGTAATCAAAATAAAAGAACTAACTATACCAAGTGCTTCAAATGATAGTGTGACTGGCTTCTCCGACGTAAGACGATGATCCACAAGCTACTTTGGTGGCACTATAAGAAAATGGAAATGAAAAGGGGTAAGCATAAAGCTTAGTAAGTTGCATGCAAATAAACATAAACTATTTATCATAAAACAATATGCTTATAACATTTCATAGCTTGTTCATGAATACAATAAATAAACATAAGTACAACTTACACATCACCATCCAATGCAATTCATAGCATATATTTAGCCCACATCTCATACATTTCAAGTAGGTACTTGTACCACTCACCACATGGTCATAAATTTTCTCATTTCAATATAATTAAGGAATATTTCATTGAACTATTTGGAATATTATAGGATACTCAATAACCCCAAACATGGGATAAGATGCCGACGCCATGTCCCAGACATGGTCTTACACTGGCTCTCATCTATTGGTGTCGATGCCATGTCCTAGACAGGCTTACACTGACACACAACAAGCTGACGCCATGTCCCAAACAGGTCTTACACTAGCTTGTATATCCTGAGGCCAATGCATGTCCCAGATATGTCTTACACTAGCTCTCGTCTCAATACCGATGCATGCCCCAAACATGTCTTACACTGGCTCTCATAATATGGTCGGTGCATGTCTTAAACATGTCTTACACTGGCTCACATACCACCCAATGTCATGGTATGAATATCCAAGTCTATTCCAAACGTTCAATCGAAAGTCTTTACTACATTAATTTCTCGACATGCATTTACATAAATCACAATCAAACAATTTATGCAATATCAATTCATTCATACATCATAGCAATATAATTGCATTATTAACATACAACTTACCTCGGATTACAAAATGTAGGCGACTAGACGATTTACTTTACTTGCCCGGCTTTCCCCCGGTCCAAGTCTGATTTCCGTATTTCTTAGTCTAAGATGATAAAAGGTGACAATTTTTCCCTTAGACTTTCAAAAAAATTATGATTTCACCCTTGGGCTCGTAAATCAATTTTTATCAAATTTCTTCAAACCTTAAGCCTAACAGAACCCTTTTTACTCTTGTAGTGACCCAAAATTCTCATTATTTCACCACATTACTATCTATTTTACAATCTTTTCAAAATGGTCATATTAGGGTTTTCATGAGAAGTTCTTTTACAAAAGTTGTTTACTACACAACTAAGTTTCATTTTCTTCCATAAAAACTCAACAAACATCATAAATCCTTTCATGGAATATCCCTAGACTATCAACCATTTTGCAAAATGGTCCTCCTATTAGCTAGCTCATGCGATAAGGGTTCCAAAAGTACCAAATTATCAAAAATAGGCATCTAAATCACTTACTTGAGAGAGAGATGAATGGCTAAAAGTTCAAGCTTCCAAAACCCTTAGAATGGCTGAAAATTTCGGTGGAGGAGAAAGGAAAAATGAAAAAGATGATGGCTAGTCTTTTAAGGTATTATTTTATCATACATTAGGTCATCAATTTACCTAACCATTTGACCCATTGATTTTCTTGTCCCTATGGCCAGACATGCCTCTTTAAGGGGATCCAATTGCACTTTAAAGGTCTCCAATTATGGCTCTCTATCTATTTAACACCTTTGGCTAGTAAAACACAACTTTTCCCCTTTATGCGATTTAGTCCTTTTCCAAAATTAAGCTCACAAATGCTAAAATTGCCTCACCGAATTTTTCATGCACTAATATAATCATGTATAATACCAAAATAATAATAATAATAATTTCTCTGACTTTGGATTCATGGTCTCGAAACCATTGTTTCGACTAAGCCTAAAACCGAGCTGTTACAATAAGAGATAATGTGGTGCATGACATTGTGACATTGTAAAATGTCATGACTTTGAATTACTTGAAATCATGAAATTTCTCTCTATATGATCAATTTTTTGACATTGTAAGAGGTGATATCGCAACATTGTAGCAAAGTAGCCCCAAAACACTTTAAAACATCTCCAAAGATCATCAAATCATACCTTGAGCTCCAAATCACTTAAAATCATTATTAAAACACATTTGAACTCAAATTCATCTAAAAAACATGTTTAAACCATATCAAAGGCCAAAAATTAGAGCCAAATGGAAGTTTCATAAACATTATGAAATAATACTAAATTTAAAATTTAAGACCAAACACACTTAACTTGTTGAGATCTAGTGCACTTAGTGTAATATTTTTGTCTATATGTACTTGTATTTTTTCAAACAAATTGGTTTAATAAAATATTCATCAATTCCATTAATATCTTCATACATTTTCCTCAATGGTTTTTGCACGCAAAGCAACATGAAAGCAAATATTGACCCATTGATTATCTAGTATTTAACTAATAATAAGAGATATTACGTGGTTAGATCATAATACAAAAATAAAACTTATATAGATAATCTAAACATGTTCTTAGCCTAATTGGAAATGAGAAAATCAATTGAAAGACTAATATGTCATCTACCAAATCAATTGAGGAGATACCTTGTCTGGGTACTAGTGCGAATGACTCCAAGAAGATAGAGACATAGATGTGACTGACAGTTCATCAGACAAGATCCAATTAGAATAGATCCTAGATCCATTTATGGATTTATTCACTTGTGACGTTCGTAGTGTGATATATCTTAATCCTAAGTGGACAATGGACTATATATGAGTAACTCATATACTTTGATGTAAATGAAAGCCCGTGTTCAAATAGATAAGGAACCGAAAGCTAGTAAGTTTAGCATATGACTTTTATAGTATGTAGCATCATTTCACAACAATAGAATTCGTAACCCAATAAAGAGTAAATGATATCCTCTTATCAGCATTACATTATGGAGAAAAGTAACCATGACCATGGGTCATTTGTCTTTATGATAAATGATTTAATTATTATTTATAGTAATTGACTTTTCATGATGGAAGAGGTAATAGTTACCATGAGATAAAATAGGATCCTATGAGGGCAACACACTTATGACAAAGTCATTGGACGAGGATTTTTTAAGTAGCTTTCAAAATGGTTTATAATAAGGGAGTGCTCAATCATGATACTTTAGTGGAATTCTTTCATGACTAAATAATGTTGTAATTAATGGGTGAAAGATGAAACTTAATTACAAATTATTTAAGCCCTAATTATATATGTCAAATCGATCCCCCTGCTAGCTTAAGATAGCAAGAAACGAATTGCATGTAGAACCAACAAATATGATATGAATGAAAACGATGAAGTAAGAGAAATAGATCGCATGTATCACTATCCATAGTGAATGCATTTTCCGCTAAATACAAAAGATGACTTTTAAATTAATTTAAGCTTTTTGAATTATTATTTAATTAATTGATAACTTTAACAAAATTAGAATTGGGTTGAGAAAATAATTTAATTGAGAAATTAAATTAGTTGATTTAATTACTTAAATTAATTTATTAAAAAATAATATTGGAGCTAATACATGAAAGGCTCAACTTAAGCTTATTACATGTAAAGGGCGACAAAACCCAATAGTATTACTAGGGGTGTCGCTGCCCCTAGTACTTTAGTTCTACTAGAGCATTGTATTTTTTATGAAAATATTATTATATAATTAGACCTTATTCGAGCAGAACTCTTGTATTGATTCTCTATATATAGGAACTATGTGTTAAGCAATTTACAACATTTCACATACGACATTATTCTATCAAAAATAATGGAAATTTATTTTACAGAATAAATTATATTTTCTGAGAAAAACACATAGTTTTTAGGTAAAAAGAATTAATTTTCTTACTAAAAGTTAAATAAAAGTTTTGATTTTCTGATTGAGTTCATATTACTCGAGCCTACGCTTGTGGTAATTCATGGTTCGAGAATAATGGAGAAGGTTATTTGATAGAAAGTCGAGATAGACTTTAGACCATCTCGTACAAAGTACAAGTAATTTTCTATTAAGCTTATTTTTATAAATAACACAACGGCTCGATTTCAAAGAGAATTTTTTAAACTTCCACTGTGCCTATTGACACTGCTTTCTAAATTGATTTTTCCAACACAGCCTATGTACATGCCATTACAAAACCTTCTAATACAGTAATACAAAGGAAACTATGTCTTTCTAGTCTCAAACAATGATGTGTTTCTTCTAAGACCCGATCTCTACTTTCTTAGAAAGGTTTTCTACCCACACATTTAAACCACTAATGCATAATGCATTAAGCTCAAAGAGTTTAGTAACTACGCTAGGACATCCAATTTATCATTCTTACAGTTTGTGTCAAGTCTTTTTACAAATTAAAAGCTTCGCTTTGACTAAACCACTGACAAGTTACCAATTTTTTAGCTCATTGTTTGTACCATGCTCATTTTCCACTAGCCTACATGGCTTCCTTTATTTCAAAACCTATCAATATAAAACTTATGTTCATTTCACTTGTTTGAAATATAGCTCTTTAATGTTAAAATTCTTATTTCACTAATTCAAAATATTAATGAAATTGATGTTTACACTTAGGTCCACTCTTATTTAATTATTCATTTTTAAATCATATCAATTTATTCGTGTCCATTTCGACACTTACTATAATTGTAAGTTCAATTATCATTACTCATGAACACTTACCATGTCACTTTTGTTTCAATTTTAACAAGACATGTTTATTAATAATTCTTATTAGTCAAATTTTAAAACATTTCACCCTTAATAAATCTTAGCAAAATATACTTGGATACTCAAGATTCCAACTGAACACCCTAACATATATTGCTCTAAAGGCAAAACCATAAACACCTTGAAAAAAGATCCAAAATGCACTTATGTGCTATGCCATAAGGTATATAACCTTGCCTTAACACTAAATGTCAATCTTCAATACTAATGCACATACTAATCTTTATGACTTAGCAATTTTATCCTAACTATTTCACCAAATTTATTAGGGCACTTTAATATTTAATCACTTTGAGCAATAAATAATAGTTTGTGCATTTGTGGTATATATATATATATATAAAGAATCACTTTTTAAGTGCTTATTGAGCTATTTCATTAACATTTCATAAGTATTCATCTTCGTTTATCAATGAACAACACAATTACATACACTTGTAAGGAAAAAGAAATCACTTTTTAGTTATATATGTAATAGTCACACTAATATCACTTGGGTGAACTATGCCACCAATTACCCACGAATGCGCCCTGAAATATAGAATACCATTGCCCGCTTTGTTTGTGCTTGGGTATACATATAGATACAATTGGATTTGTTCAATGGGTTGGACTTTTTGTTTTGTATGGGTTTAAATTAATTGAATTGGGCTACCAATATGTATTCGGTTTAAACTTAGGGTTTTATTAATGTTTGCTTGTTTGGTTTGAGAAATTAAAGTGACAACCGATCAAGTAAGTTTATTTAAATCGAACTTTCGTTTTTATAAAAGTGGAACTCTCTCTCTATATATAAATTAAAGTGACAACTGATAACTGATGCATATGGATACCGAATCTTCAGTGCTAAGTCATTGGTTGTGCATTGTGATGCTACGAACAGATGAAAAGCAATTACACTTACTGTCTCATAGTATATAAATGCTTAACCACATCTATAAAAGTAGATACTTTTCTCTGTTTATTTACGCTGGCTTGGTATTCCGAAATGGTTGAAATGGTTTTTTCTGTTAACGAAGGAGACTGAAATGGTTAATAACATACAGCAATTGGTTTTTAATTGCTCTTATATCATGTGAAGGCTACAAAATTGTTGTAAAAACCAGAAAGAAATGCAGATAAAATTAAAGATCCCCTTGACCTTATATAAAAACATAATGTTTATTTGGAATCATAGGTGACTGAAAATCTAGTTTAAAATGGTGGTAACCATGTGATAGCAATGGGGCTTCTTACTTTGTGCACTCCGTCCTTCCACACCAGCCCTCCAAACTCAGGCATTGTTTGTGGGGATTTTCTTGTGAAACTGATCTTGTAAGACAGTTTCTGGTTTCTTCTAGTGAAATTTAGAGTTTTGGGCTCAACTTTAATGGTGACGCCTTTAAATGGTGAAACTACAACATGGTAATGTGAAGCAGGAGGACCAACATTTGTGACTGTTCTATGGAGAGTCAAAGTTGAAATGGCTGTATCTTCTGGGAAGACAACTGAGATTGCTGGGTAGTTCAAATCTCCTGGAGTGGCAAGGGTGTTGTGATGGCAAGACATATTGGAATGCTTGCTAAAAGCTTTTAGCTGCATTGCAGTCAATTTCTGTGTGCAGAGGAATACAAAGTAATCCTGGGCTGAAATGTCATAGATCAAACCTGGGTCTAGAGCTTTCAAAGGTTGATATGACCAGCTCCATGATCATAGGGAGTGGAAGCTGCTGCAGTGGAAGAGTCTTGGAGTGGATTATGGATGTTATCATGAACATAAGCGGTTGTCATTAGAGCAGATTTAACTGCTGCGGCACTCCAATCTGGGTGTCTGGCCTTGATCAAGGCAGCAATTCCACTAACATGAGGGCATGACATTGAAGTCCCTGATAATATGTTGAATCTCACTCTCCTATGATCTGTTGGAAGACTTGACGGACCCAATTCTCCAGTCCAGGCTGCAAGGATGTTCACCCCTGGCGCAACCACATCAGGTTTGAGAATTTCAAGTGTGAGGAAATTTGGTCCTCTAGATGAAAATGCTGCCACCACTGGTGATGGCCTAACACCCAATCTGGTACCTAAAAAGGCTAGAGTTGCGGTTGGTTTCCCATTTGTTAAGGCATAATGTTTGATTGCTTTCCCTTCCATCTCTCCCACTGCAACTGCTGGAAGTAGGTGACAATCTGCAACAAGCTCCTCCCCATTTGCTGCAGTGTTTGTCAAAATCATTCCTACTCCTCCAGCATCTTTCACTACTTGACCCTTTTGCACTCTAGGACTTATTCCTCGATCACATATCACAATTTTCCCAGAAACAACATGTGGATCCAAAGTTCCCTCTAAGCATAATGAACTTGGATTAGGGCTGCTTGAGTTACTACCCATATAAACAAGAGGGTATTGCTTGTTTGCCTGCAGTAACCTTCGCCCTTTGTAGAGTGAAACTCCAGGTATGGTTCTCCCACTCCCTAGCTTAACATTACCTGGAAAATCTCTATCCATGGTGCTAGCACCGACTGTAGTGATCCATGGTGGTACATTAGTGAGGCTGACAGGATCTGGTCCTCCATTGCCAGCTGAGCAAGAGACAAAAACACCCATCTCCATTGCTCCAAAAGTTGCTATCGCCAAACTGTCGTGAGAGTAAGATAAAGCTCCACCACCCAAAGATATCGACAACACATTCACTCCATCACCCACCGCTCTATCAACCGCTGACAGAATATCCGAGCTGAAGCATCCACCAGTCCAGCAAACCTTGTAGGCTGCAATTCTTGCACCAGGAGCCATTCCTCTAGCTGTTCCATAGGCATAACCAAGAAGATTTGCACCTCGTACCGGAGAGCCAGCAACAGTGGCTGCTGTGTGAGTACCATGTCCATCTTGATCTCGAGGTGATTTATATTCGTTTTTCTCATTGATTTTCCCAGTGGCAGCTTCATATCCCCGGTAGAACACTCTTGCACCCACAATTTTCCTGTTGCAGTGATGCTTTTTAAAGCCTCGTCCAGTTTCACATGTTCCTTTCCAGTGAGGAGGAACGGGTGTCATCCCTGTATCATTAAAGCTAGCACTTTCCGGCCAAATTCCAGTGTCAAGTACCCCAACTATGACGTCATGATCCGCAAGTTTTTGAGACCAGATGCTAGTACTTTCTTCTGGTTCTAATCCAAGGAACATAGGACTCCTTGTGGTGTGTAATTCATACTTGGTCTCTGGAAGTATAGCAACTACACCATCTTCTTGTTTTAGCCTCTCAGCTTCTTCTTCAGTTAACTGAGCGGCAACACCATGAAAAGCATTTTGGTAGCTATAGATGATCCTATTTTCACCATCTCCTTCACCTTCACTCTGGGTATCGGACATTACCGACTTTAATTTCGATGAGTACCATTCCAGAGGACTGGAGAATGATGCTGGCATTGCAGACTTGTGCATTTGGACGATGTAGGTCTTCTTTATTAATGAGTTGCTTTCCGACAGGACGAAAGCGAAACACAGGCAGCTTGCTAGAATGAGAAACAGCCATTTTACTGGGTTTTCAGCCATATCCAAGCACAAGCTTTTTGGGGGGTGCTACAGAAAAATGGGAAGGTGAGTGGAGGTGGTGATGTCCTTGAGAGACTACAAATATCCCAGAAACCTGTACTGTCTTGTTAAGCTGGTAATTAAGTTGGTTGGTGCTTCTTGAATGCTTGGTAGGTGGAGTTAAAAACTGGTCTTTGGGGGGGGGTGCAGTGGTAAAAAGTTTAAAAGTTTATCTTGTTTGCGGAGAAACTAGCTGTTTTTCATGCTGTTGTTAATGGCTTCTTCCTATGGTTACCTAAAACATAATAATAAATAATGAAAGCTCACACAAGCAACGAGTGATCCTTCAACTTGTCCGCTTTTCATTAGATGAAATCAGAGGTGAGAAAAGGCATGAAGACTTTTAAGCGTGGTTGGATGAGACTGAATTAATGGTCTTTTAACATTATACACAATTTCTTTTAATGCTGTGCCGTTGGTGCTTTCCGTATGCCAAGTTTCGGGTCCCCACGATCACATGATGCATGTAAAGCATCTGTGGCGTTGTCAGAGTAAGAAAGAAAATGGGTTATTACATTCGTCTTTCTCATTTTAAAAATGCCCAAATTTCCTTTTTGGTTTCCCGTCATCTTCCAAATCTTTAGTTTTTTCTTTCTTTTCGGTTGATATTCAAAAGAAAATGCACTCGAGCTTTTTCATATTGAGAAACCAATAATTATTTTAGTAATTAAGTGATGGTGATGGTATAACTAACGGTGACGAATGTTGCAATGCAAATTCAAATAATGGTGATGATATTGCGAACGGGGATATTTATAATGGTATGGCATAGTGTATAATTGAAATTTTTGTCTTGGATTTGATATTTTCCTCAAATCGAGGCAGCAATAGTTAAAGTTGCCCGTTACTATGTCTATCTATACCTCGAAATCATTCCTACCCTGTGAGAGGGGTTGACTGTGTTTTTCTTTGGGCTAAATTGTGGTGATCCAATTCATCGATTTTCATTTTTCTATTTTTTAAATTTGATTGGTAGAGAAAAGTTGTAATAAAGTACTCATATAATATCAAAAAAAATTATTAGTTAAATAAGTAGTTTTTTTATTTTATTTTAAGTAAATATACTAATTTTTAGAAAGAGTGTGAAAACGCTTCCATTGGACGTATATTTTGTATAGGTAATAGAAAAATGCATCTAGCCGAACGTGCTATCTATTTAAATTATATTTTTTTTACTTTTTTTAATATAATTACTATCTTTAGTTAGATGATTAAATATTAATAGTTTTGTTTCTTAAGTCTTGGGTTTGATTCCTCTTATATTCACATTTATATTTTTTATTTCAAGTTGTTTTAATATTTTTATTATTTATAATTAATGTTTTTAACATATTAGCTTCCTTGATTAAATGATTAAATAATAATGGTTTTATCATTAAGTCCCAAGTTCAATTCCTCCTCTTCTAAACACATTTGTAATTTTTACTTCATATTTTTTAATTTTTAATTAATAAATATTTTGTTTTTAATTTTTTATTTTTAATTAATCTTTTTAATTAATTTCTCTTTTATTCATAAAATCAAATGATAAATATATGATTATATAATAAAAATATATATTTTACATATATCATTATGTTAAAGATAGTTGAAATTAATAACTCATTTATATATAATATAAACATCAACTAATTTTTTTTATATATTTTTCTTTATAATATTTGTATGTCAACTATTTATTTTCTCTACATATATTATGGGTTTGGTGATTTCTAATATTATAAGATGAAAAATTATTTCACATATAACTATGTGAAATATGTGAAATATTTTAAATACACATAAAAAATTATATAATACTAAAATTTACTACACTTATGATATGGATTAAAAATAAATATTACACATATCAAAATTATATTTACTAAAAATAATAATATTTGTAATAATTATTTGATTTTATAAACAAAAGAGATATGAATTAGAAAGATGAATTAAAAAATTGAAAAAAATATATTTATTAATTAAAAATAAAAAAAGCTTGAAATAAAAATTAAAAATGTGTTTAGAAGAGGAGGAATTGAACCTGTGACTCAATGATTAAATCATTATTTTTAACCAAGGAAGCTGATATGTTAAAAACATTAATTAAAAATTAAAAATTAAAAAAATCTTAAAATAACATGAAATAAAAAATACAAATGTGATTGGGAGAGGAATCAAACCCAAGACCCGAGGACAAAACCATTAACTTTTAACCTTTTGACCATATATACTAATTATATTTGTAACATCTTGATTTTGGGCTTAGTCGGAACAATGGTTTCGGGACCATAAATCCGATGAGGAAAATTTCATTTTTATTATATTTTTATGGTCTACGAATTCAAGAAATGATTTCGTGAAAATTAAGTTCGACGTTTGGGAACTCAATTTAGTAAAAATGACTAAATTGTAAAAAGTTCAAAAGTTGAGTTCTACATGTTAGAGGTATCAAATTGTTATGAAATTTTAAATGGGAGGTCCTTAAATGATAATTAAATAATTGTATAACTTGTTGGAAAAAAATAACCTTGATTGGGTAAAATTTGAAAGAATAGTAAAAAGGGCATTTTGGTTATTTAGGGGTAAAATGAATTAAAAGACAAATTTTAAACTCCAAATGTGTCCCTTTCTTCTTGCTACAGCAGAATGTACCAAAAGCAGCCATGGTGGGTTTGATCAAGCTTCCAAGCTTAATAGTAAGTGATTTTAAGCTCCATTTTTAATGTTCTATGTATTTTTGAAATCCTGGTAACATGATCTGCTCATTTCTACCATTATTTTGAGCTAGGATTTATGTTTAAAAAATTACCCATGAATGATATGCATGTATTTTGATGTTTAATGGTAGAATATAAAGCTTTAAATTGTGTTAAATAACTTTTGCTAAGCGATTTTATGTGAAAACAAGTAAAACGGTATAATCAGTAAAAATACTTAATGTACATAAGTACATGTTAGAGTGAGAATTTGATGTTGCCATAGAAGGGAAAAATTATCAGCATGTCATAAAACATAAGAAAATAGGAAGAAGTTTAATTTCCGAACCTTGGGGCAAAAGTGCAAATATGCAAAAGTTTAGGGGTCAAAATGAAAATTTGTAAAAATATAATTTTTAGACCCAGATGAATAGTGTGACTAATTAGTAGGTAAATGTGATATTATAGATCAAGGAAATTGAGATTTGGGCTTAAATCGGGAAAATACAAGGTTATGGACTAGAATAGTAAATTGCCATTTCTGGATCCGAGGTAAGTTTGTATGTAAATAATTTACCGATTCTTTTTATTTTATTATATTTTGTTATCATATGAAATGTGGCTTCCTATAGAACGATTATTTGTTGTAAATTGCAAATTGAGAAAGGACTATGAATAAATTGTAACATGTTGGAAAGTGAGGAATTTCCCGGTTGAGCCTTCGAAATAGAAATGATACGAATGATCTATTGTGAGGTCACGTGTGTAGTACTAAGTGCAGGCTACTACGTGTACCAGATTATTGGTCGCATGTGTAGTACTAAGTGCAGGCTACTATGCATACCCGATAACTTCGATCACGTGTGTAGTACTAAGTGCAGGCTACTACGTGTATCAGATGGTTAGGTCACGCGTGTAGTACCAAGTGCAGGCTACTACATGTATCAGATAATTGGTTGCATGTGTAGTACTAAGTGCAGGCTACTATGCGTACCAGATAGCTTTGGCTACAAGTACGAAAATATGTGCAGGCAACTGAGTATCAGTTATTATTTCAAAGAGTTCAATGGGAAAATCGATTAAGTAAAAATACATGTGAACATGATTATATGATGAATAAGTGCAGGTATATGTTTAAGAAAATTTTGAGCAATATGCTTGATATTTGAGTGAACTTCGATAAGACAAAATGGATTAAGTGAAATTATGTAAGAGTGAATTTTAGTAGTAAAACAGTGTTAGATAGCAGCAGTTGTGTGACTTTGAAAATTCACAAAATATTTTGTAAGTTGAATTAAATTTTAAATAAATCTTAATGAGTCTATTTTCATATAAAAGAAACAGAGGGAGCAAAAGAGTTGTATATTATGTGATATTCTAATTTTTGTGAGATAGTGTCAGAATGAATTCGAGATCCCCTGTTCTAACTTGGAAAAATTGTTAAAAATTGTAGAAAAATAATTATGGTTTATAATTTATATGCTTAGAATCTTTGATGAGTATAATTTTAATATAAATAAATTAGAATATTATCCAAGTCTCGTACTATGAGATAAATAAATTTTAGTGAAGAAAGGTCGAAGCTGTCAAACAGCAAAACAGGGGATATTTTGAATAATAAACTGTACTTATTGGCTAGACCAAAAATTCTGAAAATTTTATGGTGGAGATATATATGAGTCTAGTTTTTGGAAAAATTATGGATCTTAATTTGGAGTTCCGTAACTCCAGTTATAAATGATTTAGTGACTGTGACTCAATAAAGCAGCTTAACCAGAATATGTGTAAATGTATAATTGGGTTAGTTTTACTACGGAAAGCATGTTAGTAAATTGCTTATTATTATTTCATGCGAGCTTACTAAGCGTAAAGCTTACCCCCTCCTTTCCATTTCTTTTAGTGTTGTCAGGTTAGCTCAGGGTTAGAGATCATCGGAGGCAGCATCACACTATCAAGCCAACACCTTGATAGTATAAACACATATGCTAGAATTATCAAGTGAGTGGCTTGTATAGGGGCCTAGTTTTATAACATTTGTTATTATAATTTGGCCACATATATTGGTCTTTAGTGAGCTAATGATTCTGACTTATAAATCTAGCTATTTATGTTATGTCTGATATTGGTGATGTGCATATGCTTGTTTGCCATGCATGGTTGGTAATATGTTATGTGTTGTTGTGAATGTTTAAGTCCGTTAACACTTTGAACCCTGTCCCGACGTTGGATACGGGTGAGGGGTCTTACAATATTAAAAAGCACAAAAAATGCGATTGAAAGGGAGGTGCGCTTTTCTACCACTTGTATAGAACGCGCTTTCATACACGCTCTCTAAAATTAGTCTATTTCTTTAAACTTTTTATAAAAAAAAATAGCCTATTTGGCCAATAAATTTTTTTTTTACATATATGGCTAATTTAGCTCAATAGTTAGCGTGATAATTCAACGTTACAATTTGTAGATACGTGTAATTAAAATTGTTTCCCACGTAACTTAAAAATCAAAAGGGAAATTGATATTAGAATTTTGTGACATTAGTATAATGATTCGTCATTATTTTTGTAATTTTTAGCACAGATTAATTAAATAAAATTTCATAGTTAAATTATTATTTTTTTATATATGATTGTCTTCAATGATTTTTGCATGAATAAAAAATATTAGTTCATTGATTATCTAAGGTTTAATTAATATTAAGGTACATTATAATGGAGAAAGATAACTTATATTAGTAGATAGTCTAAATGTTTTGTAGTTTGAGGAATCAAAATGAGCAATTGATTTATAAGACTATTATGTTGTATATTAAATCAAATTCAGGAGATACTTTATTTTGGATATTGAAGTAGTTGACTCTCAGAAAGTAGAAACATGGATGTGATTATCGTAATTGACAATTCATTGGACAATGCACAAGTTGAATTTATCTTGGATCTGTTTACGAATTTAGTCACTTGTGACATTCATAATGTGACTCACATCAATCCTAGATAAGTGACTGACCATGTGTGTATGACAGATATATTTTGATATATTAAAAGCATGCGTTCCATTAGTATCAGAGCCGAAAGCGAGTATATTGGATATGTGACTTATGTTTGGTATAACTTCACTTACAATAGTGAAATTCATAGTTAAGTTAAAAAGTAAATGACATATTCTCATTACATGGATTATGAGAAAAGAACATGATAACGAGTCATTTATCAAGAATGAATGATTGTTACTATTTGTTAGTAATAATATTTTTCATCATAGAAGATGCACTGATGACTACAAGATAAAATAGAATCAAATTGGCTGAATGAATTAAACTCGAAGGGATTAATGATATTTTATTAGAGTAACACACTAATGACAAGATCAGTAGATGAAGACATAAATCTAAGTTGCTTTTGTATTGATTTATAATGGGAAGTCAGTCATGGTACTTTTAGTAGATTGACTTCATGACTAAATGTTTTATAATTAATAAAAAAAGTCGGAACTTAATTATAAATTATATAAGCACTAATTATATATGCCCTAGCTCAACACTATTGAAAAAATCAGTTTAGAAAATAGTGTTTTTAGGCATAAAAAAAGTTTAAATTTTTTCTTAAAACCATGCTTTGTGATATTTATAGTAATAAACCCTTAACCAAATTATTATTTATTCTTTGTGTGAGACAGTCAAAGTCGTTTCCCGACTTGCTTTGAATGTGAACTCAAACAAAACAAACTGAATGCAAAAAATGAAAATTTTATTAACTTTTAATGGGAAAGTTAATTCCCTCTATAGAATTGGAAACTATGAGCTCCATAAAATAGAATTTATTCTAAAAATAATTTGCCACTACTTTTTTTGATAGAATAATAGTGCTTAATAACTTTTTATAAATAGGTTATCTCACAGTTTCTATTTATAGAAAACTGTACAATAGTTCTTCTTGAACGATGGTTAATTAAATCATAACATTTGAATAGAAAATACGGTATTCTACTAGGAGTAGAATATAAGGGGCGACGACATGCCCTTACTAGGACAACATACCCTTCTGCATGAGGAGGTCCCACAAACTAAGTGGACAAGTAAGTGAAAGTGGCGAATTTTGTTTTTACCTCAAGAATGGAAGGGATGAGGGATGAGTAACTTTCCTCTCAGGGACAACTGGTTCTTGGCCTCACTGTGAGGGACCAGCCTTCCACCACTATTGCCTTTAATGCTCTGTGATCCTTCCTCCATCTTAGCCTCTTGCGTCCACTGTTGTAGGCTCATGTCCTTGGGGTAGTAACTTCTTCATCCTCTCACACACTGTCCATTAAAGCTTCCACATATATGTAAATGTGCTGAGAAGATCGAGATGAACTTGAAGAACCAAAAGAGTCTGCAGCAGTAAGAGCAATATTAGCACTAAGAGGAACTAGGGCCCTAAGATGACACACCTTGATCAATTGTTGGCATGAAGGACCATTGTTGAGGACGCATTTTGCAAACTGAGTAGAAGTAGTTAATGGGCTCTTCCCTCCTCCCTACTAACATCAAGGCCAAGTCATTATTGAACCCATATGGCCATTCTTCATCGACATATTTGACCCTTTTAGAATCTACACTCAGCATCAGATCAGCTACCCTACTACCATCAGGGCTTTTCCCACCTAAACAAAAGTGGAAAATATTCCTAACTGTTAAAAGATCTTCAAGTATCAATGAGTGGCCCTTCTTTAATCAATTGTACTACTCAACAATAATTTTAGTATCAATTGACTGTTCTTGAAGGTAGGTCGATTCCTGTAGAATGAACCTTGTATCCGTTGCTAGAATAGGGCTACGAGGCATTACCGATCAATTACATCACACAACATACATTTTATCATTCACGAATCCAATATCACATAAACATCAATCAAACATAATCACATTGTCCTTTATAAGGCTCTACGAGACCTTAAACATGCTTCAGAGATGGTTCGAGACTAAACCGATAACATACAAAAACTTTGGGAACTTATAAAATTTTTTTAATGAAATCAATGGTCACACGCCCGTGTGACCAAGCCGTGTGCCTCACACGGCCACCAGACACGCCCGTGTCCAGGCTGCGTAGAAATAGGGCAAACATACTAACTTGGCCACATGGCTGACCACACACCCGTGTGTCCGGCCCGTGTGCCTATTCAAAATGGCCACACACGCCCATGTGCCAAGGCTGTGTACCACACACAGCCAGTAGACACGCCCGTGTGTCTAGGCCGTGTAACTTATTGACTTGACTTTTAACTAAGCTTCAAGGGACACACGGCCATGTACCAAGGCCACGTCACAAACGGTCGTGTACCAAGGCCATGTGTCACACACGGTCGAGCCATACGCCCGTGTGGATGAAAATAGGCTTGTTTCAAGCCATATTTCTCACCCAAAACTTAACCACCTGCAACAAGTCATATGGTACTAATATTATACACAAATAGGCAGCTAACCATACCAATTTCATGCATAATATTACATTACAATCATTTCATCTATTCATACATAACCATTTGACTAATCAAAAACTTACCAAATCGACTTGATTTAACAACCATAATTCACCATATAATTTGACTTATGAATTCAACTAACTCCACATCTTTACTAACCTTAAAACACACATATAACACATATCATAACCAAGTCATGTAGCCACCAAATTGGCATTCAAATATCAAAACTAAACCAAGCATATACATGTCACTTACCAAATGACTATTTGAGCTATATAAACCATAATCAAACTTATCGAGATATATCATTTTACAAGGAAATATACAGACACCAAACTAACATCATTTTTAAGCCAAGTTTCATAGAAAAATACATCAAACACATAGGCATCAATTACCAAAATTAATTATACTCATCAACTAACCACAAAACCTATACATGCCATATAACCAATATCACAAAGCTTAGAAGTACCAAACCATAACTGGATAGTGTGATTAGATCTCCAACGACTTCCAACCTGAGCAAGCCTCCAAAACTCTATAAACACAGGAAAGAAAACAAAGTAAGCTATAAAGCTTAGTAAGCTCGTATGGTACTCAACTTATTGAATAAACACATATTAACTATTTACATATATTATAATGTTACTCAATGCTTTCACCTTTATACCATGAATCCATTCACATAGTTAACCAAGAGTTTCACATGTTTATTCATATCATTGTTCATGTAGATCTTACACATTCTTACCAATTCATTGACATTTACATGTACATAAGCAAATATATATATAACTTTATTCAATTCAAAATCCATCACATTTTATTTAGTAAATATGAATCAAGTTAAATATCATCAAATAACGGTATTTCACACTATTTGTGCCATATGTATATTTATTTACAACAAATATAACTCATATCTCACATATTATTCAATTCATACATCATTATAGCCAAATAAACACATTTTGGCATAAAACATACTTATACATTAAACTTTATCATTTCATACACATGATACACTGAGAACTTACCAAATTATCTTCATTTGATTCTCATATAGGTTATGTACGTACCTGTATCACTTAATTCGATTGTGTTTTCATTCTCATCTTGACTATTCCCATTGAACCTTTCGGAATCATTAAGGATACTCGGATATCACATAAAGTTTGTACAATGCCATATCCTAGAAATGGTCTTACATGTTATCACATATCGATGCCATGTCCCAGAGAGGGTCTTATACGAAATCATATAACGATACCAATGTCCCAAACATGGTTTTACACGTAATCACAATACAATGCCAATGTCCCAGACATGGTCTTACATGTTATCACATCTCGTAATCCTAATGTCATGACATTTGTATCCTATACTATTCCTAAGGTTCGTACGAGACTTTCGAATGTCGTAACTCTTTTGATTCTTACTCATAGTTGCTCATTTGACATTCATAATGGTTCAATGACAAATAAATGTATACAATTCAATTAAATTCAATAATAAACAAACATTTATAACACAATTTAAATACGTTTATTAGCATACGAACTTACCTCATTCGCTGTAACGAATTACGTCGACTAATTCGATACTTTGTTTTCTCCCGTTCTAAATCTAAATCTCGATTTTATCAATCTATGCCATAACAAAATTTCCTTATTTAATCATTAATTCATTCAATTTAACACAATTTACACTTTTTGGAAAAATTACACTTTTGCCCTATTATTTCATATTTTTGCAATTTAGTCCCTAACACATAAAATACAAAATTCATGAAATTTAAACAATCCCGTGCTTAGCCGAATATTACCCAATCATATATCAGCCCATATTTTCACTTTATTCATACTTTTAACTATATAATTTCATAATTTCACAAATTATCCCATAATTTGCATTTTTACTCAAAATCACTTAACAAAACTCATTAATCTAACATCAAAGATTTATTTTCCATCATTAAACATCAAGATACTCAAACATTCAACAATGGCAACATTCAAAATCTTTAATAGTTTCAAAATCGAAGGTACGAGCTAGCATAACCTAGTTGCAACTATTTCAAAAACATAAAAATAATTAAAAACGGGACAAAATTTCATACCCAATTAAAGGCATAAAGATGGCCGAATAACCTAGCTTCCATGGCTTTCTCTTCTTCCATTTTCGGTTGAATCAAAAAGAAAAATGATGATGCATGTGTTATTTTGTTTCTTTATTTAATAACCTTTATTAATTATTTACTTATTTAACCTTGAAAACGAACCAAAATTTCAATAATGCCAAACCATTGCCATCCACTATCTCTTTAATGGGCTAATTGCCAAATAAGGACTTCCACATTAAAGTTCTATAGCTATTTAATACTTTTAGCTAATAGAACACAACTTTTGCACTTTACGCGATTTAGTCCTTTTTAATTAATTAACTATTAAAATGATAATATTTTCCAACAAAACTTTAATACCACCTTATTTATACTCAGTAAATATTTATAAAAATATTTACGACTCGATTTATAGAAATGAGGACCCAATACCTCATTTTCTAAAACCACTTGACTTTAGAATCTTACCACTTAAACTTAATTAATCATTAAAATAGCATAAATTACCATATCAAAAACTTTTTTAAAACCATATTTGACTCATAAATATTAAATATAATATTTACAAACTTACTCATCGAATTTGGTGGCTCCGAAACCACTGTTTTTGATTTAGTTAAAAACGGGCTATTACAGACCCACTGAGTGCAAAAGCCAAAATCTCCCTCCAATTTCTAAGAATGGGCACGTGGCCCATTCAAGTACAAAAGTGAACCATCCCAGTCGAAGTCCATTGAGCGATTACCTTCAACCGGTATATGTGTTAGAAAATGCAAAGGAGGGGTGGCTCATATCGCAAACTACAATCTTTAAAATATGCCACTAGTGTCCACCATGATAAACCGACGAGCTATCTCGGTGCAACCCCATACTCTTTTAGAATAGTGATAAGGAATGAGGAGCTATCCACTACAATCTTTTAATGAATGCGGAAGCAGATCATAAAGTTTGTTCAAGTCGCGGATTTGACTTAGGACTTTAGGCGTTCGAAAAGAAACTTGGATTTTGAAACAACCTAAAACACAAACAAATCCAGGTTAGATAAAAAAATAAAAGAAAAACAATTGAAATAAATAAACTAAGATAAGTAAAATAGAATAATAGAATAGTGAAGAAGAAAATAAGAATGATAGATGGAAAATATCGAACATGGCATGTAGAAGTCCTAAGGAGCCTTGGAAACAAGAAGAATCCACAACCCCTTTCAAGCGACTCTAATTTTCCCTCCAAGAAAGAAAACTTGACAAGAAAAAGTTTAAAGATGATCCCCACAGTCTTAAAAGATTGTTAAAACTCTTCTAAAAGAAACTCAAGAGAAATTATTGAAAAGAAAACTCAAAGAGAATTTATTGACTCAAAAGAGAAGTTGAATAATAATGAATTGAATGATTTGTGTACAATGCAAAGGCCTATATATAGGCTAGCTAAATAAATCCAAATAAAACTCTTAAGTATACTAAAACTCTAATTAATCTAAACAAGAAGTAGTTTTAAACTAAACTTTCTTGTTGACATAAAACTTCTAAATAACTTAAACTACTTAATAATTATTAAAAATTTGGAGTAATAAAATAATAAAATAATAAGAGCTGATAAATACAATATTAGACTCATATATAATAAAAATTAAGCCCAAAAATCAAACCCAATATGATTTAAACTCCAGTTAAAAGCCCGAAATTCGTAATTCCTGTTATAATCCCGTCCAGAAATTTTGCTTGCGCAATCTTCACTAAAATAATCATAACTTGAGCTCTCGAATTCAAAATTGACTGATTTAAAGTGCATTTCAAAGCTAAGTTTCGAGCAGCATGAGACATCTCAACTCAAAAATGCCTGTACCCTATCCAAAAAGTCATCACAAGTTTGTTGATTTCTCAAACTTGAAAATTGACAGCTTCAGTGAATAGAATTTAATAATTTTCACCCCATCATTGCATGTATCAAACGATATAAAAGAATGGGTGCAATGGGAGATGGAAAACTGCCTAGAGTAGATAAAGAGGGAGTATGGAACCGTCTATAGTATCACTTAAGTGACACTCTCCCTTAATGATCTCAAATTCATAGGCGAAATTAGGAAACTGGATTCCCCTAGCTACAAACTGCCATACCATCTCATCCTCAATAGTTAGGAATAGGTAAGAAGGCGATTCTACAAGAGTACCAACCTCTTGGTTTCGTGGCCTCTCACCACCCTCAGTAGCTAACCTACCCCTACAGCATCTTAGGTTTTTACCATCGCGACTTCTTCCTCTACAACTATGGCTCTCTTACCATTTTGATAGACGAATGTAAAAAAAAAAAAAGATCGAAGAATTACCTCTAAAATGGGTTTGAGTTTCAAGTGAATAGGGAAGTTACACTGCAGTGACTAGAAAAGAAAGAGCTAAAGAAGAAATTGTGACATAAGAAAAAGAAATTAAGGGTCTGAAAGAACTTGAATAACAAGAAAATTTGGGGAAAATAATTTAAGAAAGTGATGATCCATGGGAAGTTTCATGTTTAAAAGAATTATAATAAATTGTTTAAATCCTCCAATCAATACTTGACAGTTGTTAGTATCTTGTAAGGGTTCTTCTTCAACCCTTGGTATTCATAAAAGCAGGAACATCCGCAAGTAAAGTTTGTAAGCAAAGTATCTACCAAATTTGATTCTCCTATTATGTACTCGCTAAAATGAATTCTATAAGGCAACTATCCATTAAGGCTATATATTTCGACACTCAGCAAAGACTACGTAGCGCTAGCCATATTACATTTTGTACAGATTGATCTGCTAGGTACAAGGGTACGAAGATTAGTTAAAGAATCTTGTGTGAGATTATTGATTATTATATGTCATCTTAGTATGATTTATCTCCTTCCTAATTGAAAGTAAGAAATTTCGGGGAAGAAATTCTCTTTAAGGGTGGAAGAGTTGTCACACCCAGAAAAGCCAAAGCTTAAGTTGTAATAGTGACTCTATGGACTAAATTTAAAACCTTACAAATTGAGTAGGTTTTTTGAAAATAAGAGGAGTTGGCGGGCTGATTGTAGAAATGTTAGATATCATCCTTTGATATGTGTTCATAATCGTTTGATGATTAAAAGTATGATTTGTTGTTTGATCGTTCTAACAAGTAAAAAAATTAACAAAAAGTTAAAGTAAATATAAGTAAAATAAATAGATGAGATGATAGGACTTCAACCCGAAACAAACCCAAAAACGAATCAACGTTATAAAGAATGAGACCCATTTTCTACAAAGTTGGAATAGGATTGGAAGTTAAAGAAGGAGACTGTGACCCACTATCTATAAGGGGATAGGAACCAAGAGTATAGTGGTCATCACAATCATAGACGATAAGAAAGGAGAGTGAAAAGATAAACTAAGGATGAACGCCACAAGACCGAAATCTTGATGTAACACCCCTTACCCTTATCCCACGCCGGGACAGGGTACAAGGCGTTACTAGACTTAAACACATGCATATAAACATTTTCGGATCATAAAACGTCGCTCAAATTTAAAACTTTGAAATTTCATTTTAACGTCCCTAATATGGACCTATGATGCCCAAAACACGCTTTGGAAATGGTTCGGGAATAAACCGAGCACTTTTGAAAACTGTGAAAAATTTCCATGCAAACAGGGGCACACGCCCGTGTGGAAAGGCAACACACCCGTGTGTCCTCTTAACATGGCCATGTTGAAGGCTTGTGTAGCTCACACAGCTTGAACCTATCGGGACACACTCATGTCCTTATACCGTGTGGATTTATTTTTCAATTCGAACCTACAGGGGTTTTTCCACGGCCTGGCACACGCCTATCCATGGCTCGTGTCCCTCACACGACCATGACACGTTCGTGTCTCAGCTCGTGGACTAAAATCTTGACATTCTGTTTCTGACATCATCAACCATTTAGGGGCACACGGCCAATGCACACTTCAGTGTGCTAGGCCATGTAGCGAATTTAATTTCGCATCTAAGGTGCATACTTCACATGGCTTGGGCACATGCCTATGTACTATGGCCATGTCCTCCACAAAATTGAGACACACGGGCGTGTCTCCGCCCTTGTGGTTACTACTAGGCATTCTGTTTTTAGCTGTAGGGACACACGATTTGACTACATGCCCATGGAGCTGACCGTGTGTCACACACGGCCTAGACACATGCCCGTATGTCTACCCGTGTGGACAAAAACGAGGCTATCTACCAAGCCTTTTTGCCACCCTTAGTTGCACCAACCTACACAACATCAAACATCTCGAATCCAAGCATAAACACATAACCAAAATAGCCACAACCAAACATCCACATACATGAAAATCCTCATTAAAATGCATTTATATATATTAGCCATTATCCATGGCCTTATACAAAATGAATCAACCTTCATGATAAGCCAACATATTTGGCTAAAACAATATGAAACTTACCAAAAGACTAAGTCCCTATACATGCCATACCCAAAATGATAAATCTAACTATACCAAATATTCTGATTGATAGTGTGATCAAGCCTCCGACGTTCTTTGATCCCCGAGTTAGCTGTGCGATGCTATAAGAAAAAGGAAAGGAAAGGAGTAAGCCTAAAGCTTAGTAAGTAACAACATCAACCATGCATTTTTAAACACATAGCATATTATAAACCAGCACAAAATTCTTGATTTAGAAATGGTAGATTTACTACATATTTACACATCACAAGTATAAGCCAAAGATTTCAAGATCATCCCTAAATCATTCTCATAGATAGAACTTACTCAATTTCATCCTTACCATTAAGGCATCATAATTAAACTCATATCTCATGAGTTTTGAGTAAGAACCTGTACCACTCACAACATGATTATATCATTTCATATCTTTATCATAAGCTTAAAATAACTCGTGGAACCATTTAGAATACTAAAGGATATCCGATAAGCCTCACACAAGAGGGTAAATTGCTGATGCCATATCCCAGACATTGTTTTACACTGGCTCACATGTTGAGGCCGATGCCATGTCCCAGACATGGTCTTATACTAGCTCTCGTCTCAATGCCGATGCCATGTCCCAGACATGGTCTTACACTGGCTCTCATAATGTGGCCGATGCCATGTCCCAGACATGGTCTTACACTAGCCCACCTATCACCCACATGTCATGGCATGGATATCCAATCTATTCCTAAGGTTCAAACGAGAGTTTTTACTACGTCAGTTTTCATCATGCATATTCACAACAATAATCAAACACTTTATGCCATATTAATTGTTCAATACATAATAACAATAAAGTTATATTATTTACGTACAACTTACCTCGGTATACAAAAAGTGGGTGACTAGATTAAATTAGTCTACTAGCTTGGTCTTTCTCCGATCTAAGTTCAGATTTTGTATTTCTTAATCTATAATGACAAAATTTATTTATTTAGGGTTTAGGGTTTATAGTTTAGGGTTTAGGGTTTAGGGTTTGTAGTAACCTTAAGCCTAGAAAGCTTCTAATCTCTGATACATTCCTCAGCAGTTTCCACTCAACAATAGCTGAGATCTTACTTAGGTCAACTCTAATTCCATCACCCAACACGATGTGTCCTAAGAGTCCGACCTTTAGGAGCCAAAACTCAATTTTACTAAACTTGGCATACAACTGCTTATCTCTTAAAGTCTGCAAAACAGTTCTCAAATACTCTGCGTGCTCGTTTTCATCACGAGAATAAATTAATATATCATCTATAAAAACAGCAATGAACTTATCCAAGTACGGTCGAAAAATACGATTCATTAAATCCATAAACACGACGGGAGCATTTGTTAAGCCAAAGGGCATGACAAGGAACTCATAGTGCTCGTGCCTCGTCTAAAACGCGATTTTCGCTATCTCTTGCTCTTTAACTCTAAGCTAGTAATAACTGGACCTTAAGTCTATCTTTGAAAACACTGTGGCTCCTTTCAATTGGTCAAACGGATCATCGATCCTTGGCAAAGGATACTTGTTCTTCATAATCACCTTGTTGAGCTGTCTGTAGTCTATACCTTATTGACTTGTCTTTCTTTTTCAAAAAAAGTACCGGAGCACCCCACGGAGAATAGCTCGGTCTCAAAAAACCCTTATCCCTTAACTCTTGTAGCTGAACCTTCAACTCTTTTAACTCTAATAGTGCCACCTAATACGGGACAATCGAAATAGGTGCCGTACCAGGGACCAACTCAATACCAAACTCGACTTCCCTAGTTGGAGGCAATCCGAGCAACTCTTTTGGAAACACGTCCAGGTACTCATATACCACAAGCACTGACTCAGTCTTTACTTCCGACTCTTGGGTATTCAATACAAATGCAAGATAGGACACTCATACCTATTTCTCTTGTATTTCTCAGCAGTCATAGAAGAAATCAGTATAGGTAAGCTATTCGGTTCACCTGATTCAACCTGAATAATATCCCCATTTTCACATTTCAGTTCAATAAACTTACTACCACAGTTTACTAACATGTTATGAGCAGTCAACCAATCCATGTCAAGAATTAGGTCAAATTCACCAAACGGTAGTAGCATGAGATTAGCCGGAAAACAATGACCTTTAATCATCAAAGGATAATTTCTACACACTTTGTCAACTATCACATGCTTGCCTAACGGGTGACACTTTTATCACAAATTCTATAGACTCAATAGGCATATTCATGTTGGACACTAATTTCACACAAGCATACGAAGGTAGACCCTGGATCAATCAAAGCAATAACAGAAATATCGTGAAGGGAAAAAATACCCGTAATCACATCCAGTGACGATGCCTTTTCAGGAGCGCAAATGGCATAAGTCCTTGCAGGAGCTCGGCCCTCAGATCTCACGGTGGAATCTCTATGCACACCTCTACTACTAGCCCCACTTCCTAGGTTCTTTTGTGGTCTACTCCTAGAAAGAGTGTTACCCAATCTTACACCTTGATATCTATCTTTCTCGACCATCTCGGGAAAACTACAATAAAATGGTCTAGTGATCCACATTTGAAACTGCCTCTTTCATTTCCTCGGCACTCATCGAAATGATGTCTACTGCACTGTGAACATTCTGGTCTATTCGGTTCAGCACTACCAACACTCGCGATAAAAGTGGTTTGAGCTTTAGACACTGTATACTGCTTATTCTTATTTCTGCTCGAGAATTCTACTGATGCATTTGATTGAGTAGGAAAATCTCTCGATCTCTTGGATGAGGTCTGAAATCACGAGACTTTTTATTAGCTTTTCTCTTCTCCTTGACCAACTCTTCTTCCTTGCAAGCTCTCTCAACAAGCACCAAAAACTCCCTTAACTCTAAGATGCGAACTAATAATCGGATGACTTTGTTCAATCCGTCCTCAAATATCTTGCACATGATGGCTTCGATAGATACTCATTCCCTAATGTATTTACTGAGCCTCACGAACTCACGTTCATACGCTGTTACTGTCATTCGGCCTTGCTTCAATTCTAGAAACTCCTTCTTCTTCTGATCTATAAACCTCTAACTAATATACTTCTTTTAGAATTTGTAACAACCCGTTTTTAGGGTTAATCAGAACAGTGGTTTCGGGGCCACTAAATCCGATGAGTAGGTTTGTAAATATTATATTTAATATTTATGAGTTAATTTTGAGTTTAAAAAAGGTTTTTGATATTGTGATTTTTGTTTTATAAGCGATTTATTAAGCTCAAGTGGTATGACCCTAAGGTCAAGTGGGTTTAGAAAATGAGGTATCGAGACCTCATTTCTATAAACCGAGTCGTAAATATTTTTATAAATATTTACGGAGTGGCAATAAGATGATATTAAAGTTTTGTTGAAAAATTTTATTGTTTTGATAGTTAATTAAGCAAAAAGGACTAAATCGCGCAAAGCGTAAAAGTTGTGTTCTATAAGTTAAAGATATTAAATAGCTATGGAATTAAATAGTGGGAGTCCTTAAGTGGTAATTATTCCATAATTGTTGGTAGTGGAATTCCATGGCTTGGTATAATGGAAATTATTAATGTATATTAAGGTTAAATATGGTATTTGGTAATTATAATAAAATAAAATAAAACAAATGCCAAATTACATGCTATCATCTTCATCAATAGCCGAATGTGAGAAAGAAAATAATGTTCTCAAAGCTTTGAAGGTTCGGCCATGGTTGTTCATGCATATTGGCAAAAGTAGAATTCGGATTTGGATCGGGGGGAAAATCAAAATGGTCGATTAGTCGTCTCGTTCCGATTATCGTCTTCCGAGGTAAGTCCTTAAGTAATTATATTTGATTTGCTTCGCGCTTAAGATTATATAATATGATAAGTAATTATTTGACGTTTACAAGTTCGAATTGCAATAAGTATATTGAATTTCGGCTATAAAGCCGAATATGAAATGGATGATTTATGTATATAATGTGGCCGAATGACTATTAAGTGATGATGTGAAAGTGTGTAATATGTGTATACAATTTTATTGTACTTGTTTGTATAAAGTCGAATGTGAATTGAATGGTATATATGTGGTGACAGAATAGCTATTATGAAACAAAGTCAAAGAATGGGATATTTGTATAATAGATGAATTGTGACTATTGTTCCTACTTGATCGAGGTTGTGTGTGAAATAATTTGTGAATATGGCATATAGTCGAATGGTTATTAAAAGTGAAACTAGGATAATGAAAAGATTATGTGTTCCTTGTGTATGATTATTGAACCAAAAGTTAAAAGGTAGGTGTACATTTTGTGCTTATATTCGAATGAAGCAATTAAATTGCTAATGTGAAATGTTATGTGAAATGTGTTAACATGTGAATAAATATGCAAGACACTGAAAATGTATCCCGGCTAAAGTCCCGCAGGCTTCGTGCTGGAAATGTATCCGGGCTAAAGTCCCGCAGGCTTCGTGCTGGAAATATATCCGGGCTAAAGTCCCGCAGGCTTCGTGCTGGAAATATATCCGGGCCAAAGTCCCGCAGGCTTCGTGCTGGAAATGTATCCGGACTAAAGTTCCGCAGGCTTCGTGCTGGAAATGTATCCGGGCCAAAGTCCAGCAGGCTTCGTACTGGAAATTTATCCGGGCCAAAGTCCCGCAGGCTTCGTGCTGGAAATGTATCTGGGTTAAAGTCCCGCAGGCTTTGTGCTGATAATATAATTTCGGGTTTTATACCTAGTGGGCCAAGTGCCGATGAATTTGATAAAAGTATACAATTACAAGATCCTACACTAAGTTGACAAATTGAAAGTGCATTACATATTAAGTTGGCCAGGTATGTATCATGTACTCGTATGCGATTTTGATTTGAATTAAATTATAAATATATAAAGTGATGCATCTGTGAATAAGTGTTATGACTATAAATGTGATTGTGATATATTCGGTAAATATGTGAAGTTATGTGAAGTGATTCTATGTTTATATTCAAATATAAACACTTGGTCCTTGTGGAAAGGTTTGTGGAAGTATATGATTTTATTTTTAGGTGATTACGATCTTGGAAAATTAAATGTGAATATGATATTGTATTTCATTCGTTTCAATTGAACTAAAGCTGATAGTGAAGCATTTTAATGCCTATGTTATATGAGTTCGATCTTGAATGACATGATATACATGTTTAGATAATTTGAATGCAAGGAATGTGTGAAAGAGCAAATTTGTAATAAATCTGCTTGGGACAGCAACTGTAGCGTGATTTTGGAAAATCACCATAAATTGTGGAAATTGAATTAGAAGCTGAATAAATTATGAAATTAAAGCTTAATGAGTCTAGTTTCTCATAAAAGAAACCATGTAAGCAAAAGAATTTTAGATAGTGAGATATTTGAAGTGGAGTGAGATAGAGTCAAAATGACTTTGAAATCCCCTGTTCTGTCTTTAGAAAATCATTTTAAATTGTAAAATGATGATTATAAGATAAAATTTATATTATTAGACTCCTTAATGAGTCTAGTTTCAAATGAACTAAACGATAACATATTTCGAATTCTGTATAATGAGAAAATTGATTTGTAGTGAAGAGTGGTCAGAATAGTCAAACAGTGAAACAGGGGAAACTTCAATAAAAATCTGGTATTGATTGGTAAAACCAAAAATTCTGAAAATTTTATGGATGGAAGATATATAAGTATATTTTTAGGAAAAATTAACGGTACTTTATTTGGAGTTTCTTATCTCCAGTTATAAATAATTTAGTGACTGTTGTCAGGAAAACAGCTTGTAGTGAATTTGTGATTTTGTTGCAAACATGGTTAAAACTAGTTAATGAGATACTTTTCGAGTTCTTATGATCTTATTTGTGATTTCAATATTTGGTTTTAATTTAGTTCAGATTCAAGTGAGGTGAATTTGCTAAATATGCATTATGTTCATGGATACTTGGCCGAAATGGCAATTACCTAGGAATGATTTCTTGAAAATTTGAAATAATCGAGCTATAAGTAAATTAATTGTTTGCATTGCTTAAAACTTACTAAGCATTGAAGCTTACTCCGTGTTCTCTTTTCCATTCCTTATAGGTTTATCCTTTAGTTCGAGTTGGAAGAGCCGGAGATATCATCACACTATCGAGTCATTATGTGAGTTGAGAAGATGGTATATCATCATGATTTAAGGCATGTATAGGATAGACTATATGTAGAATGATATTTTGTCTTTGTATACATTATAGCCATGCGAAGATGGCTCGCTTATTTTGTTTAGAGAAGCCTTATAATTGAACTAATGTGTTGAAATGTTTTAGTTATAACTTGATAGTAGTTAATTTGTTATTAGATATTCGGTTATGTTTTGATAGTTAGTCATTTTGGAAATTTATAAGAGCTCTTATGAAAAATCAATGAGACAGGTTGCATTGTTGATAATTTATGTCTGGTAAATATCTTTGACCTTATAGAAGTTTTGTTCAGTCAAGTAATACCTCATAACCTTATTCCGGCAACGGATACGGGTTAGGAGTGTTACAGAATTCCTCTTGGAAAAACTCCCATGTAACCCTTTCCCTTGGTACAACCGACACAAAGGTGTTCCACCATTGGTAGGCCGAGTCTTGCAAGAGTGACACAACACACTTCATGCATTCTTCAGGTGTGGAAGACAATTCATCGAATACCCTAATGGTATTTTTTAGCCAGAACTTTGCCCTTTCTAGGTCATCATCTATATTCGCTTTAAATTCCTCGGCCCCTTGCTTCCAAATATTATCAACTAGAGGTTTTTCCCTTCTTAACATCTCCACCACTTAGGGAGCTACAGGGGCAGATTGGGGGATTGGAGGGGGTGGAGGAGGAGGAGTGTCCAGATTTGCACAAACAAACTCCAAATACCAAGCATCCATCATATGGAGGTAGGCTACTCTAGCCCCTCCGCCCTAACTCAGTGTCACGGGTCCACTTTCGACTGGCGCAGTCCCCTCAGTGGGAGCCAGCGTATTACTCTCTAATCATCCTCCACTGCTCCGTCGGGATCTATTTACTATAAGAAAACACAATTTAAATTCATCAGGAGTCATCACACTATCAAATTACATATACAGCATGTACAACTAGACTTGTACACTCGTTAGGTTAGTTTGAGAATCAACTAAACCTAGCTTTCATACCATTAAATGTAACACACCTTATCTGTATCCCACGTCGGAACAGGGTACGAGGTGTTACTAGACTTAAACACATGCACACAAACATTTTCGGGTCATAAAATGTTGCTCAAATTTAAAACTTTCAAACTTCCTTTTAACGTCCCTAATATGGACCTACGATGCCCAAAACACGCTTTGGAAATGGATCAGGAATAAACCGAACAATTTTGAAAACTTTGAAAAATTTTCCATGCAAACAGGGGCACATGCCACTGTGGAAAGGCAACACACCCGTGTGTCCTCTTAACATGACCATGGTGAAGGCCCGTGTAGCTCACACAGCCTGAACCTATCGGGACACACCCGTGTCCCTATCCCGTGTGGATTTATTTCTCAATTCGAACCTACAGGATTTTCCCATGGCCTGGCACACGCCCTATCCATGGTATGTGTCCCTCACACAGCCATGACACGCTCATGTCTCAGCCCATGTACTAAAATCTTGACATTCTATTTCTGACGTCATCAACCATTTAGGGGCACATGGCCAAGGCACACGCCCATGTGCTAGGTCGTGTGGCGAATTTAATTTCGTATTTAAGGTGCAAACTTCACACGGCCTGGCCACATACCCATGTACTATGGCCGTGTCCTCCACACAGTTGAGACACACGGCTGTGTCTCCACCCGTGTGGTTACTACTAGAGATTCTGGTTTGCCAAATTTAGGTGCAGGGGACACACAGTCTAACTACACACCCATGGGGTAGACCTGTGTCACACACGGCCTAGACCCACCTCCGTGTGTCACACACGGCCTAGACACATACCCGTGTGGACAAAAATGAGGCTATCTACCAAGCATTTTTGCCACCCTTACTTGCACCAACCTACACAACATCAAACATCTCCAATCCGAGCATAAACATATACCCAAAATAGCCACATCCAAACATCCACATCCATGAAAATCCTCATTAAAATGCATTTAGCAATAATAAATATTAGCCATCATCTATAGCCTTATACAAAATGAATCAACCTTCATGATAAGCCAACATATTTGGCTAAAACAATATGACACTTAGAAAAAGAATAAGCCCCTATAAATGCCATACTCAAAATGATAAATCTAACTATACCAAATATTCTGATTGATAGTGTGATCGAGCCTCTGACGTCCTTTGATCCCTGAGTTAGCTTGGCAATGCTATAAGAAAAAGAAAAGGAAAAGGAGTAAGCATGAAGCTTAGTAAGTTGCATGTAAATAAGTAACAACATCAACCATGCATGTTTAAACACATAGCATATTATAAACTAGCACAAAATTCTTGATTCAGCAATGGTAGATTTACTACATATTTACACATCACAAGTATAAGCCAAAGAATTCAAGATCGTTCCGAAATCATTCTCATAAATAGAACTTACTCAATTTCATCCTTACCATTAAGGCATCATATCTAAGCTCATATCTCATGAGTTTCGAGTAAGAACCTGTACCACTCACAACATGATTATATCATTTCATATCTTTATCATAAGCGTAAAATAACTCGTGAAACCATTTGGAATACTAAAGGATATTCGATAAGCCTCACACAAGAGGGTAAAATGCCAATTCCATGTCCCAGACATCGTCTTACACTGGCTCATATGTCGAGGCCGATGCCATGTCCAAACATGGCCTTACACTAGCTCTTGTCTTAATGCCGATGCCATGTCCCAAATATGGTCTTACACTGGCTCTCATAACGTGGTCGATGCCATGTCCCAGACATGGTCTTACACTAGCACACATATCAACGCCGATGCCATGTCCCAGACATGGTCTTACACTGGCTCTCATAATGTGGCCAATGCCATGTCCCAGACATGGTTTTATACTAGCACACCTATCACCCAAATGTCATGGCATGGATATCCAATCTATTTCTAAGGTTCAACCGGGAGTTTTTACTACGTTAGTTTTCATCATGCATTCACAGCAATAATCAAACACTTTATGCCATATTAATTGTTCAATACATAATAACAATAAAGTTATATTATTTACGTACAACTTACCTCGGTATACAAAAAGTGGGCGACTAGATTGAATTAGTCTACTAGCTTGGTCTTTCCCCGGTGTAAGTCCAGGTTCTGTATTTCTTGATCTATAATGATAAAATTTATTTATTTCATCACTATGTAAATCAAGACATTCTATAATTTATACCTGGGCAAAATTACCATTTTCCCTAGACTTTCACATAATTATGATTTTGCCCCTAGGCTCGTAAAACGATTTTAATCAAATTTCCTCCTTTAACAAGCCTATTCGATCCTTTATTACTCTTATAGCAACTCAAAATTTTCAATTATTTCACACATTTACAACTTATTTTATAAACTTCACAAAATGGTCCTTTTAGGTGTTTTCTTGAAAACCACTTTACAAAAGTTGTTTATTTAACAACCATGATTCATTTTCTTCTATAAAATTCAGCAAACAACATGAATACTCTCATGAAAAAACCCTAAACTTTCAACCATTATGCAAAATAGTCCCCTCATTAGCTAGATTAAGTTATAAGGGTTCCAAAAACACAAAGATCAACAAAAATGAGAATCAAAATCACTTACTTGCAAGGGATAAAAGTTACTGAAATTTTGAGCTCTCAAAACCCCCTCTTTGTTGAAATTTTCAGTGGAGAAGAAAGGAAAATGAAAAATATGATAGCTAGCCTTTTAGGTTAATATTTTATTACCAATTAAGTCACCTAACATTTGACCATTCCATGAATGAAGGCTTCATGTCCATCCACTAATAAATTTGTGGTCTATTTACTCACTAAGGACCACTAATTTAATGCTTCATAGCCATTTAACACTTTCAGCTAGTAAAATAAATCTTTCGCACTTTATGTGATTTAGTCTTTTTTTTTGAAATTAAGCAAGCAATCGCTAAAATTAGTTCACCAAAATTTTCAAACATTCATATAACCAAGCTATAACACATAAAATAATACTAAAATAATTTCTTAAACTTCAGATTAGTGGTTTCAAAACCACTTTTCTGACTAGGCCCAAAATCGGGCTGTTACACTTGATAAGTTCAAAATAAGATCTCAAAAAAACAAAAGAGAATAAACTCACAAGTTGTATATTGATCGGATTTTTTTTCAAGCTTACAAGTGATACTTATTTATAGGTTTGTAGAAGGTAAAGGAATAGCACAAGCATTCATAAGCATATAATTGAATGAAAAGAAACGTCAAATTTGAATAAGAAAACTGTCCAAGCTTTGAAATGGTCCATGCAAATGTATTTTTATGAGAAAAATGTCTTCATTCTTTGAAACCATCCATGGTCATGCATTTGAATGGGAAAAAAACTGTTTTCATGCATTGAAACCATCCATTCTCATGTATTTGAATGAGAAAAAAATGTATTCATGCACTGAAACCATCCATGCTTATGTATTTGAATGAGAAAAAGGTCTATATGCATTGAAACCCTCTATGCTTTAGTATTTGAATGAGAAATACATCTCTATACATTGAAACTGTCCATGTTTCATGCTTAAAAGCTTCCATCCATGCTTGAAATGTCCATCTATGCTTGAAATGTCCATCCATGCTTGATGCTTGAAAACTTGTTCATTGTAACCATTTTTATATGCAAAGCTATAAATATAAATCAACAAAACTTTATTCCTTGTAGACAATATATTTATTTACATGAAATTAAAAGATAACAGAGAACAAAACACAACCTATAATTATTTAAATAAAATGTTAAGTAAATAAAAACAAACTAAAATTAAAACATTATGAAAAATTGAACAATTATTCCTTTGACCAATGCGCATAAGTTTATGGTCAACATTCAACATGTTGCAAGGATTCAGTTAAATACTCGGCCTAAATTTTGACACGCACTTGGCCCTAATGTCTGTTCCCAAACACTTAATAGCTTTTTTAAGCCTCCTAGCCCTTGATCTTGTAATTGATCCCATGGGCACCTGTAAAGCATCTGTTAGATTTGTCGGTGATTTCTTGTACTTATAGTTCACTATGTTTGATACTTTAATGTTTGGACCATAGTTCCATCCCGTGCTCACATCATCCCCTCCTTATTCAAAAATATTTTCCCTCAAATCGCCATATGCATTATAAAGAGATAAGTCAGCTACATTAAAACTTGCACTAATGTTTTACTCACCTGGGAGATCAATTTTATAAGAATTCTCATTAATTATTTCTAAAACTTGAAAAGGTCCATCTCCCCTCGGGAGGAGCTTAAGTCTCAATTGTGCTAGAAATTTTTCCTTTCACATGTGTACCCAAATACAATCACCAAGTTTGAATACAACTCTCTTTCATCCCTTATTGGCTTTCATCGCATACTATTTCGTTCTTCTCTCAATGTTTTCTCGTACCTTCTTATAGAGTTGCTGAACAAACTCAGTTTTCTTTTTCCCATCTAAATTGACAATTTCACTAGAAGGTAAATGAATTAAATCCATAGGATTCAAAGGATTAAAACTGTATACAGTTTCAAAAGGAGGAAATCGAGTGGCAAATGCACCACTATTGTAAGCAAAATCAACATGGAGTAAACATTCTTCCCAAGATTTTATATTCTATTGAATAATGGCATGGAGTAAAATAGGCAATATGCTATTTAGTACCTTCATTTTACCATCATTTTGGGGATGAAAAGTGTTAAAAAATAATAAGTTAGTACCCAATTTTCCCACAACGTTTTCCAGATTCGACACAATGCTCCGGAGTATGCCATGTAGCCTAACAACTTCTTTGAAAAACAAATTTGAAATATGTTTAGCATCGTTAGTTTTATGACATGAAATAAAATGAGCCATTTTTAAAAATCTATCCTTCATAACAAAGAGGGAATCTTTTCCATGAATGGACCTAGGTAATCCCAGAATAAAGTCCATGGAAATATCAGTCTAGTGTTCAGTCGGAATGAGTAAAGGATTACACAATCCATAGGATTAACTTTAGACTTGGTCTTTTTACAAACAATACAATTTTGATAGTAATATTCCATGTCTCGTCTCATATGAGGCCAAAAGAAATGTTCTTGTAAAATGTGTAAAGTCTTGCTAATTCCAAAATGCCCCATTAACCTACCTCGCGGGCTTCTTTAACAAATAACTCATATATGGAGCCCTTAGGTACACATAACTTGTTTTCCCAAAACAAAAATGCTTCATGCTTGAAGAACTTACCAAAGGCCTCTTTTTCGCAAGCTTTGAAAACATTGCCAAAATCACAGTCAGTTTCATACAAATCCTTTATATATTCAAACCCAAGTAGCTTAGCATCTACAGTAGAAAGTAAAATGTACCTTCGAGAAAGAGCATCAACTACCACATTTTCCTTACCTTGCTTGTGTTTTATGGCGTATGGTAAAGTCTCAATTAACCCTACCCATTTAACATGTATTTTGCTGAGTTTTTGTTGGCTTTTCAGATGCTTAAGGGACTCATGATCAGTGTGGATCACAAATTCCTGTGGCCATAAATAATGCTGCTATGTTTCAAGAGCTCTTACCAATGCGTATAACTCGTTTTCGTAAATGGGGTAATTCAAGGTTGCACCACTCAATTTTTTGCTAAAATAAGTGATAGTTTGTCCCTCTTGCATTAGCACTGCTCCAATGCCTACTCTTAATGCATCACACTCAATTTCAAAAGCTTTAGAAAAGTCAAGAAAATCAAGTATTTGCACATTGATTTATTTTTCCTTGATTAATTTAAATGACTTTCCTTAGGAGTCTTTCTATTTAAATCCAACATTCTTCTTTGTGATTTCTGTTAAAGGTGAAACTAAACTACTAAAATCCTTTACAAAGCTACAATAGAACCTAGCTAAACCATGGAAGGTCTTAACATTACTTACACTTGTAGGAGTTGGCCAATCTCGAATTACACTAATCTTCTCTCCATCCACTTCAATTCCATGGTAGCTAACAACAAAACCTAAAAACACAAGTTTTTCAGTACAGAAAGAGCATTTCTTAAGATTAGCAAACAATTTTTCCTTTTGCAATTCTTCTTAGACAAGTCTCAAATGTTCAACATGTTCATCATTACTCTTACTGCAAAGTAGGATATCATCAAAATAAATGACACATAATTTACCAATGAATGCTCGTAGGACATAATTCATGAGCCTCATAGAAGTACTACGTGCGTTGGTTAGGCCAAGTGGAATCACCAACCATCCATACAAATCGTATTTGGTCTTAAAAGTGGTATTCCACTTATCACCTTCTTGTAATCGAATTTGGTTATAGCTTTTTTTAAGGTCAATCTTGGTAAACACACTTGACCTATAAAATTCATCAAGCATATCGTCTAGATGAGAAATGGGATGTCGATACTTAACCGAAATCTTATTAATAGATCTATAGTCGATGCATATTTCCCTTCTTCCATCCTTCTTTGGAATGAGAAGAATAGGGACCACATGTAAACTTAGGCTTTCTTAAACATAGCCTTCCTCCATAAGTTCTCCGATTTGTTGTTTTAACTCCTTGGTTTCCTTTGGATTACTTTGGTATACAGGTCAATTTGGAATTGTAGCTCTTGAAACAAAATTGATTTGATGTTTGATTCCCCTAAGCGGTGGAAAAACATCTTCAAATTCCTGTAAAAGAGATATAATACTACTAGAAAAATGAAATTCGTTAAGGTTAAGATAATTCTCCTTGTACAAAAGTACAAGTAATGATTGTCGTGCCTGAAAAGCTTTTTTAATAATCTCTCATCCCTTAGGAAAAAACTTCATTTTCTATTTTCCTTTTCTTTCTTTCCCTCAATTCTTCTTTCTAGCTCATTCTCTCTCTTTTTTTTTCTCTCTTGCTCATTTTCTCTTTTCTTTTCTTTTTTCTTTGCCTTATCTTCTTCTTTTCTCTTTCTCATTTTCTCTTGATTTTGTTACCTCACTCTCTTTGTTTTTCACTCACTCACTTTCATATTTCAATCAAACCTAATCATTGTACACTTGTTTCAGAGTTGGAAACAAGTGTAATTGGCTTTCTGTTGAACTTGAATGAATACCAATTAGTGAAACCATTGTGCACCATATTTTGATCATATTGCCACGACCTTCCAAGTAAGACATGTCTCGAGTGCATTGGAACAACATCGCAAATGACTTCACCAACATATTTTCCAATAGTAAAAGAAATCAACACTTGTTTCACTACCTTAATTTCACCTCCATCATTCAACCATTGTAACATGTATGGTTGCAGATGTTTCATCGTTGGCAACCCAAGCCTTTCTACTAAGGTCATACTTGTTACGTTAGTGCATCTACTTCCATCTATGATCATATTACATATCTTCCCATTGATATGGCATCGAGTGTGAAAACTTCATTCCCTTTGCTAGTCTTCTTCCTTGGCTTGTGCATTCAAGGATTGTTTAGTAACAAGCAACTCTCCTTCAACCATGTATTCAACCTTACTCGCATATTCTAAATGGGGTATGGACTATTCTTCAAATTCATTCATTGACTCAATTTCTCTGTTGTCTTTGAGGATCATCACATTTCAATTAGGACATTGGCTCATAATATGCCCTTTCCCCAAACATTTGAAACACCTGACATCTCGAGATCATCTTTGTTGACTTTTAGATTTGCCTTTCTCTAGAACATTTTTTTTTGTTATCTTTAGGCATGTAATCTTTACCTTTTACCTGATGCACGGCATCTTTTTTTTTTCTTAGGTTCTAGTTTCAAGTAGAGGAAGAACCAAAAGTCTTTCTAGTTCTGGAATACCCTTTCCTCTTTAAATGCCTTTCTACCTTGATTGCCATACGCACCATGTCCATGAATTTGACATAGTTTTGAAATTCCATTATATTGGCAATTTCTTAGTTTAACCTTGACAAAAATCTTGCCATGGTGCCTTGTGGTCCTTTTCAATGTTTGCTCGAATCATTACAATTTCCATCTCCCTATGGTAATCCTCTAAACTTCGGGACCCTTGGGTAAGACTTTGAAGTTTTTGGTAAAGATCCCTTTGATAATGGTTATGGATGAATCTCTTTCTCGTCGTTTCTTTCATTCCTGCCAAAGTTTCTAATAGACAGTCTCCATTTCTTCTCTTTCCCACAATTAGTTGATCCCACCAAATTATTGTGTAATCCTAAATTCAAGGCCAACTAATTTTACCTTCTTTAATTTGAAATAATTATGGCAATCAAACACAAGTTCTATTTTCTTTTCCTACTCAAGATATGCCTCCAGATTATTTCCCCCTTGGAATGAAGGAATCTTCAATTTGATGTTTCTAAGGTCACCATCAACTAGCTCTCGATCTTGCCTTTCTCTGGGCCTTCGTTCATTCTGCCTTATGCTATAATCAGTTTCCCTTTCATTACCTTCATCACCATTGCCATAGTATCCACATTATCTGATCTATTGGATGCCTTGCCTTCTCGCACACTAGGGATTGTTGAATATCTTCCCTTTGGAAATCTTTCCTCCATACGATCAACACGTTCACTAAGCTAATCAAAACCTTTTTGCAACATCCTACACATTTCCTACATCACACATTGCATTTGAAGGTTGGGAACTGCACCTCTTTCACGTTTGTTATTAGACATGTTTTAGTCTCTAAAAACACATAGAAATCGGCTTTTACACACTCTAATGTTTTAGTCTCTAAAAACACATAAAAACAAAAATATCCTCATGTCACTCCCTCACAATTTCATTCGATTGATGATAAACAATCCGCTCGTATTTCACTTAAATCACTCAAATCGGCTTTTACACACTCTAATGTTTTACCACTCATTTTTCTTAAGTTTTTCAAGAACGTTTGGAAAGAACATAATCAAAATCATGATCTTGTGGGCATTGAAAGGTTGTGGTTAACTCAGGAATAAGAAAGCAAGAATGAACAATAGAATTAACAAAAACTCAAAAGATAATAACAAGATTAAGAAAGGATACTATCTTGACCAAACAGACTCAAAAGACTTCAAATAATGCTATGGAATATATTTTGACGAAATGGAAAAAAATTGACAAAAGAAAATTTTCAGTTCCTCAAAACCACACCAAAAGTTGTAAAATGGCTTCAAAAACACTAATCACATAAGAAATTTTTTATTGCAATTTTTTACAAAAGAAAATTTTTACTACCACCAAATTGCACCAAAAGATTAAAAATGACTTCAATAACACTAAACACACAAGAAAATTTTTGCTACCGTTCTATACTTTTTTTTTAATCTCAACTCATCATTTTTTCTTTTTCTTTTTCTTTTTACTTCCTTAATTTTTCTCTTTTTCCTATGAAATATTTTATTTTTCAATTTTTTTTGAATATATTATCGAGAATTAAAAGACAATACTTAAATATAAAACCAACTCTGATACCAAATGATATGTGCTTATAATCATTTGATGATCACAAATACAATTTGTTGTTCAATCATTCTAACAGGTAACTTGAAAACAAAATAACACAAGTTAGTGTAAAGATAAGCAAAATAATAAATCAGATGATAGGACTTCAACCTGAAACAAACCTAGAAAAGAACCAACGTTATAATGAACGAGATTTATTTTCTACAATGTTTAAATAGAATTGGAAGTTAAAAGGAGACTATGACCCACTATCCATAAGGAGATAGGAACCAACATTATAATGATCGCCACACTCAGAGACAATGATGAGAAAGGGGAATGATAAGATCGGCTAAGGATCAATGACACAAGATCAAAATCTTGATAAGTTCAAAAGACGCTCTTAAAGAAACAAAAAAGAATAAACTCACAAGTTGTATATCGATCTGATGTGTTTTCAAGCTTACAAGTGATGCCTATTTATAGATGTGTAAAAGTAAAAGAATATCACAAATGACCATAAACATATAATTGAATGAAAAGAAATGTCCAATTTGAATAAGAAAATCGTCCATGCTTTGAACCAACCCATGCAAATGTATTTGGATGAGAAAAATGTTTTCATTCTTTGAAAAAGTCTATGTTCATGTATTTGAATGAGAAAAAATTGTCTTCATGCATTGAAACCATACATGCCCATGTATTTGAATGAGAAAAACATCTTTTTGAATTGAAACTATCCATACTCCATGCTTGAAATCATCCATCTTTACTTGAAACGTCCATATTTGTTTGAAACATCCATCTACGCTTGAAACACCCATCCATGCTTGATGCTTGAAGACTTGTTCATTGTAACCATTTGTACCTTTAAAGCTATAAACAGAAATCAACAATAACTCTATTCCCTTTAGACAATATATTTATTTGAATGAAATTAAAAGATAACATAGAACAAAACACAAGATGTAATTATTTAAATAAAATGTCAAGTAAATAAAAACAAACTAAACTTAAAACATTATGAAAAAATGAACAATTATTCCTTTGGAAAATGTGCATAAGCTCATGGGTCAACATTCAACATTTTGAAAGGATTAAGTTCAATATTCGACCATAATTGTGACACAGAATATTCACACTTGGCCCTAATGTCTGTTATCAAACCCTTAATAACTTTTTTAAGCATCTTAGCCCTTGATCTTGTAATTGACCCCATGGGCACTTGTAAAGCATCCGTTAGATTTGCCAGCGTATTCTTGTACTTATAGTCCACTACGTCTAATATTTTAATGTCTGGACCATATTTCCATCTCGTGCTCACATCATCCCCTCCTTATTCAAAAATATTTCCCTCAAATCACCATATGCGTTATAAAGAGATAAATCAGCTACATTAAAACTTTCACTAATATTTTACTCAACTAGGAGATTAATTTTAATTTTATAAGAATTCTAATTAATTCTTTCTAAAACTTGAAAAGGTCTATCTTCGCTCTAAGGAGCTTCGTGATGATTCTTGAAAAGAATTATATTTCATGCCTTGAGACCTAGCTAATTTCTTGTATTTAGGTACATATAGTTTCATTTTAGGGCATTTCATTCATATTTTCATCATTTCATTAGGAGCTTGGACAGTGTTTAAATATTAGGTACTTTTAATCACTTGTGGTAGGGCTGTGTTTGGTGGTTTGGTAGGTGTAGGTTGAGGAATGAGAACTAAATCAGTGAAGGTTTTTCGAGGAAAAAGGTTGGACATTTTTTCAAAACAGATGTTGTGGCAATGGCGAGAAGACCAAGTCAACATTTTTCACGCAGTAGTCCCTCTAACAACCAATTTTCAATGATATTAGAATAGTGGTTTCAGAACTACAAATTTGATGGGTAAATTATTAATTTATTATTATTATAATATATGGGATATTATTAAGGTCGTATTAAAATTTTGTTAAATTTTTTTATGCTTGCATGATTAATTAAGTGAAAAGGACTAAATCGTAAAAAGTGTAAAAGTGGAGTTCTATTAGTTAAAGGAGTCATATAACTATGAAACCTTAAATTAAAGGACTAGTAGTTTTCTTTCCTTACTTATTGACCTTGAGGGCCTTACCTAGAGTTAAGTCCGGGGGAAGTAGTCAGAGAAGTACAGCTGAGAAGCTAGACACTATTGAATTGACAGGACATACGATAATTCTTCTTTATAATAAAAAAAGTACTAAGGATTAGGTTTTATTGAAGTTTTGATAATTTTTAATGGGCAAAAAGGTAAATGAGTAATTAAAACTAAATTAATCTAAGAAAACCATGTTCATCTTCTTCATTTCTTCCTACCACTGAAAATAATCCATTAAACCAAGCTAGGGCATTTGGTCAAATTCCTTTGCTTGCATGGTGAGTTTTTAAGCCCCATTTTTAATGATTTTTTATGTTCTTGAGATCGTTTTAGCTTAATCTAGCTATCCCGGGGGTCAATTTTTAAAAATTTAAAGGTTAAGGGTTATTACAAGAATTTTCTTGAATTCTTTTTTATGCTAATTGATAGATTATGAATCTTTTTTGAGAAATAAAAAAGTTTTCTAAAGTGATTTTTGATGAAATTGACATTTAGGGATTAATTTGTAAAAATGGTAAAAAATCATGTTAAATTTATGAAATGATGATTTATTTGGGTTGATATAAGTCCCTAAAAAATTTAGTTAGCTTGAATGGAGGATTAAAATGATTAGATTTCAATTTATGAGCTTAAGGACTAAATTGTGAAAAGTTAAAATGTTAGGGGCAAAATTATAATTTTGCATAAATATGAAATATGGATTGGATTTGAATGTTTAAAGTTAATTAGAGTACTTAATTGAATACAATATTCTATTTAGATCAAGAGAAACCACGTACGGACCTAGATCGGGGAAAAACAAAAGCTACAGATTAGTTCGATTTAACCTTCATGCCTTAGTTGTCGAGGTAAGTTCATATAATTGGTTATTGTAGTAATGCTATTTCAAATCATATGTTATTATGTTATTTATAATGTGAATTGATTGATGTATAAGCAAATCAATGCTATGCCAGTTAACGAGTCTCGATTGAACCTTAGGAATTCGTAGGATACAAATGATGGTGTCAATTGGGATTTCATGTTCCGGGTGCTGGTCTTGAATGTCCTACCGATGGCTGAGGTCATGCATTTGTTGCAGATTCTCCATAGTTCGTATGAGTAGTATTGTGTAGCTTACATTCTGACCCATAGCTCGTGTGAGTAGGTGTATTTCATAGCTGGTGTGAGCAGGCTTATTTCATAGCTCGTGTAAGCAATAATGTAAAGCAAAGGTTACGGCTATGTAAAGGCATAATTCATGTGAGCTCTCCCGAGTATCTACTGTAATTCTAGGTGGTTCAACGGGTATCAAAAGGAAATGAAATGGTAAGTGTTCAAATGAAATGTATCTTGAATTTATGAAAAGGAAATGGTGATCCAAGTGATGTGAACAAATGTGGAACTTACTTGTTATGGATGAATTCACTTAAACCACGTATAAATACACTAACTTGTGAATTTGATGATGTTGTATAGGCATTATGCCAAGCCTATGGTTTTAGTTGGTATTACACTTATGCTATTTACATTATGCAAATGAAATGGTAAGTTGTGTTTAAGTTATACGAGTTTATTAAGTATTAATTGCTTACATATTTTCTTTCCTATGTTTTATAGATTATCGAAAGCTTGATTGGTTTGGAAGCTCTTCAGAGATTTATCACACTATCCAGCATAAATATTGGTAGTTTTTGAATGTTTTGGCCAAGGTTATAATGTCATGTATAGGATGAATTGTAATGTTATTTTGGTGAATAGTTTGATGGTGTTTTGGCATGTATAAATTTTGATGCTTATCTTGGTTTGGTACCATTTGATGCTCTGTAAAATTTGGTCAATTTGGTTATGCTACTATGCATATTTGAATGGCTATTATTGATACGACCATGGCCTCGTTGAGTTATCCGAGTCATTTATGTGCCCGATCGTGTAACAAAGAAGTATCGTTCAATTTTGAAGTATGGTTGGAATTAGGCTAAGTATGGAGTAAGGTAACAAAGATAGGCTCAAAAATGGCTAAGAATTTGTTGTTACAGGTTCGGCTAACAAAGAACAAACTGAGATAGGTGTTATCTTGGATGGAATGGAAATCGAACTTAAGTATCAAGATCGAACCAACACTATAGGTGAGTGTTGACCTGGGACTAATGTGACCTTAAGGTGGATAGATGATGGAAAAGAGACCTTAACCCGTTACCTAGGAAGGTAAGAACCAAAGGTATAAAGTTTGGGGTGAACGCCACACTACGAGAGTGATAAGTTTGATAAAAGAAACAGGTTAATGCCACTAACTAGCAAATAAGTCAATTCTTGGATGAAATTTGAGAGTCGAAATGCTCACAAATAACTCAAAGTTAATTAAAAATGACAAAAGTCTGAAATACAACTCAATTGGTTCATATTTATAGCTACTTGGATAGGCTAGCCGAATAGGCACTAATGGTAACTAAATAGACATTTGAATTCAACTTAAATGAGCTGAATTTTCTTGGAAATTTCCTAGTAACTTTCTTGAAGCTTCCAGTAGCTTTGGGGACACCAATGGACAGCCTTCTGAAGCTTCTAATAGCTGGATATTAATGGAAGTGAAAGGTGAGTTGAAATAAGTTAAAAGGCCATGCTTAAATTTGGCCAAGGGGGTGCACTTGATTAATTGAGCTGCTTTGATCAGCTGAATATTGTTGAACTAATTAAAGGCAGGTTAGGGCACTTCAATAGTTCTTTAAGTGTGAAAATTGAATGTGAGCAGCCCCCATGTATGAACACATAAAATCGAACAGCCTTGTCATGTGAAAGGAATATTTAGCAGTGTGAAAACTTTCAAGGCTGCCTTAGAGACTTTGACGTCAGCTTGGGGAAATAAATCAACAACTCTTTTGGCCATTGGACTCCATGAAGAGATGCTTGGAAGAGCTGAACAATCAGCACACCTTCATTCAAGCTGTTCACGTATGTAGCTGCACCTAATAAATCAACAAAATTAATTAGTCTTAAGACATAGTAATTTCGGCAATAGCTAGGACATATTAAACCTGCACATTAATTTGGCTGGAGCTAAAACATATTAAAATTATGTAATAGGCTAAGAAAAATTAATAATATGTATTAACTAAGACATATTAAAAACATGCATTAAATTAAAACAAATTTAAAACATATTTAAGATGTCCTAGTTAAAACATATTATTAATTTGCCTTGGCCTATTACATAATTTTAATATGTTTTAGCTCCAACTGAATAAATGTTCAGGTTTAATATGTCTTAGCTTCTACTGAAATTATTGTGTCTTAAGACTAATTAATTTTGCTGATTTATTAGGTGCAGCTATATACATGAACGACTTGAATGAAGGTGTGCTGATGGTTCAGCTCTTTCAAGCATCTCTTCGTGGAGTCCAATTGCCAAAAAAGCTACTGATTTATTCCCCATGCTGACCGTCTAAGTCTCCAAGGCAACCTTGAAAGTTTTCACTTTGCTGAATATTCCTTTCACATGACAAGGCTGTTCAATTTTATGTGTTCATACATGAGGGCTGTTCACATTTGGTTTTCACACTTAAAGGACTATTGAAGTGCCCAAGCTACCTTTAATTAGTTCAACAATATTCAACTGATCAAAGCAGCTCAATTAATCAAGTGCACCCCCTTGGCCGAATTTAAGCATGGCCTTTCAGCTTATTTCAGCTCACCTTTAACTTCCATTAATATCCAACTAATAGAAGCTTCGAAAGGCTGTCCATTGGCGTCCCCAAAGCTTCTGGAAGCTTCAAGAAAGTTGCTAGGAAATTTCCAAGAAACTTCAGCTCATTTAAGTTGAACTCAAATGTCTATTTAGTTACCATTAGTGCCTATTCAGCTAGCTTATCTAAGTAGCTATAAATATGAACCAATTGAGTTGTACTTTAGACTTTTTCCATTTTTAATGAACTTTGAGTTATTTTTGAGCATTTCGACTCTCAAATTTCACCCAAGACTCAGCTTGACTTATCTTCTAGTTAGTGGCATCAACCTGCTTCTTTTAACGAACTTATCACTCTTGTAGTGTGGCATTCACCCCAAACTTTATACCTTTGGTTCTTACCTTCCTAGGTAACGGGTCAAGGTCTGTTTTCCATTATCTATACTTTAAGGTCACATAAGTCTTGGGTTAACACTAACCTATAGTGTTGGTTCGATTTTGATACTTAAGTTCGATTTCCATTCCATCCAAGATAACACCTATCCCATTTTGTTCTTTGTTAGCCGAACCTATAACAACAAATTCATGGCCATTTTTGAGCCTATTTTTGTTACCTTACTCCATACTTAGCCTAATTCCAACCATACTTCAAAATTGAACGATACTTCTTCGTTAGACGATCGGGCACATAAACGACTCGAACAACTCAACGAGGCTGAGGTCGTATCATTGGTATCAGAGCTTGCAAAAATGAGAAGTATGGACATTCGTAGCTATCCTGAAATAGGTTTGTAAAAAAATTCATGAATCAAAGTATTTCTATTTATTCATTTTATTGTAATTGAAAAAAAAAGAAAGAGAAGAGATTCGATGTTATCAAAAGAAAAAAAAGTGTTGAAAAGTTTGTAATCATTTTCTTGTATTCTTGATCATGAATTCCTTTCTACTATCATCACCTACCTTCACGCCACACTCATACCAACTTTGTTTCATTCAGGCAACCCTGTACCTAATCATCAATACCCTTGCAAGCCATTTGAAGCCAACCCCTAGATTACGATATAGTTTAAACGAGTCTTTTATGAAATCACGAGAGAAGAAATGAGTGGAAAAAGACACAAGCGAAGTGAGAGCATTAAAGAGAAGAAAAAAGCCTTAAAATAGTGTAAACACGAGTGTGAGTGCCATTAACTCTTTATTTCCGAGTGAATGTGAGGCTTTATTGTGAGGTTTTATTTTTTTATGTCTAGAAGTCCAGAACGTAATATGGCGAAAGGCGGAGGACGACCACCGATTAGAAACTTATCACCCAGAAGAGGAGTGTCGGATTTAACTCTCCAAGCTCTTATGTGCAAAATGGAGTGCATGTTTGATTGGAAACTTGAGCCCATCCAAGAGAGACTAGATCGAGTCCAGGAGAGAGCCCAATGGGAGAGAACGCTCCAAAGTCCGCAAAGAAATCGAGGCTGACAAAGATTCAACAAAGATGATTTGTGTGGCCCTAGTGAAGCCGAAAGTGACCAAGGGTCCAATCTAAGTGAATGGCAGAGGGGACAAAGAAATCGAGGCCAAAGAGAGTGTGATGATGATCTTAAGAATATCAAGCTCTCAATTCCACCCTTTCAAGGCAAGTTGAATCCGGAGGCTTACCTCTAGTGGGAGAAAAAGATTGAGTTCGTGTTTGGTCTGAAGCTAAAAAGGTAAAGTTGGCCGCAATTGAATTTTTGGACTACACAATGATCTGGTGGGATCAATTAACCACTAGCCGAAGACAGAATGGAAAATGACCTATCACAACTTGGGCCATGATGAAAGCGGTGATACAGAGGCAATCCCATCCTACTACCACCGAGAGCTCTATAAAAAATCCAAAATCTTACCTAAGAATCAAGGAGTGTTGAAAATTATTACAAATAGATGGAAATCGCGATGATATGGGTAGATGTTCAAGAAGACTACGAAGCAAAAATGGTGCACTTCCTAGCCGGTCTCAACCGAGATATCGCCAACATTGTAGAGCTTCAGCATTACGTCTAATTAGTTGACATAGTGCACAAGGCCATCAAAGTTGAGAAACAAATAAAAAGTAGAGGAACTCTGAGAGGCTATTCCAACCCCAGCGTAGCTTTAAAATGGGGCCAAGGTAATAGCAAGGAAGACGCACCAAGTCGTGCAACGGATCAAGTGGTGCAAGAAAAATCTAACAAGCCCATTGGCGAAACTAGCTTTAAGTGCTTTAAGTGCCTCAGGAGGGGCATATTGCTAGCCAATGCCCAAACCGTAGCACTATGGTGGTGCAAGCGAATGGGACACCTACAGAGGAAAAAAAGACTTGGAATACGCAGTTGAAGGTGAAATGCTCATTGTCAAAAGGAGTTTGAGTATCCAAAGTGTCGAAATTGAGGAACAACGAGAAGTCTATTTCACACATGATGTCACGTGAAAGGCAAAGTGTGCAACTTGATTATTGATGGCAAGAGTTGCACCAACATTGCCAGCACATTAATGGAGTAAAAATTAGGCCTTCCAACGACTAAGCACCCGCATCCATATAAACTACAATGGCTCAATAAAGGTGGCAAGTTGAAAGTGACCAAGCAAGCCCTACTTGCATTTTCAATCAAAAAATACAATGATGAAGTCCTATGCAACGTGGTACCAATGTATGCCGAACACTTGCTTTTGGGAAGACCGTGGCAGTTTGATCAGAGGGTCAAACATGATGGTTTCGCGAACCGCTATACCTTCGAGCACCATGGTAAAAATGTGACTTTGGCTCCTTTAATACCAAAGCAAGTGTATGAAAACCAGCAAAAATTGAAAAATTCTGTGGAAAAATCAAGAGAAAAGATTAAAGTTTGTAGGAAGAAAATGAGTGAAGAAAAAGATAGGGAAATTGACAATGAGATAAGTGAAAAGGTGAAGAGTGTTTTTACTAACCAAAGTACAAGTTGCCTTTGTATTGTTTCCTTAATTCAAGTTCCTAAAGATCCATGTGACGAGCTTCAACTTCAATATCTTCCTGATGAGAGGGAGTTCAAGTTTATCAGCAAAGGTAATAACGTAGTTGACTCTCATCCACAAGTGTTCAAAGGTAAGCAAGGTAAGGGTCCTAATGTATTTGAGTCCCCATAATCTCACTTGACTGTCAATGACGAGATTGTCAAAGACCTAGTTTGTGAAAGAGCTCCTCATCTTGATTTGGTTGATAGTCATAATCTGATTGATGATAATTTTATTTTACATAGTGATACGAAGTGTTTTTTGCTAATGATTATGACATTGGCACGATTGTCAATGAGGTAAGATTAGATCAGCCCGGACAAAATTTGGTCTTTTGTGATAAAAAGTTGATATGTGAAATGCCTAGTCTGCTTGTGAGTGATGATAATTTGAATTTTCTGATTTGCTGCGTAAATTCCACATGTTTGTGCAAGTTTGTTCTAATGAGACTTATAGTGTATGATTGTTTGAATATATGCATGCCTAAATTCTTTTTGTTTCACTTGTGTGAATTGTTGGAGATTAAGAAATTCATGCTGCAACTTAGAACGAGTGGCCAAACTCATGTGTTCAAACCTGGAGTTCATCATTTTGGTTCGTTGTTGGGCAAAATTAAGCTTATTAAATTTTGTGAGACTCGACGTGTGCACGATTTTTGCTCAATTGATGTTTGGACTTTCACTAAGAAAACAAAACTTGTGCACTCTGATTAGAACTTTAGATTGATTCCTGTTTCTTTTATGTCGTGGGACATAAAATTTTAAATTCAACGTGAAAAGGTAAGGCCAAACTATCTTTCCGAATCCAACAATGGTTTATTTGCTAAAGTTTGGAATGAGAATTTGGAAAATTCCTATAAATTCTTAATTCATGGTGTCATTAACTCATTTTTTTTGTGTAGGTGATACTTTGAATCAGTTTCCTCCTAAAGAGGGAGGGCAATTAATTAACAAGTTTTCTTTTCGAGTTATTTATGAATTTTAGGTTATTGAGAGCAATTCTGTCCAATTCATCAATCAAGGGGCTAGTGATGACAAAAGATTTATCGCGAGTAAGTGGTCTGATTTGAGGACAAATCACTTTGAAGAGGGGGGATGATTTGGCCATGCCCCGGTCAAACCAAGCTCGAGTAGAGACCCTTTGGAACTGATACAATGACCTATCACCCGAGCTCGAGCCAAGCAATTCAAAGTGGCTATTTTAGCCTTAGTCAACCAAAAGTGGGGCTAGACATTAGCTGGCGATATTGAGAGAGCTTGGACCAACTCAATAAGTTTGAATCAGCTCAATGAGCTCAAACCTAGCTCGGTTTAATTTATGCATTTTATTTTGCTGGAATAAAATATTTAATTTGTTTTAGTTAATTTAGTTATTTAGTTTAAGTTATTAAATGTGTCAGCAGGTTTTAAATATGTTTTATTCTAGTACATATTAAATAGGCGTTTTAATGTGTCTTAGTTTTAGACATCTTTAATACATGTTTTATTTCAAACCAATTAAATATGTCTAAAGTGTGTTTAATGTGTCTTATAGGAATTAGGAATGGACGACATTAAGGTGTTCACATTGGCTACTGTTAGGAAGCTTCCTTTGGCTATTCATATGGCACAATTGTGAGCTAAACACAACCTCCCAAGAGCCATTTCGAGTTTAGCAAGGCATTAAGTGTTTTCATACTTGTTTTTTCAGCTGAATAATCATGTTCACACCTTGTGGCCATCCAATTTCGTGTGTTCACAGCAAACTGCTGGTCACTCTTCTCCAAGTGCCTATTCTTGGAGATCAATGGACAATGAGCTGAATTAAAAACGAAGCTGCTGTTTTGAGCTTCTCCATGTGTCTTTCCGTAGAGAACAAAGGCCAATGGTTGTTTCTATTGGTCTATTCAGCTTGCAGTTGATTTCACACCTTAGGGGCTGTTTAAATTCGTTGGTTCATATTTGGAGGCTAATTGAGTTCTTCTATTCACATCATCTGAGCTGTTCATGTGCCACAACTTTAATTAAAACACTGCTGCACATTCAGCTTTCCAATGGAGGATTAAATGAGCTCGTAACTCTTTGGAATATCAATTATCAGCAAGGTTCAGCTTAGCTTATTAAGTGAACTTAATTAAGATGATTGGGAATGTAAAAGCCTTGGCTAGTGGCGTCACCTGGGTCTAGGAGTTGCTAAAAGCTTGTTTATTATTTTAGGAATCAAATCAGCTCATTAATAGCTTAATTTGAGCTAATTGTAAGTGTCCATTCAGCTGGACTTAGCTCAAGTTTATAAATACTTTGTTCATTGCTAGTTGTAGGGACTTTTGATCAATTTTATAAACTATTTTGTTCTTGTGAGAATTCAATTCTCCTTGTTCTCTTTGGGACTGTCAAACTTATCACTTGTCTAAGTGTGGCGTTCATTATGCCTTTGGTTCCTATCTTACTAGATAGCGGGTCAAGGTTTCCATTGCTATTTACAACCCGTGTTCCATCTAAGTGTTGTTTAAGACTTGGGTCAACAATCTCCCATATTGTTGGTTCTTTCTTAACCTTAGCCAAATTCTTCCATTAACCATCTCAACTATCTCCTAGCCTTTGTTTGAGCTTTTCCATCAACCTTTACAAGCCTATTTTGAAACGATTCAACACTTGCTTAATTTCACGATTGGCCAAACTAAAATGACTCGAATCAACACTGAGTCGAGTTCGTATCAATTATGGTATGTTTGAAATGAGGTGTTAGTGGTTAATTTTGTGGCATGTTTTGGAAAAGGTCGAACTAGAATTTGATAATTGAAATATGGTATAATTGACATGTTTAGATAAATGTTGATTAAGGTGCCTTTGAATGACATATTGGTTAGTCATATTAGGACTTTGAAAGGTTATTTTGATGTGTGTTTAGGTGATGTTTAAGTCCCTTTAATGTGTGCATGAATGGTTTGAGAAGTTAACCATGATATGGTGTTGAAATAGTTTGATTCTAAGTGAATTTTAGGTCCACACGGCCTGAGACACGGGCGTGTGACTCAGCCATGTGAGATACATGGCTTGGTGACATGGCCATGTGTCATCTGAGAGTTTCTTTGTATGCATGTCAGTGAGTTACATGGCTTAGCACACGGCCTAAGCGTGTGACACGGCTTGGCACATGGGCGTGTGACACGGCTGTGTAACCCTACTCAGAGAGTTACACGGGTGAGGACACGGGCTGAGACACGGCTGTGTGTCCCTATTTCAAAGGTTACAAGGCCTGAGACATGGGCGTATATCTCAGCTGTGTGAGACACACAACCATATGACCTCTATGTAACAGCCCATTTTCGGGTCAAATAGAAATAGTGGTTTCGAGACCACAAATTCGAAGTAAAAATATTTATTTCAATTATATTTTAAGGTCTACAATATGATAGAATAATTGTGTGAAAATTTCGTTAAGAAATTTTATCGTTTGAATGCTCAATTTGATTAGAAGGAGTAAATTGCAATAGGTGCAAAACTTGAGTTCTATAAGTTAAAGATGTCTAATTGCTATCAAATTTTAAATTGGAGGTCCTTATATAGTAATTAGACCATTATACTTTAGGGTGGACAAAAATGGACCTGGCTAGGTGAAATTTCAAAGTTATGCATTAAGGGCATTTTAGTAATTTGGCAAATAAAGACAAAGCTAATCAAAATAGAAGTGTCCATCTTCTTCAATTTCATCCCCCATGATCGAATTTTACAAAGGAAGACATAGCTAGGGTTTGGCCAACTTTCAAGCTCAATTGTAGGTCCATTATTGTCCCGTTTTTAATGATTTTTATATTTTTGAGATCCTTGTAACTTGATCTAGCTATTTCAAGGACTAATTTGAAAGAAAGTTGAAGTCTAAAATTTTACCCATGTTGAATATGCTTGTATTTTGATGTTTGATGATAGAAAATGCATGTTTGTTGTTCGATAAACAACATTTGTAAAGTGATTTTCGGTAAAAATGACAAATAGGGACTTATTTGTAAAAGATTATAAAATGTGTAGAAAAGTGTGAATAAATAAAAAATGTAGGCTATTATGTGTACAAATAAATTTGGTTAGGCTTGGGTTGAGATGAAATTGAAAGAAATTCATTTTACGAGCCTAAGGACTAAATTGTAAAATGTTAAAATGTTACGGGCAAAAATGTAATTTTTTCCATAATGTGTTTTTGGGCTATATTGAATAATACGATAGTTAAATAAGTTAAATTTGACATTATAGATCAAGAAAAACAAAGATCGAATCTAGATCAGGGAAAAAATAAAATAATTGACGAATAGATCCTTTTTTTGTTTTTGCATCCAAGGTAAGTTCGTATGTTAATAAGCTTCATTAAAGTTGTATTTAAAATGCTTTAATTTATGCATGAATTGTGTAATCGACTTTACAGATACATTTGCGATGTTCTGGCAGACGAGAAATCCCAATCGAACCTTAAGAATAGATTAGGATACAAGTGACATGTCACTAGGGTTTTATGTTATGTGATCCGGGTGTTGGTCCTGTACGTCCTACTAGTGGCTGAGTATACCAGCATATGTTACAGTTACTTGACAGCTTGTGTAAGCAGCACCAGGTAGCTACTCTTAACTGACAGCTTGTGTGAGCAAGCCTATTGATGGCTGAGAGCGAGCATATATGTGTTATGAGATAGAGGTAGCAATGGCTACATATGTGACACCTTATGTGTAAGATTTTCCGAGCATCTGACGTTATTATTCGAGTGGTTCATTGGGTATGCCAACGTGAGAATAAGTATGAAACTATTACGATATAGTACCGGTATGTACAAAAAACTTATGATTATTAAATTCGTGAAATGTTGAATTTAAAGTAAGTTTGTGATGGAAGGAATTATGGTTATGAGATTATGGTAAATTTCATCGTCTTATATTATATTATTTGTATGTTAAATGTATGGTAAGATTTGCTTATTTCTTTCATACAAGCTTACTAAGCTATATAACTTACTCCGTTTTACTTTCCATGTTTTATAGTGTCACCAAGCTAGCTCGGATTGGAGATCGTTTTGATCGCATCACACTATCAAACTGTCATTTTGGGTATCGATCATCTTAAACATTTTGAGTATGTGGCATGTAGAGAGACTTGGTTATTTTGTTATGTGTCATCATGATTTTAGCCAAATGTATTGGCTTGTAATTGTCAAAGGCTTGATTTGGTATTTGGCCATGTAAATTGTCTTATTTTGGTTAAATTGGTTGTAAGCTATGCTTAAGTATATTCGTACATGTGAAAATTTCTCCTTTATGATGTGGTCTGTATATGACTGGTGGATGGTTGGATGTGACTTAATGGTTTTGTTGTTGAATGGTGGAGATTAGCTCATTGGTATGCTAGGAAATCTAAAAAGATTTATGCATGATAAAAGTATTTGTATTGGTACTTGTGGATGTGAGTTTGGTATAATTTGGTTTGGCAAAAAAAGATGTTGTAAGTATGCTATGCGTGGTAATGAAATGATATGGTCTAACCTTCATTATGGATGTTTTGGTTGTCTAAGTATACCATGATTTATGCCATTAAATTTGTGTATGAATAGGTGTAAATGAGGGTGACAAATGGCTTGGTAAATAGCCTTTATTTTGCCCACACAGATAGACACACAGGCGTGTGTCTAGACCGTGTGTGACACATGACTTATTCCATGGGCATGTGTTTTTTGCCGTGTGTCCTCTGCACCATAATTTTGAGAAATAGAATGCTTAGAATTGAGCACACAGGCAGAGACACGGGTGTGCGTCTCAGCCGTGTGAGGGACATAACCTTAAGCATGGGCGTGTGTCTCGATCGTGTGAAGTCTGTACCTATTTTATGAAAATTAAATTAACCACACGGCCTTGCACACAAGCGTGTGACTTGGCTGTGTGACCTCAATTTGTTCATGCATTGCAAAATAGAGAGTTACACAGTTTAGGGACATGGGTGTCCCAAACCAAACGGGCGTGTGACCCCTGATTATAGCAAATATTTTCTAAGTTTTGTAAAAATTCCCTAAGTTATCAGTTTAGTCGTGAACCACTTCCAAAGCATGTTTTGGGCGTCGTAGGCTCGTATTAGGGACTTTATGATTGAATACAAATAATTTTAATTTGGATGAAAATTTATGACTTGGAATTGTATGTTTGCTTTCGATGTAATCCCGTTAATGCCTTGTATCCTGTTCCAGTGTCGAATACGGGTAAGGGGCGTTACATTTAATGGTATCAGAGCTACGATTTAGTCTATTCTCATATTAACATAATGTGTGTGTGAGTCTAGGTATACATGCCATAAATAATTGATGATAGTGTGACGACTTCTGACAATTTAAATTGTATTTTCTTATAGTAAATTGAACTCGACCGAGATGTAGCTGATGATGTTGAAAGTAATGCGTCAACTCTTACCCAAGGGATTCCAAAGGATGAATGAGTGGTTTGTCGAGTTTGTTCGAACAAATCTGGCTGCTCAACATCCTCCACCCCACCTAACCCCCAACCTGTTCTCATAGCTCCCCAAGGTGTGGAATTGTTAAGACTGAACAAGCCTCCAGTTGATAAGATTTGGAAACAAAGGGCTGAAGAATTTAGAGCCAATGTTGACGATGATCCCGAGAGAGCAGAGTTTTGGCTTCAAAACTCTATTAGGGTATTTGATGAGCTTTCTTGCACATTGGATGAGTGCTTGGAATGTGCTATATCACTTCTGAGAGACTCGGTATATTAGTGGTGGAATACTCTAGTATCGGTAGTACCGAGGGAAAGAGTTACCTTGGAATTCTTTCAAGATGACTTCAGAAAGAAATATATCAGTCAACAGTTCATTGATTAGAAACACAAAGAGTTTTTAGAGCTGAAACAGGGCCGTATGTCTGTGACTGAATATGAGCGAGAGTTTATTAGGCTCAGTAAGTATGCTCAGGAATGTGTTTCCACTGAGGCCATCATGTGCAAAAGATTCAAAGGTGAGTTGAATGAGGATATCATATTGCTAGCAAGGATTCTGGAGTTGAAAGAAATTGTTGTGCTGGTCGACCGAGCTTGCAAAGTCGATGAGTTGAGCAAAGAAAATAGAAAAGCTGAGTTTGAGACTAGAGATTTGAGAAAAAGACCGCTGAATAAGTCATTTCAATCTTCGTCAAAGAAATTGAGGGATTTGTATACTCGTTCGAATGTTTCAACTGGGTATCCTAACAAAGATCGTAGGCCCAAACTACATCAATAGTGAGCATTGGTAATGATAGGTCTAATAAACCTGAATGTCAAAACTGTAGTAGCTGACATCTCGGTGAATGTAGGATGAATAACCAGGCTTGCTTTAGATGTGGCTCCCTAGATCACTTCATTCGAGATTGCCCTAAAATGTTGAGAAAGATAATTTTCAGAAGACAAGGCAGAGTAACACAGCTACTAGAGGGAAGCCACCAAGAAACACGGGAAATGGGAACAGTAGCAAAGGTGTAACGAAATATTTAACTGTGAGATCAAAGGTCAGAGTACTTGCTAGAACTTACACTATTCGCGCTCGTGAAGATGCGTCATCCCCTGACGTTATTATTGGTACATTTTGTCTCTATGATACTAATGTAGTTGCATTGATTGATCCTGGATTGACCCATTCTTATATTTACATGAAATTGGTATATAGTAAGAATTTACCTATTGAGGCTACTAAATATCTGATTAAAGTGTCAAACCCCTTAGACAAATATGTCTTAATTGATAAAGTTTGCAAGAGTTGTCCTTTAATGATTCAGGGTCACTATTTTTTGGCTGACTTAATGCTTTTACTGTTTGATGAGTTAGATGTAATTCTTGGAATGGATTGGTTGACTCTCCATGATGTCATAGTGAATTGTAGATGAAAGATTATTGAATTGAAATGTCAAAATAATAAAATTCTTCGGATTGAATCAGATGAGTCAGGTGAGTTTCCTATTGTGATTTCATCGATGTCGGCTCAGAGGTATGTAAGAAAAGGGTGTGAAGCATATCTTGTGTATGTACTGAATACGAAAGAGTCTAAATTGAAGATTGAATCTATGCCGGTAGTTTGTAAATACCCAGATGTGTTTCCAGAAAGTTGTCTGGATTGCCACCAATCAGAGAGGTTGAATTTACAATTGATTTAGTACTGGGAACTTAATCAATATCAATAGCTCCGTATAAAATGACTCCGACCAAATTGAAAGAATTGAAGTCTCAGTTCCAAGACTTGACAAATAAGGGTTTTGCGAGACCGAGTTTTTCTCCCTGGGGCACACCACTGTTATTCGTCAAGAAAAAAGACAGATCCATGAGACTTTGTATTGATTATCGTTAGCTTAACAAGGTTACGATAAAGAACAAGTATCCTCTACTGCGAATTGATGATTTGTTCGATCAGTTGAAAAGGGAAACTGTGTTTTTGAATATAGACTTAAGATCAAGCTATTATCAACTGAGAGTTAAAGATTCGGATGTGCCGAAAATTGCGTTCAGGATGAGGTACGGGCATTATGGATTCCTTGTTATGCCGTTTGGGTTAACAAATGCTCCTGCAGTTTTTGTAGACTTGATTAATCGAATCTTCCGACCGTATTTAGATAAGTTTGTGGTTGTATTTATTGATGACATCTTGATTTATTCCCAAAATGAGTCTGAGCATGTCGAACATTTAAGAATTGTATTACAGACTTTGAGAGATAATAAATTGTTTGCTAAATTCAGCAAAAGTGAGTTTTGGCTCCCAAAAGTCAGATTTTTGGGACACATTGTTTCAGCTGAAGGTATATGGGTTGATCCGAGTAAGATTTTGGCAGTTGTTAATTGGAAACCACCGAGAAATATATCCGAAGTTAGAAGCTTTTTGGGGTTGGCCAGTTATTACTAACATTTTATTAGAGGATTTTTTATGTTTGCTACACCTATGACCAGATTGTTATGAAAAGATGTGAAATTCGAGTGGTTTGAGAAATGTCAAAAGAGTTTTGAGCAGCTGAAAGCGTTGTTGACTGAAGCACCAGTGTTAGTGCAACCTTAGTCAGGGAAAGAGTTTCTGATGTTCAACGACGCATCCTTGAACGGTCTTGGTTTTGTGTTGATGCAAGAGGGTAAAGTGATAGCTTATGCCTCGAGACAGTTGAAACCGCACGAAAAGAATTATCCAACGTACGACTTGGAATTAGCTACTATTGTTTTCGCTTTAAAAATTTGGAGACACCACTTATTTGGTGATAAGTGTCACATATTTATTGATCATAAGAAATATCTAATGACTCAGATTTGAATTTGCGACAACGAAGATGGCTCGAGTTGTTGAAAGATTATGAGTTAGTGATCGACTGCCACCTGGGGAAAGCGAACGTAGTCGCAGATGCTTTAAGAAGAAAGTATTTGTTTGCTTTGAGGGCGATGAATACATAGTTAACCTTATCTAATGATGGATCAATTTTTCCCAAGTTGGAAGCTAGACCGGTATTTCTTTAAAAAATTTGCGAAGCTCAGAAAGGTGATAATGAATTGCAAGCTAAAAGAGTCCAATGCGAATTGAATAGTGATTCAGAATATCAGATTGGATTGGATGATTGTTTGAGGTTTCAAGGTAGGATTTGTGTACCGAGAAATACTGATCTGATTCAGAAAACTCTTCATTAGGCATATAATGGTTGTCTATCTGTTCATCTTGAAAGCACAAAGATGTATAATGATTTTGTAACAACCCATTTTTAGGGTTAATTAGAACAGTGGTTTCGGGACCACAATCCTAAGTCAAAATATTTATTTTAATATCTTATTATGGTTTACAGCATAATAGAATTATTGTGTGAATATTTCATTAAGAAATTTTACAGTTTAAAGGCTTAATTCGGTAAAAAGGACTAAATCGCGTAAAGCGTAGAAGTTGAATTCTATTAGTAAAAAGGGTTCAATAGCTATAGAATCTCAAAATAAAAGTCCTTAAATTGAATTATCCCACTAATAGCATGAGTGGACGGTAATGGACTTCAATTAGTGAACTTTTAATGTTAAAACAAAGGTTATTTTAGTAAAATGGTTAATAATATTATAATAATTAAAATAAAAGTAAAAGTCATCATATTCCTTAAGGCACCAGCCAAAATTTGCTAAATAAAAACAGCCATGGGAGTGTATTAGGCTCGATCAAACTTTGATTGCTCATCTAGGTACTGTTTTTGTTCCGTTTTTAATAATTTCTACATTTTTTAGATCGTTGCAGCTCAATCTAGCTAGCCCGTGTCTTCGATTTCAAAACTGTTAAAGATTTTTATAGTTTTCATTGATGAGATTATGTGTTCTTTGATGTTTAATAGTGAAATATGAATAGTTGATGTTAGATTTCCATATTTTATAAAGTGATTGTTGATAGAAATGTCAATTTTGGACTAAATTGTGAAATATGATAAATTGTATGGTAAAAGTGTAAATAAATGAAAGATACGAGCTATTATGAGCATGTATGAAATTTGGCTAGCTTGGGCTATGATGAAATTGATTACATTTGCATTTTATGAGTTTAGGGACTAATTTGTAAAAGGGTTAAAAATGTAGGGGTAAAATAGTAATTTTACCAAAATACAAAATTGGATTAAAATGAATAGAATATGAATTGAAATAGCTAAATTTGATTGATTAGATCAATTTAAGTCTCATAAAAGTCTATATCGAGGGAAAAACAAAGTTTCAGACTAGTTAATCCATTTCGACATTTTGACGATTGAGGTATGTTCATATGCTAATAAATGTATTTAAATTGTGTTATAAATGCTTATTTGTTATTGAATTGAATTGAATTGAATTATATACGTTTATTGATATTGAACTACTATGAATGTCAAATGAGTAACTACAAGCAAGAATCGACAGAGTTACTACATCCGAAAGTCTCGTATGAACCTTAGGAATAGTATAGGATACAAATGTCATAATATTAGGTTACCGAGATGTGATTACATGTAAGACCATCTCTGGGACATTGGCATTGTATTGTGACTATGTGTAAGACCATGTCTGGGACATTGGCATCGTTAATCGATTTCATGTAAGACCCTGTCTAGAACAGTGTCATCGATATGTGATAACATGTACGACCATATCTGGGATATTGCATTATACAAGCTATACATGATTGTCGAGTATCCTTAACGATTCTGAACAGTTCAACAGGCATGTCAAGATGAGAATTAAAGTACAGTCGGAATAAGTAATACAGGTATGTACAGAACCTATGTGAGAATCGAATGAAGGTAAATTGGCGAGTTCATATTGTATTATGTATATTAAATAAGAAAGAATTGCGTATAAGTATGTTTCATGTCAAAATGTGTTTATTTGACTATAATGAAGTATGTATTGAATGTTATGTGAGATATGAATTATAGTTGTGTTAACTAAATATACATATGATAATAGACCAATAAGACCATAACCGGGTTATGGCACGTGAAAGAAAGACCATGGCAGGGCCTTGGCAATGTATGTGTAAGACCACAGTTGGACTATGGCATCAGAAAATCAATGAATTTGTATCATAAGTAATAATAATCCAGAGAGGATTGATAAGAGTATGGGTGATAAATAGAAAGGTATCAGTACAGGTATTGTGACAGCCCTAAATTGACCCTAGTCGGAAAGTGGTTTCGGGACCGCTAAACCGAGTCACCGAAGTATTTGAATATGATATTTATTGTCTAAAATATGTGAATATGAATGTGTGAAAGTTTTAAGCTTCGATTTAGTCGATTGCATGTGAATTTAGTTAATAGGACTTATGTGTGACACTTCTGAAATGTGATAGGTTAATCTATAAGGATCTACTAATGCATGTTATAAAAATGATGGGTTTGCATGTCAAATTTCCATTTATAATAAGTAGTGGCCGGTCATGGTATGGGTTATTGATGATAATATGTATTTTTCTATTAACACTTTTGGTTTACAAAATAAAATAATGAATTTAGAATAATAAAACATGAGGTGAGTGGGAGGAGAAACCAAAGTTGTTTCATTCTTGTTCCTCCTTTGCCGTGACTTGAGGGTGGGAGAAGAAAAGAATTCTCTTGTTTCATGTTCAGCTTGGTTGATGTTTAGGAAGAGGTAAGTCTTCGAGTAATGAAACTTAGTTTATGATTTGATTAAGTCATGACATATAAGCATAACGAATAAACGGAGATATAATGATTCCACTTGAATTATATATTGAGGTGATTAGTTTATAGTTATGACGGGTAGCCGAATGTGTATAGAGATCATGTTAGAAAGCCAACCGAAATCATGCTCTTTGTATGTGGCTATTGAGACGAAATTGGTAAGGTTTGATAAATGTCTTGTGTTTGAGCTTTAGTAATGAAAATGAAATATGGATGTGTCATGATTTATCGATATATGTGCATGATTATTCGGATGATAGCCGGGCTAAGTCCCGAAGGCATGGTGCTAGTGACTATATCTGGGCTAAGTCCCGAAGGCAGTTGTGCTATTGACTATATCCGGGCTAAGTCTCGAAGGTGTTTGTGCGAGTTGCTATATCCGGGCTAAGTCCCGAAGGCTTTTGTGCTAGTGACTATATCCGGGCTAAAACCCGAAGGCATTTGTGCGAGTTGCTATATCCGGCTAAATCCCGAAGGTACTTGGGTTTGGAAATGAGCGATCTTGCTGTAATAATTTCAATTAGTACGCTCATAAAATCCAAACGATAAGGTATGTTTCGTATATGCATCGGAAAAGTTAATTCCTTTTTAGATTGTATGCGCTCTATTGATTAACAACTTCCGGCCTTTAGTTAGGTTTGATCCCCTGTGTATGAATATACTGGTTGAGGTGTGAAGTAAGTATGATTTTGGGAATATGCGTATATGCAACTATTCATTTAGTCATATGAACGCTATATTTTAGTCGTAAATAATTTCATTACTTGAACTTACTAAGCATCAAAATGCTTACTCTGTTACTTTGATTCTCTATTTTATAGATTTTGTTCGTCAGCTATCGGACTCGGGAGTGTCAAAGTCGAAGTCATCCACACTATCTAAGCCACTTTTTGGTACTCTTTTAGTTCAATTTTGAAAATGGCATGTATAGGGCTGACCTTTGTTGTTAGTTAAGTACCCTTTGGTAATGTGTATTCGTATAGCCATGCGAAAATGGCTCGTATATTTTGAAGTATAACATTATGGTCTTGCGATATGGTTATTAAGTGGTATGGAAATGTTCGGTAATGACTAGCCATTGGAATGGCCAATCATGGTCCTATTAGTTCTACGTACGTCATGGCTAATCGGGATTACCCTCGGTAATAATGTATGTCAATTTGCTATTTGATTCATGGAAAAATTATGAAATAGGTAAAATTTACCTTAAAATAGATGCTGACAGCAGCAGTGATGTATGTTGGAAAAATCACTAAAAATAGTAGGAATGGAATTAAATAGTGAATAAATTATGTAATCTAATCTTGATGAGTCTGTTTTCATATGAAAGAAACGAAATGACCATATGAGCCGTATTTTATGAGATGTTTAAGTTTTCGCGAAACAGGGCCAGAGCGTTTTCTGGATCCCCTGTTCTAATTTTGAAAATTTACCATAAATCAACCAGAGACAATTATAAGTCATTGTTTATATGTATAGATTCCTTTTTTAGTCTAGTTTCATTAGAAACAAACGACATAAGCATTGAAGCTCTGTACAGGGAGATATCTAAGTCGTAATGCATGAAGGTCAGAGTAGTCGAACCCTAAAACAGGGGAGACTTTAACTAATAAACTGTACTAATTGGCTTGACCAAAAATTCTAGAAAAAAATTTGTAGATGGACATATTAGTTTAGTTTTAGGAAAAATTTACGGAATCAGTTTTTGAGTTTTGGAACTCGAGATATTATTTTTAAAGTAACTGTGATGCAATTAGCCAGCTTGTCTGGAAATTTTAAAATGAACTGTGTAAGTAAATGAATTAAGTCCGTTAACACCTCGTGTTCGACTCCGGCGACGGTCTCGGGTACGGGGCGTTACAATTTTATTTGGTATCAGAGCTACGGTTTAGTCGATTCTAGGACTACCGTAATACGTCCGGGTTTAGCTATACATGCCATTCTGTGTTTCTTTGATAGTGTGGTGATTTCTGACAGTTAAAAATGTGTTTACTTATAGTAATGGATCCCGATCCCAACCGAGCTGTAGCTGATGATGTTGAGAGTGTAGCGCCTGCTCCCGCGCAAGGGACAGCGCCGGTGGACTCTCAACCTATTGCTAGTAATCAGAATGATGAAGCTAGACAAGCTTTTTATAGCGTGATGAATGATTGGTTCAATCAATATATTCGAACTAATACGGCTGTTCCACAACCCCCACTCCCGAATAATACAACCCCTGCACCTGTAATTCCTCCGGTAACTGACCAGATGAGGTTAAATAAGCCCTCAGTTGACAGAATCTGAAAACGCGGGGCTACTGAATTTAAGGCTACAGACAGCGATGATGCCGAGCAAGCTGAATTTTGGTTGGACAACACTATTCGGGTACTTGATGAACTATCTTGCACACCCGATGAATGCCTTAAGTGTACTATCTCCTTGCTACAAGATTCTGCCTATTATTGGTGGAATACGTTGATTTCGGTTGTGCCCAGAGAGCAAGTAACTTGGGAGTTTTTCCAAATCGAGTTTCGAAAAAAGTATATCAGCCAGAGATTCATTGATCAAAAACGGAAAGAATTTCTTGAACTTAAACAATGTTCCATGTTGGTTACTGATTATGAACGAAAGTTTGTAAGGCTTAGCCGGTACGCCTAGACGAGATCGTGATCGACCCCCTGTGAGTACACGAGTCACTTCGGTTGCCAGTGTTGGAAATGATCATCGAGACAGAACAAAGTGCCAGTATTGTGGTAAATGGCATTCGGGGAGTTGTAGATTCCATGACCGCTCCTGTTATAAGTGCGGAGCAGCTGACCACTTTATCAAGGATTTCCCGAGACTGTCTGAATAGAATGTAAATTAGAGTGGGAAACCGGGTGCTACTACTGCTCCGGGTAGACCATCCAGAAATACGGGGAATGCTAGTGGCGGTCAGAGAAGATCTATAGATGCTACAACCAGATCTGAGGCTAGTGCTCTTGTTAGAGCTTATGCTATACGCGCACGCGAGGATGCTTCCTCGCCAGATGTTATTACCGGTACTTTCACTCTCCTTGATACTAATATGATTGCATTGATTGACCCTGGTTCTACTTATTCTTATATATGTGAGACCTTAGCATCCAGTAAGACTTTACCTGTTGAGTCTACTGAGTTCGTTATTAGAGTGTCGAATCCCTTGGGTCATTATGTGCTTGTTGATAAGGTGTGTAAGAAATGCCCCCTAGTAATTCGAGGTTCCTGTTTTCCGGCTGACTTGATGCTTTTACCGTTTGATGAATTTGATGTTATTCTCGGTTTGGATTGGTTGACCGTGCATGATGCAGTTGTGAATTGCAAAAGCAAGACTATTGATTTGAAGTGTGCAAATAATGAGATAATCCGAGTTGAGTCTACTATCTTGAATGGATTGCCAACAATAATATCCTCGATCTTAGCTCAAAAATATGTGAGAAAGAGGTGTGAAGCGTATCTAGCATACGTACTTGATAATGAAGAATCAGGAAAGAAACTTGAGTCGGTACCAGTGGTTTGTGAATATCCGGATGTTTTTCCCGAAGAATTACCAGGGTTACCACCTGTTCGGGAGGTAGAGTTTGGCATCGAACTTGTACCTGAGACTACACCGATTTCGATAGCTCCGTATTGTATGGCACCAACGAAATTAAAGAAATTGAAAGCTCAGTTGCAAGAGTTGACGGATAGAGGTTTCACTCGACCAAGTTTCTCACCTTGGGGTGCACCAGTGTTGTTTGTGAAAAAGAAGGACGGAACCATGAGGTTGTGCATCGACTATCGTCAGCTGAATAAAGTGACAATAAAGAATAAATATCTGTTACCGCGTATTGATGATTTGTTTGATCAACTAAAGGGAGCCTCAGTGTTTTCAAAGATAGATTTGAGATCGGGCTATTATCAGTTGCGAATTCGGGATTCGGATATACCCAAAACTGCTTTCAGAACGAGATACGGTCACTACGAGTTCTTAGTCATGCCGTTTGGGCTCACTAATGCCCCTGCGGTATTTATGGATTTGATGAATCGGATCTTCAGACCGTTTTTGGATCGGTTTGTAGTTTTGTTTATCGATGATATTTTGGTCTATTCGAGAAATGAAACCGATCATGCTAAACACCTGGGATTAGTGTTGCAGATTTTACGGGATAAGCAGTTATATGCTAAGTTCAGTAAGTGTGTGTTCTGGTTAAGAGAGGTTAGCTTCTTGGGTCATGTGGTATCTGCATCGGGTATTCGAGTTGATCCGAGCAAAATTTCAGCCATACTTAATTGGAAGCCCCCGAGAAATATTACTGAGGTTCGGAGCTTTTTGGGACTTGCTGGTTACTATAGACGGTTTGTAAAGGGTTTCTCAATGATAGCCAAACCAATGACGAAGCTACTTCAGAAAGATGTTAAGTTCGAATGGTCAGAAAAATGTCAGAAAAGTTTCGATCGACTAAAAACTTACTTGACTGAAGCTCCAGTGCTAGTGCAGCCTGAATCAGGCAAAGAGTTTGTCATTTACAGTGACGCATCCTTGCTTGGGTTGGGTTGTGTATTGATGCAAGAAGGTCGAGTTGTAGCGTATGCGTCGAGGCAATTGAAGCTACATGAGAAAAATTATCCAACCCATGATCTCGAATTAGCTGCCATCTTATTCGCTTTGAAAATATGGAGACACTACTTATTTGGTGAGAAGTGCCATGTATTTTCGGATCACAAAAGTCTCAAATATTTGATGACTCAAAGAGATTTGACTCTGCGACAAAGACGTTGGCTTGAGTTGTTAAAAGATTATGAGCTTGTCATTGACTATCACCAGGGAAAGGCTAATGTGGTTGCGGATGCTTTAAGTCGTAAAGCACTGTTTGCTTTACGAGCGATGAATGCATACTTGTCTGTTCTATCCGACAATGTGTTAGTAGCAGAGTTAAAGGCCAAACCATTGTTGATTCATCAAATTCGTGAAGCTCAGAAAGTCGATGATGAATTGGTTGCAAAATGGGGTGAATGTGTTTCGAATAAGGAATCAGAGTTTCAAATTGATGATGACGATTGTTTGAGGTTTAGAAGTCTTTTGTGTATTCCAAGAAAGTCAGAACTTATTTCGACAGTTCTGAACAAAGCTCATTGTAGCCGAATGTCAATTCACCCGGGGAGTACGAAAATGTACAATGATCTGAGACGTCAGTTTTGGTGGCATGGTATGAAACGAGACATTTCTGATTTTGTTTCGAAGTGTTTAATATGTCAACAAGTGAAAGCGGAACATCAAGTGCCTACAGGTTTACTCCAGGCGATCATGATACCTGAATGGAAATGGGATCGAGTCACGATGGATTTTGTATCTGGGTTGCCATTGTCGGCAAGTAAGAAAGATGCGATTTGGGTTGTTGTTGATAGACTGACTAAGTCGGCTCATTTTATTCCCGTACATACGGATTATTCATTGGATAAACTAGTTGAATTGTATGTTTCTCAGATTGTAAGATTGCACGGTACCCATTTCTATTGTGCCGGATAGAGATCTGAGATTCACCTCGCTATTTTGGAAGAAATTGCAAGAAGCTTTAGGTACCAAGTTGCATTTTAGCACCGTTTTCCATCCCCAGACTGATGGTCAATCTAAACGAATAATTCAGATACTCGAGGATATGTTGAGATGTTGCATCCTTGAGTTTAGTGGTTCATGGGAGCGGTATTTACCTTTGATTGAATTCGCTTACAACAATAGTTTTCAGTCAAGCATTAAGATGGCACCCTACGAGGCTTTGTATGGTCGTAAATGCCGTACACCGTTGTTTTGGACCGAGCTTAGTGAAAATAAAGTCTTCGGGGTTGATTTGATTAAAGATGCTGAACAGAAAGTAAAAATAATTCGTGAAAGTCTGAAGACAGCTTCAGATCGCCAGAAGTCGTACGTAGATTTGAAACGAAAAGACATTGAGTATCAAGTGGGAGATAAAGTGTTTCTTAAGGTTTCACCTTGGAAAAAGATACTCAGATTTGGCCGTAAGGGCAAATTGAGTCCGAGGTTCATTGGGCCATATGAAATCTTCGAACGAGTTGGTCCAGTTGCATATAGGTTGATTTTACCCCCTGAACTTGAAAGGATTCACAACGTTTTTCATGTTTCGATGCTTCGACGTTACAGATCTGATCCTTCGAACATAATAAATCCCTCCGAGGTTGAAATTCAAGCCGATATGAGTTATGAAGAAGAACCGATTCGTATCCTAGCTCGTGAAGTGAAAGGGTTGCGAAACAAAAGGGTTCCGTTAGTAAAGGTGTTATGGCTCAAACACGAGGTCGAAGAAGCTACTTGGGAAACCGAGAACTCTATGAAAGAACGATACCCAAACCTATTTACCGGTAAGATTTTCGGGGACGAAAATTTCTTAAGTGGGGGAGAGTTGTGACAGCCCTAAATTGACCCTAGTCAGAAAGTGGTTTCGGGACCGCTAAACCGAGTCACTAAAGTATTTGAATATGATATTTATTGTCTAAAATATGTGAATATGAATGTGTGAAAGTTTTAAGCTTCGATTTAGTCGATTGCATGTGAATTTAGTTAATAGGACTTATGTGTGACACTTCTAAAATGTGATAGGTTAATCTATAAGGATCTATTAATGCATGTTATAAAAATGATGGGTTTGCATGTCAAATTTCCATTTATAATAAGTAGTGGCCGGTCATGGTATGGGTTATTGATGATAATATGTATTTTTCTATTAACACTTTTAGTTTACAAAATAAAATAATGAATTTAGAATAATAAAACATGAGGTGAGTGGGAGGAGAAACCAAAGTTGTTTCATTCTTGTTCCTCCTTTGCCGTGACTTGAGGGTGGGAGAAGAAAAGAATTCTCTTGTTTCATGTTCAGCTTGGTTGATGTTTAGGAAGAGGTAAGTCTTCGAGTAATGAAACTTAGTTTATGATTTGATTAAGTCATGACATATAAGCATAACGAATAAACTGAGATATAATGATTCCACTTGAATTATATATTGAGGTGATTAGTTTATAGTTATGACGGGTAGCCGAATGTGTATAGAGATCATGTTAGAAAGCCACTCGAAATCATGCTCTTTGTATGTGGCTATTGAGCCGAAATTGGTAAGGTTTGATAAGTGTCTTGTGTTTGAGCTTTAGTAATGAAAATGAAATATGGATGTGTCATGATTTATCGATATATGTGCATGATTATTCGGATGATATCCGGGCTAAGTCCCGAAGGCATGGTGCTAGTGATTATATCCGGGCTAAGTCCCGAAGGCAGTTGTGCTATTGACTATATCCGGGCTAAGTCTCGAAGGCGTTTGTGCGAGTTGCTATATCCGGGCTAAGTCCCGAAGGCTTTTGTGCTAGTGACTATATCCGGGCTAAGACCCGAAGGCATTTGTGCGAGTTGCTATATCCGGCTAAATCCCGAAGGTACTTGGGTTTGGAAATGAAAGATCTTGCTGTAATAATTTCAATTAATACGCTCATAAAATCCAAACGATAAGGTATGTTTCGTATATGCATCGGAAAAGTTAATTCCTTTTTAGATTGTATGCGCTCTATTGATTAACAACTTCCGGCCTTTAGTTAGGTTTGATCCCCTGTGTATGAATATACTGGTTGAGGTGTGAAGTAAGTATGATTTTGGGAATATGCGTATATGCAACTATTCATTTAGTCATATGAACGCTATATTTTAGTCGTAAATAATTTCATTACTTGAACTTACTAAGCATCAAAATGCTTACTCTGTTACTTTGATTCTCTGTTTTATAGATTTTGTTCGTCAGCTATCGGACTCGGGAGTGTCAAAGTCAAAGTCATCCACACTATCTAAGCCACTTTTTGGTACTCTTTTAGTTCAATTTTGAAAATGGCATGTATAGGGCTGACCCTTGTTGTTAATTAAGTACCCTTTGGTAATGTGTATTCGTATAGCCATGCGAAAATGGCTCGTATATTTTGAAGTATAACATTATGGTCTTGTGATATGGTTATTAAGTGGTATGGAAATATTTGGTAATGACTAGCCATTGGAATGGCCAATCATGGTCCTATTAGTGCTACGTACGTCATGGCTAATCGGGATTACCCTCGATAATAATGTATGTCAATTTGCTATTTGATTCATGGAAAAATTATGAAATAGGTAAAATTTACCTTAAAATAGATGCTGACAGCAGCAGTGAAGTAAGTTGGAAAAATCACTAAAAATAGTAGGAATGGAATTAAATAGTGAATAAATTATGTAATCGAATCTTGATGAGTCTATTTTCATATGAAAGAAACGAAATGACCATATGAGCCGTATTTTATGAGATGTTTAAGTTTTCGCGAAACAGGGCCAGAGCGTTTTCTGGATCCCCTGTTCTGATTTTGACAATTTACCATAAATCAACCAGAGACAATTAGATGCCATGCTTTATATGTATAGATTCCTTTTTGAGTCTAGTTTCATTAGAAACAAACAACATAAGTATTGAAGCTCTGTACAGGGAGATATCTAAGTCGTAATGCATGAAGGTCAGAGTAGTCGAACCCTGAAACAGGGGAGACTTTAACTAATAAACTGTACTAATTGGCTTCACCAAAAATTCTAGGAAACAATTTGTAGATGGAAATATGAGTCTAGTTTCAGGAAAAATTTACGGAATCAGTTTTCGAGTTTTGGACTCGAGATATGATTTTTAAAGTAACTGTGATGCAGTTAGCCAGCTTGTCTGGAAATTTTAAAATGAACTGTGTAAGTAAATGAATTAAGTCCGTTAACACCTCGTGTTCGACTCCAGCGACGGTCTCGGGTACGGGGCGTTACAGGTATGTACGGAAAACTACTCAAGTACCTAGTTATATGAAGTTGAGAACTTGAAAATGAGGACATGAATAATTTGATATTAGCTCATGAATTGATGCTTTAAATGTTAATGATTTATCTATTTCGAATTGCTATATGAATGTTGTGATCATTTTAGGCTCACATACGAACTTACTAAGCTGTGAAGCTTACTTTGTGTTATTTTTCTATGTTTTATAGTGTCTCAGACGTTTCCTCTGGTTGGGAGTCAACCGAGATCACATCACACTATCCAGCTACTGATTTTAGGTATTTTACACCTTGTGGCTTGGTTTTATGGCTTGTATAGGCTAGTGAGTTGATGATATGTTTTAAAGTTTAATATAACCACAAGATTTGGCTTGCTTTTGGCTTGTAAATGTTGGTATGTATTTGGCCATTTAAATTGGTTTAAATTATGTGTTGGATAAGTTTTATATGTGATGTATATAATTTCTTGTGTTTTGACATTGTTTGTCATGGTTGTTGATATGATTAAATGGTTACTCATTTGAATAGTTATTAATGTGTGAGGAATAGTATATTATGATATGATTATAGATGATGATAATGTGTGTTTTGATACATGATATAGATGATAATTTGATGAGTAAATGCATTTAGTAGTTATGCGAGATTGATGATTGTGGCATATTGATTTGATATGTTTTTGAATATAGAATTGAGTAATTGAAATGGTTGTGGATAGATGGCATATCATGTGTATAAAATAGCATGTTTTGGTTGCTAAAATGTGTATGGAAATGGTACCAAATTGGATGCTATATGTGCATGAGAGAAGTTTGACAGCCCTAATTTGACCCTAGTCGGAATCTGGTTTCAGGACCACAAAATCGAGTCATAAAATTTATTTAAAATATATTTGCATATCTTCTATGTGTGATAGTGCATGTGTGAAAATTTGACATTTTAATTTAGTCTTATGAATGTGAATTTTTACTTGAAAGGACTTAGTTGAGAAACTTAGAAAAATATAATAGGTAAATTGTAAGGATCAAATAATTACAAAGTGGGAAAGCTTGGGTTTGCATGTCAAAATGCCCATAATGCATGAAATGGCCGGCCAAGTAATGATGTTCTTCCACTAAGTCTAATTAAATATACTTTTATGTTGACAAATGATTAAATAATCCACATAAAAATGAATTAATAAGAAATGAATGAATAAAAGAAGAAAAGGGAAGGAGAGAGGGAGTGTTCATCTTCTTCTTCTTCCAAAGCCGAAACAAAGGGAAAGAAAAAAGGGAATTTTACTTAAGGCAATTCGGTACCTTCTCTTGCTAGTAGGAGGTAAGTTTTGAAGTGTTGGTTAAATCTTTTTTTTTATGTTAAGTTAATTTCTAAATGCACTTTTGGCAATGTCAAGAAAATTTGAAACTTCTATGGTGGTTTGGGCACTATGCCGTGTACCAAAGTGTTAGAATTAAAGGTTGTTTTCATGTTGAATTAAATAAGTAGACGATAGAATGGGGTGGATTTTGTTGAATAAGTAGTTGGGTAACACCTTGTACATTCGGCCATATGGAGTTTAGATGGAATGTCATTTTTGTTTTTATTTTCCTTGTATGATAAATGGTTCATTGTTAAGGCCGAATGAGTCATGATAGATAACTGGAAATGTAAAAAAATTCATGTTATGAGATAATTTGAGTAATTGACCGAAACATGGGAGAGGGGGGTAAGATTTATATTTTCATGTTTTAGGAGTGAAAGATATAATGAAACTGTACTGAGTTTAAGGTACATATTTTAGTCTAGGTGTTGTGGAGAATTCGGTTAAAATAGTTGGTATGAGACTTACTGAATTTAAATTAAGATCGTGGTAGTGATAATGCATTTGACCTTGAGACATTAGTTGAAGTTTCAATGTCTTGATCAGTGATGGTTGTAAGATGAAGTGGAAATTATTAAATTTATATATATGTGAGTAATTAGCAAGGAGTGGTTACCGTATACACATATATATATGTTGGTGTTTTATTGAAATATTGATTGGGTTATGGATAGTAATGTGGTCTCAGGTGATCAATAGCCGAATGGCTTAAAAGCCTAAGGTGGAAAAATCAAATTTTAGCCGTGTGATTCTTGTGATATGAAATCATTAATATTATGGGATATAACTAACTAGCAATGTAATTAAATTAGTTAATTTATTTATTTTAGCTCAAGAACCCAAAGGAGGGGAATCAAGCAAGGGCAAAGCAAAGAATATCGAGTAGCCGATTGGAACCGTTTCATCCAATACAAAGTAAGTCTATAAGCAATTAAGCTTGGTTATTTTATACATAATTGGTGTATGCATATTGTGAAGGAATTACTCTCGTTCATGTATTCTTTTGATTGAAAGGCATGTGACTGATTATACTTAGATAATTAAATAAATCACTTTGTTAAAACGAAATGACTTTGGCACTATGTGTGCGAATTTGAATAGCACTATGTGTGCGAATTTCTACGGCACTATGTGTGCGGATTTGTATGGCACTATGTGTGCGGATTTGAATGTCAATATGTATGTGAATTACTAAGGCACTATGTGTGCGGGTAAACATGGCACTTTGGGTGCGAAATTCCTTGCTTGAGTACTACGTGTGCGAAATTGGTTGTTGATAAAATAAATGTAGGAACTAAATAAAGGGCAAAAACTATTGTCCGAATAAGAAATTGGAGACATGAAAATTGAAACATAGATACATGAATGCATCTATTTCATCGTTATTAAATATTATAGGAAGGAATTAAGGTATTCGGTTATATGATACTTTGAGTTAATAGTAAGACTTGAATAGTAGTTGAATTGATAATTTCGGTAATCTATGGACCTTTCTAGTTTCTAGATCGACATATTCAGTTAATTATTTGCATCCTATGGCTTAGGACTTACTAGATTGAAAACTCATTTGGTGTATTTACTTGTCTCTTATTTAGATTTCTTTGTGATCCGTTTCATGCTCGGGACCATCCTCGAAGTCATCCCACCTTCCAGCAACGTTTTGGTACCCCTTCTTAGTTAATCCTAAGTTAACATTATGGCATGTATAGGATAATATTTTGGGAGATTTTGTTGTTTTGATAGCATTGTACATAAAGGCCATGAGAAAATGGCTTAACTTACATGCTCAAATTCGATTTTGTTGGATTATGATTAAGATCTTTGTGGTTAAATGGCAATGTGTTATGGTGGAGTAGTATTTTTGATATTTATTATGAATGTCAAATTTGTTTGATGACTTTGAATGTGTGAAGTGGGTTGATTCGATTTTTGCTTTGCATATTGAATGGATTATTTGAATTTCAATTGTTGTATTGGTTAATGTGTTATATGTGATATGGCATTGAAAGTAGTTTAGTTATTTTCGAACATGTATATGTTTGTTTTAACATGTTCACGGCTTGGTATGGATGATTCATGTTTTCGAAAACATATATATATTTATGTTTGTAGTTAAGGACATACCCTTATGAAGTATAAATTGTAATGTGAGATTGTTTGAAAGTTACATAAGCATATACTATAGATTCAGATATAAAATAAATCTATGTGGAATGGATATGATAAATTTACAATGCAATATTTACTTAGATAAATACTTATGTATGTGAGGAAATGGTTTATGATAATGTGTTTCGGTTATATATTAAATAACGATGTGCTTTGCGATATAAAATGTTATGCACTAATAAATATAAATGCATGTTATTATATGAGGCATATTCGGTGAGTACTCTATGTGTAATATGATTATTGATATTGACTGATAAAGTTTATATGTTTTAATATTATAATAGAATGTGTTTAAGTTACAATCGGCTATGTGATATTAATAATTGTTTTTTTTTTAAAGTTAGTCCAAGTGTGTGCATGTAATATTATTTTAACAAAATGATATTTTGTTCAAGTAATACCTTGTAACCCCAATCTGGCGACGGATACGGGTTAGAGGTGTTACATTTTAATTGGTATCAGAGCCACGGTTTAGTCGATTCTAGGATTACCATAGCACGTGTGAGTCTAGCTATACATGCCATAATGCTAGTATATGATAGTGTGATGACTTCTGACGGTTGAAATTGTGGTTTTGATTAGTAAATGGAATCCACTCCGGAGAGAGCCTTAGCGGATGACGTTGAGAGTGTGGCGCCTGCTTCCGCGCTAGGGACAGCGCCTGCTTCCGCGCTAGGAACAGCGCCTGTTGAACCTCAACCATCTGCGAGTAATCAAGATAATGGGGCTAAGCAAGCCTTCTTTACCATGATGAATGAGTGGGTTGCACAATATGCTCGAACAAACCCGGCTGCTCAACCAATTCTGAATTTAAATAATCCTCCTCCGGTGCCTATACTACCAGCAACTACTGATCCCTTGAGGCTGAGTAAACCTCCTGTTGATTTGATAAGGAAGCGCGGGGCCGAGGAATTTCGAGCCACAGCTACTGATGACGCTGAAAGGGCTGAGTTTTGGCTTGATAATACCATCCGCGCTTTCGATGAGCTATCTTGCACACCTGATGAGTGTCTAAAGTGTGCAATATCATTATTACGAGATTCAGCCTACTATTGGTGGAGAACCCTGATTTCGATTGTTCCAAAGGAACGAGTTACTTTGGACTTCTTTCAGACGGAGTTTCGTAAGAAGTATATTAGTCAATGATTCATCGATCAAAAGCGCAAAGAATTTTTGGAGCTTAAACAAGGTCGGTTGACGGTATCCGAATATGAACGTGAGTTTGTAAGACTCAGTCGTTATGCTTGGGAGTGTGTAACTGATGAAATTGTCATGTGTAAAAGATTTGAAGAGCGATTGAACGAAGATTTAAAGCTGCTGGTGGGTATTTTAGAAATAAAGCAATTCGTAACATTGGTTGAACGAGCTTGCAAGGCTGAAGAGCTTGGAAAGGAGAAAAAGAAAGCTGAATATGAAGCTAGGGACTTTTGTAAAATATCGACGGGTAAAAATTCTTTTTCGGCTGCAAAAAAGTTCAGAGATGATACTAACAGATCAAAGACGACTACAGGAATTTCTATTAAGGAGCGACCATCAACGGACTCTCGAGCTACTTCGGTTGCTAATGTTGGCAACAATCGGCAAGAAAAACCCGAATGTCCACAGTGTGGAAGACGACATGTAGGTGAATGTTTGGGTAAGTCTATTAACAGAGCCTGTTATAGATGCGGTTCGCGAGATCATTTCATTCGAGATTGCACGAAACCTGATGAGAAAAATAAGATGCAAGGTATGAGATCGAGTGGTACAACGATTAGAGGTAGACTACCGAGAAATACAGGAGGCAGGGGTGGTAGTCAGAGAGGGACTTTCGATACAGCTGTTCGATCTAAGACTCGAGCTCCTGCTAGAGCTTATGCCATCCGTGCACGAGAGGAGGCATCTTCCCCTGATGTTATCACTGGTACATTCACTCTCTATGATACTAGTGTACTTGCTTTAATTGATCCTGGTTCAACTTATTATTACGTATGTGAAACATTAGCGTTCAGTAAGACTCTACCTGTTGAGTCTACTGAATTTGTGATACGAGTGTCAAACCCTTTGGGTCGGTATGTGTAGTTGATAAAGTATGCAAGAGATGTTCATTGATAATTAAAGATTTCTGTTTTCCGGTGGATTTGATGCTATTACCCTTCGATGAATTCGATATTATTCTCGGAATGGACTGGTTAACCGAACATGATGCTGTGGTAAATTGCAAACGAAAGACTATAGACTTGCGATGTTCGAGTGGTGAAATGATTCGAATTGAGTCTAGTGATCTGAGTGGGTTACCAGCAGTGATATCTTCTGTGTTAGCTCAGAAATATGTGAGAAAGGGTTATGAAGCTTATCTTGCATATGTACTAGATAGCAAGGTATTGGAACGAAAGCTCGAGACTGTGCCTGTAGTTTGTGAGTACCCAAAAGTGTTCCCTGAGGAATTACCGGGATTGCCACCTGTTAAAGAAGTAGAGTTCTGCATAGAATTGGTTCCGAGTGCGACACCGATTTTGATCGCTCCTTATCGTATGGCACCGACCGAGTTAAAAGAATTGAAAGCTCAATTACAAGAGTTGACTGACAGAGGTTTTGTGCGACCCAGCTTCTCACCCTGGGGTGCTCCAGTTCTGTTCGTGAAAAAGAAAGACGGAACTATGCGGATGTGTATTGATTATCGTCAACTCAATAAAATGACGATAAAGAATAAATATTCGTTGCCGTGGATAGATGACTTATTTGACCAGTTGAAAGGGGCTTCCGTGTTTTCAAAGATTGATTTGCGATCTGGCTATTATCAGTTGCGAGTTAGAGATTCTGACGTTCCTAAGACTGCTTTCAGAACGAGATATGGACACTATGTGTTTTTAGTGATGCCGTTTAGGCTCACTAATGCCTCGGCGGTTTTCATGGATCTGATGAATCAAATATTCAGACAGTATTTAGATCTATTTGTAGTGGTGTTCATAGATGATATTCTGATTTACTCTCACAATGAGTCTGAGCATGCCGAACACTTGAGGTTAATACTTCAGATTTTGCGAGATAATCAGTTGTATGCAAAATTCAGTAAATGTAAATTCTGGTTAAAGGAAGTCAGCTTTCTAGGAATGTTGTATCCGCTTCGGGTATTAGGGTTGATCCGAACAAAATTTCAGCCATTCTTGATTGGAAACCTCCGAGGAATGTTTCTGAAGTTCGGAGCTTTTTGGGACTCGCGGGGTACTGTCGACAATTCGTTAAGGGTTTCTCAATGATCACAACACCATTGACGAAACTACTCCGGAAAGATATCAAGTTTGAGTGGTCAAAGAAGTGTCAGACAAGTTTTGACCAGCTGAAAACCCTTTTGACGAAGGCTCCTGTGTTAGTTCAGCCAGAGTCTGGTAAAGAGTTCGTAGTTTACAGTGATGCTTCTTTGAACGATTTGGGTTGTGCGCTGATGCAGGAAGGTAGAGTTGTTGCACATGCTTCAAGACAATTAAAGCCTCGCGAGAAAAATTATCCAACTCATGATATCGAGCTAACTACGATTGTGTTTGCTCTTAAAATTTGGCGTCATTACCTGTTTGGAGAGAAATGCCATGTTTATACTGATCACAAAAGCCTAAAATATTTAATGACTCAGAGAGACTTGAATCTGAGACAATGACGATGGCTTGAATTATTAAAGGATTACGAAATTGTCATTGATTATCATCCAGGTAAGGCAAATGTGGTGGCTGATGCCCTAAGTCGAAAATCTCTATTTGCTCTTCGAGCAATGAATGTACATCTGTCTATTTCTGCTGATGATGTGCTGGTAGTGGAATTAAAAGCAGAACCAGTGTTAATATGGAAAATTTGTGAAGCACAGAAAATCGACGAAGAATTGGTGGCTAAACGAGCTCAATGTGATTCTAATACGGGTTCAGAGTTTCAAATTGACGACAATGATTGTTTAAGATTCAAAGGTCAATTTTGTGTTCCGAGAAATTTAGAACTTACTTCGATGATTTTGAGTGAGGCCCATTGTAGTCGAATGTCGGTCCATCCTGGTAGCACGAAAATGTACAACGACCTAAAAAGAAAATATTGGTGGCATGGTATGAAAATAGACATTTTCGACTTTGTTTCTAAATGTTTGATATGTCAACAAGTGAAAGCAGAGCATCAGGTGCCTTCGAGATTATTACAGCCGATCATGATACTTAAGTGGAAATGGGATCGAGTAACGATGGACTTTGTATCTGGTTTACTGTTGACACAGAGCAAGAAGACTCAATCTGGGTTATTGTTGATAGATTGACGAAGTCCGCTTACTTTATCCCTGTTCGTACAGATTTTTCACTCGATAGATTGGCAGAATTATATGTTTCTCAAATTGTTCGACTACATGGAGTACCTGCTTCTATTATTTCTAATAGAGACCCCAGATTTACATCTCGATTCTGGAGAAAATTGCATGAAGCATTGGGTACTAAGCTACATTTTAGCACTGCTTTCCATCCCCAGACAAATGGTCAATCTGAACGAGTTATTCATGTGACAGCCCAAAATTGACCCTAGTCGGGAAGTGGTTTCGGGACCACAAAACCGAGTCATACTAATAATTAGCCATCATATTTGATGCTTATTATATGTATATATGCATGTGTGAAAATTTCATGCTTGAATTTTGTTAATTGTAAGTGAATTTTATTAAATAGGACTTATGTGAGAAAATTTAGAAATGTGCTAGGCAAATGTGAAGTGGCCTATTAATGCATGTTATGAAAATGATGGGTTTGCATGTCAAATTACCCAAAATTTGAGCTAGTGGCTGGCCATGCTATGGGTGGAAACATGTTGGGAACATGTTGGCTTAGTGTGTTATGTTAGAAAGAATAAATAAAAGGGTTAGTAATTAAGTAATGAAAAGGGAGGGGTGATGAAAACAAAGTTGTCTCATCCATCCCCCCCATTTGCCGTAACTAGACAAAAAAAAGAGAAAGAGTGTGTTCATCTTCTTCTCCATCTTGCCAAAACCGAAACAAAAAGGAAAGAAATAGGGAAGTTTTCATTAAGGCAATTCGGCAACCCTTTTTCTAGTGGGAGGTGAGTTTTGAAATGTTGGTTTTAACTTCCTTTGTATGTTGAGCTAATTGTTGAAATGCATTTCGGCAATGTCATGAAAAATCAAACTTTTATGGTGGTTTGGGCATTAAGCCGTATATCAAGAGGTTAGGAGTAGAGGTTGTTTCATGTTGTATTGAATAAGTAGAGATTATTATGAGGTTGAAATTTGTGGAATTTTAGTTAAGTAATGCTTGGTACATTCGGCCATATGGGTTAATGGAATGTTCATTTTATTTGTTAATTTCTTTTATGAGAAATGGGTAATTGTTAAAGCCGAATGAGTTATGGAAGTTTTTATAAATGTATGAAGTTCAAGGTGCAAAATTTTAGTCTTGATGTTATGGATAATTCGGTTGAGATATGGGGAGAGGGAGTTGTCATTTAGGTTAAGATCAAAGGGATGAGCAATAGGCATTAAAAGGTGAAATGTGTGAAACTTAAAGTATAAAAATCTATATGTAATTACATAGGAAATTTTAAAAAAACTAACATGGTATATTCGGCCATGTAGAGTACATCCTAGAGACATTATATTTAATTCCCTACAATCGACTAAATGGGTGATTAGTAAGAGTGATTGCCGAATATACTAACATACATATGCATGTGTAATTGGATTGTAAATATTTAGCAAGGCGGTTAAACTAGTTGATTTATTGATTAAGCTCAAGGAGTTAAAGGAGGAGAATCAAGCAAAGGCAAAGAAAAGATCATCGAGTAGCCGAGTTGGAACCGTCTTACCCAACACAAAGTAAGTCATTAAGCATTAGTTTGTATTAATTTAAATGGTCATAACGTCTATGTAATGATGCTGAATGGAATGATAAATATATATATACATGTATGTATGTGGTGATGAAAGTGTCGAATGAGAAGAAAAGAGGTGAGATGTATTGAGTTGTTGATCTCGGCACTAAGTTTGCGGGTATAAACATTTATGATCATGAGATTGGCGCTAAGTGTGCGGGTTTAAATTGTACAGCACTAAGTGTGCGAGTTTGATTATATAGCACTAAGTGTGCGAGTTTGATTACATAGCACTAAGTGTGCGAGTTGATTATATAGCACTGAGTGTGCGGACTTAATATATACTTTTGAATCACTATGGACACTAAGTGTGCGACATTATTGAGTTGATCACGGACAGCGGATCAGGTAAGTACCTTGAGTTCGTGACTAATAGGCGTTATGCTTATATTTGAAGTTGAGCTTGGTAAGTTTGAACCTATGTGACAATTATAATTGAAGTCATGTACATAAGATTTATCGTGGAATAGGTGAAAGGTCGTTTAGTTGTATGATTGTAACGAAAATAAAATGATGTATGAAAATGCCTCGAATATCCTATTGATTAGTATATGAATGTGAATGCATGACTTGGTATGAGATTGAACCGATAGGTTTGAGGAACTATGGTATGGTTCGGTATGGATGGAGTAACTAGCCTCATTCCATTTTGCTTCCTCTTGTGATAATGTTATTAATGGATGGTAGTGCATTGCTTATGACTTACTGAGTTATATACTCACTCGGTGTTTCCTTGTCACCTATTTTAGGTTTCTTGGACTTGTCTCTTTTTGCGTGATCGGGCCGTCATTGGAGTCATCACACCGGCTAGCAAGTTTTGGTACTTTCTTCTTAGTCGGCTTAGGAGAACATTTCGGCATGTATAGGCTATTATGTTGTGTTTGAACTTTGGGATGTAAACTTTTAGCCATGCGAAAATGGCATAAATGTCGGTTGGGTTTGGTTTATAACGTTAGGTCGTAAGCCTTGGTAATTCGACCCTTTTTTTTTATGCCATATGTCATGGTTGATTATTTTTGGTGTTAAAATTCATGATATGGCAATAGTGTAGTAGGGAGATGTTTGACAATGATTGGCCTTTGGCATGGCTAGTCATGATCGTAATTTGTGATATGTATGATGAATTACTAGTTAGATCAAGGAGAAATCACGAAATGGGCATAGTTGCTTTCGTAACAGATGCTGGCAGCAGCAGTGACGTGAGATTGAAAAATCACTAAAAATAGTAGGAGTGGAATTAATTGATGAATAAATTATGTAATCGAAGATCGATGAGTCTATTTTCATATAGAAGTAACGAAACGATCATATGGACAGTATGTTAAGAGATATTCAGGTTCTCGTGAGACAGGCCCAGAACAGTTTCTGGATTCCCTGTTCCGACTTTGGAAATTCATTATAAATTAACCAGAGATAATTAGGAGTCATGCCATATACGTACAGATTCCTCTCTGAGTCTAGTTTCTATAGAAACAAACGACATCAGTATTGAAGCTCTGTGCAGGGAGATATCCAAGTCGTAATGCACAAAGGTCAGTGTAGTCGATCCCTGTAACATGGGAGACTTTGACTAATAAACTGTACTAATTGGCCTGACCAAAAATTCTACAAAAATTCTACCATATAGGTATATGAGTCTAGTTCCAGGGAAAATTTACGGAACTGGATTTCGAGTTTCAGAACTCAAGATATGATTTTTAAAGCGACTAGTACACAGATTGGCAGCTTGTCTGGGAAATGTCAAATAAGTGGTTTGAAGTCTGTTAACACCTCGTGTTCAACTCCGGCGACGGTCTCGGGTTCGGGGTGTTACAATTCAGATACTCGAAGATATGTTGAGATGTTGCATTCTTGAGTTCAGTGATTCGTGGGAACGATATTTACCTTTGATTGAATTTGGATACAACAATAGCTTCCAATCAAGTATCAAGATGGCACCATACGAGGCTTTATATGGTCGCAAATGCCGCACACCATTGTATTGGACTGAACTTTGTGAAAATAAGATATACAAGGTTGATTTGATCAGAGAAGTTGAAGAAAAAGTGAAAGTGATTAGTGATAGTTTGAAGGCAGCATCGGATCGTCAGAAATCATATGCAGATTTGAAACGCAAAGATATTGAGTATCAAATTGGTGATAAAGTATTTTTGAAAGTCTCACCCTGGAAAAAGTTACTCCGATTTGGCCGTAAGGGCAAATTGAGCCCAAGATTTATCGGAACGTACGAGATAGCAGAACGGATAGGGCCGGTTGCTTATAGATTGGTTCTGCCACCTGAAATTGCAAAGATTCATAATGTGTTCCACGTATCAATACTTAGACGGTATAGATCGGATCCTTCACATGTGGTTGGATTATCTGAAGTTGAGATTCAATCGGATTTGAGCTATGAAGAAGAACCGATCCGTATCTTAGCTCAAGAAGTGAAAGAATTGCGGAATAAGAAGATTTCTTTAGTAAAAGTATTATGGGTCAAACATGGAGTAGAAGAGGCTACTTGGGAGCTCAAAGACTCTATGAAAGAACGTTATCCGAACTTATTCGCTGGTAAGATTTTCGAGGACAAAAATTTTTTAAATGGGGGAGAGTTGTGACAGCCCTAATTTGACCCTAGTTGGAATCTGGTTTCGGGACCAAAAAATCGAGTCATAAAATTTATTTAAAATTTATTTGCAATTTATTTGCATATCTTCTATGTGTGATAGTGCATGTGTGAAAATTTGATGTTTTAAGTTAGTCTTATGAATGTGAATTTTTACTTGAAAGGACTTAGTTGAGAAACTTAGAAAAATATGATAGGAAATTGTAAGGATCAAATAATTACAAAGTGGGAAAGCTTGGGTTTGCATGTCAAAATGCCCATAATGCATGAAGTGGCCGGCCAAGTAATGATGTTCCTCTACTAAGTCTAATTAAATATACTTTTATGTTGACAAATGATTAAATAATCCAAATAAAAATGAATTAATAAGAAATGAATGAATAAAAGAAGAAAAGGGAAGGAGAGAGGGAGTGGTCATCTTCTTCTTTTTCTAAAGCCGAAAGAAAGGGAAAGAAAAAGGGAATTTTACCTAAGGCAACTCGGCACCTTCTCTTGCTAGTAGGAGGTAAGTTTTGAAGTTTTGGTTAAATCTTTTTTTTATGTTAAGTTAATTTCTAAATGAACTTTTGGCAATGTCAAGAAAATTTGAAACTTCTATGGTGGTTTGGGCACTATGCCGTGTACCAAAGTGTTAGAATTAGAGGTTGTTTTCATGTTGAATTAAATAAGTAGACGATAGAATGGGGTGGATTTTGTTGAATAAGTAGTTGGGTAACACCTTGTACATTCGGCCATATGGAGTTAAGATGGAATGTCATTTTTATTTTTATATTCCTTGTATGATAAATGGTTCATTGTTAAGGCCGAATGAGTCATGATAGATAAGTGGAAATGTAAAAAAATTCATGTTATGAGATAATTTGAGTAATTGACTGAAACATGGGAGAGGGGGTAAGATTTATATTTTCATGTTTTAGGAGTGAAAGGTATAATGAAACTGTACTGAGTTTAAGGTACATATTTTAGTCTAGGTGTTGTGGAGAATTCGGTTAAAATAGTTGGTATGAGACTTACTGAATTTAAATTAAGATCGTGGTAGTGATAATGCATTTGACCTTGAGACATTAGATAAAACATTAGTTGAAGTTTCAATGTCTTGATCAGTGATGGTTGTAAGATGAAGTGGAAATTATTAAATTTATATATGTGTGAGTAATTAGCAAGGAGTGGTTACCGTATACACATATATATATGTTGGTGTTTTATTGAAATATTGATTGGGTTATGGATAGTAATGTGGGCTTAGGTGATCAATAGCCGAATGGCTTAAAAGCCTAAGGTGGAAAAATCAAATTTTAGCCGTGTGATTTTTGTGATATGAAATCATTAATATTATGGGATATAACTAACTAGCCATGTAATTAAATTAGTTAATTTATTTATTTTAGCTCAAGAACCTAAAGGAGGGGAATCAAGCAAGGGCAAAGCAAAGAATATCGAGTAGCCGATTGGAACCGTTTCATCCAACACAAAGTAAGTCTATAAGCAATTAAGCTTGGTTATTCTATACATAATTGGTGTATGCATTTTGTGAAGGAATTACTCTCATTCATGTATTCTTTTGATTGAAAGGCATGTGACCGACTATACTTAGATAATTAAATAAATCACTTTGTTAAAACGAAATGACTTTGGCACTATGTGTGTGAATTTGAATGGCACTATGTGTGCGGATTTGAATGTCAATATGTATGTGAATTACTAAGGCACTATGTGTGCGGGTAAACATGGCACTTTGGGTGCGAAATTCCTTGCTTGAGCACTACGTGTGCGAAATTGATTGTTGATAAAATAAATGTAGGAACTAAATAAAGGGCAAAAACTATTGTCCGAATAAGAAATTAGAGACATGAAAATTGAAACATAGATACATGAATGCATCTATTTCATCGTTGTTAAATATTATAGGAAGGAATTAAGGTATTCGGTTATATGATACTTTGAGTTAATAGTAAGACTTGACTAGTAGTTGAATTGATAATTTCGGTAATCTATAGACCTTTCTAGTTTCTAGATCGACATATTAGTTAATTATTTGCATCATATGGCTTACGACTTACTGGGTTGAAAACTCATTTGGTGTGTTTACTTGTCTCTTATTTAGATTTCTTTTTGATCCGTTTCATGCTCGGGACCATCCTCGAAGTCATCACACCTGCCAGCAACGTTTTGGTACCCCTTCTTAGTTAATCCTAAGTTAACATTATGGCATGTATAGGATAATATTTTGGGAGATTTTGCTGTTTTGATAGCATTGTACATAAAGGCCCTGAGAAAATGGCTTAACTTACATGCTTAAATTTGATTTTGTTGGATTATGATTAAGCTCTTTGTGGTTAAATGGCAATGTGTTATGGTGGAGTAGTATTTTTGATATTTATTATGAATGTCAAATTTGTTTAATGACTTTGAATGTGTGAAGTGGGTTGATTCGATTTTTGCTTTGCTTATTGAATGGATTATTTGAATTTCAATTGTTGTATTGGTTAATGTGTTATATTTTATCTGGCATTGAAAGTAGTTTAGTTATTTCCAAACATGTATATGTTTGTTTTAACATGCTCACGGCTTGGTATGGGTGATTCTGTTTTCGAATATATATATATTTATGTTTGTAGTTAAGGACATACCCTTATGAAGTATAAATTGTAATGTGAGATTGTTTGAAAGTTACATAAGCATATACTTTAGATTCTGATATAAAATAAATCTATGTGGAATGGATATGAGAAATCTACAATGCAATATTTACTTAGATAAATACTTATGTATGTGAGGAAATGGTTTATGATAATGTGTTTCGGTTATATATTAAATAACGATGTGCTTTGCGATATAAAATGTTATGCACTAATAAATATAAATGCATGTTATTATATGAGGCATATTCGGTTTGTACTCTATGTGTAATATGATTATAGATATTGACTTATAAAGTTTATATGTTTTAATATTATACTAGAATTTGTCTAAGTTACAATCGGCTATGTGATATTAATAATTTTTTTTAAGTTAGTCCAAGTGTGTGCATGTAATATTACTTTAACAAAATGGTATTTTGTTCAAGTAATACCTTGTAACCCCAATCTGGCGACGGATAGGGTTAGGGGTGTTACAAGAAGGGTAGCAAATTGGCTTTATAAATGGCCTATTTTTGTCCACACGAATAAAGACACGGGGGTGTGTCTCAGCCATGTACGATACACGGTCATGCTACACGGCCATGTGTCCCCTAGGGTACCCTTTGAATTTAAGTCAGTATACCCTACAAGTTTGACACAGGCTAGACACATGAGTGTGTCTACTGGTAGTGTGTGGCATACAAGTTAGTACATGGGCGTGTGGCTGGCCGTGTGGCCAAGTCAGTATCCCCTTTAGATTTCACACGGCCTGGCACATAGGCGTGTGGTACAAGTCAGTATGTATGCCCTGTTTTCACATGGCCTGTAACACGGGGTGTCTGGTAGCAGTGTGAGGCACACGGCCTGTTCACATGGGCGTGTGACCCTTAAATGTTTGAAAATTTTCTAAGTTTCCCAAAGTTTGCAAATGTTATCGGTTTAGTCCCGAACCAATTCTAAGCATGTTTTAAGGTCTCGTAAAGCCTTATAAGGGACAATGTGAATGTTTTGAAGAAATTTTGATTATGAATGCATAAATGTATGTAAATGAGGTGTATTATCTGGTAATGCCTAGTAACCCTATTCCGGTGATGGATAAGGGTTAAGAGTGTTACAGATTTGAAGGAATTATATTGGTGGTCAGGCATGAAACGAGACATTTCAGAGTTTGTAACGAGATGTTTGATTTGTCAACAAGTGAAAGCCGAACATCAAGTGCCTTCGGATTTACTTCATTCTGTGACTGTACCTGAGTGGAAATGGGATAGTGTTACGATGGATTTCGTATCGGGGATACCTCTAACTTCGAAGAAGAAACATGTTGTTTGGGTCGTTTTTGATAGATTGACAAAATAGACTCATTTCATTCTGGTACGTACTGATTATTCACTTGATAAGATAGCTGAATTGTACATTGCTGAGATTGTTAGATTGCACGAGGTGCCTACTTCTATTATTTCGGATAGAGATTCGAGGTTCATGTGCGATTTTGGAAGAAATTGCAAGAAGCGTTGGGTACAAAGTTGAATTTAGAATTGCATTTCATCCACAAAATGATGGTCAATCTGAGAGAGTGATTCAAATTCTCGAAGATTTGCTTCATTGTTGTGTTTTAGAGGTCGAAGGCAGTTGGGACAAATATCTACTGTTGATCAAATTTACTTATAACAACAGTTTTCAATCGAGTATAAAGATTACACTGTATGAAGCATTGTATGGTCACAAGTGTCGAACTCCATTGTACTGGACAGAGCTTAGTGAGAAACAGATTCACGGGGTTGATTTGGTTAGAGAAATCGAAGAGAAAGTGAAAGTAATTTGTGATTGCTTAAAAGCAGCCTTGCATCGAGAGAAATCTTACGCAGATTTGAAATGGAAGGATATCGAATTTCTGGTTGGTGATAAAGTGTTTCTGAAAGTGTCTCCATGGAAGAAAATTCTTAGATTTGGTCGTAAAGGTAAGTTGAGTCCGTGTTTCATTGGGCCGCATGAGATTATTGAAAGAATAGGGCCAGTGGCATATCGACTAGCTTTGCCGTCGGAGTTAGAAAGAATTCACAATGTATTTCATGTGTCGATGTTGCAATGATATCGATCAGATCCATCGCATGTAATCTCACCGTCAAAGATTGAGATTCGACCCGATATGACATATAGTGAAGAATCGATCAAAGTGTTAGCTCGAGAGGTTAAACAGTTAAGGAATAAAAGCATAGCTCTAGTGAAAGTTCTGTGGCAACGGCACGGGGTTGAGGAGGCCATGTGGGAACCTGAGGAGGCTATGAGAAAATAGTACCCAAACCTCTTTTTTGGTAAGATTTTTGGGGACGAAAATCCCTAAAGGGAGGAGAGTTGTAATAGCCCTTTTTGGGTCAAATCGGAACAGTGGTTTTGAGACCACAAATCTAAAGTAGAAATATTTATTTTATTACTATTTTAAGGTCTATAGTATGATAGAATAGTTGTGTGAAAATTTCGTTAAGAGATTTTCTCATTTGAGTGCTCAATTTGACTAGATTGGCTCATTGGAATGCTAGGAAATCTAAGAAGATTTATCATTAAGAATTTTTATCGTTTGGTGAATGGTTGGATGTGACTTAATGGTTTTGTTGTTGAATGGTGGAGATTGGCTCATTGGTATGCTAGGAAATCTAAGAAGATTTATGCATGATAAAAGTATTTGTATTGGTACTTGTGGATGTGAATTTGGTATAATTTGGTTTGGTAGAAAAAGATGTTTTAAGTATGCTATGTGTGATAATGAAATGATATGGTCTAACCTTGATTGTGGATGTTTTGATTGCCTAAGTATACCATGATTTATGCCATTGAACTTGTGTGTGAATAGGTGTAAATGAGGGTGACAAATGGCTTGGTAAATAGCCTTTATTTTGTCCATACGGATAGACACACGGGCGTGTGTCTAGACCGTGTGTGAAACATGGCCTATTCCATGGGCATGTTTCTTGGCCGTGTGTCCTCTGCACCTTAATTTTGAGAAACAGAATGCTCAGAATTGAGCACACAGGTAGAGACACGGGCGTGTGTCTCAGCCGTGTGAGGGACACGGCTTCAAGCATGGGTGTGTTTTCCGATCGTGTGAAGTCTGCACCTATTTTATGAAAATTAAATTAACCACATAGACTAGCACACGGGCGTGTGACTTGGCTGTGTAACCTCAATTTGTTCATGCTTTGCAAAACAGAGAGTTACACAGGTTAGGGACACGGGCGTATGTGACCACATGCCCACATGGGCGTGTCCCAAACGACATGGGCGTGTGACTCCTATTTATAGCAAAAAATTTCTAAGTTTTGTAAAATTTCCCTGAGTTATCGATTTAGTCTCGAACCACTTCCAAAGTATGTTTTGGGCCTCGTAGGCTCGTGTTAGGGACTTTATGATTGAAAAAAATATTTTCAATTTGGATGAAAATTTATGACTCAGAATTGTATGTTTACTTGAGATGTAATTCTGGTAATGCCTTGTATCCTGTTCCGGTGTCAGATACGGGTAAGGGGTGTTACACCCTATTTCCAAAATTTTATGACTTTTTCCTAAACTTTCCAAATGATTTCCTATTGGTCCCGAATCATTTCTAAGATATTTTTAAGGCGTCGATGGCTAGATTTAGGGATTGTATGTATGTATATGTTTGATTTATGATTTGTTTATATTATTGAAAAAAGATAAGTTTAAATGTTTCTAATTATACGGTAATGCTCTGTTACCCTAATCTGACGATGGATATGGATTAGGAGTGTTACAATCCCAGTTCAAATTCAAACTTGTTAGATAAATCCCACTAAAAGATGAGAAGACAATCACAATCTGTTAGCCGACCTTGGCCCAATCTATCTATAAAAGCCGATGAAGAGGACCTCACAAAGGGCAGAAAATTAATGAGAGAGATGAGAGATACTTAGGCGTAAATAAAGGTCCGGCTGCACAAAGGACAAGAAGTCGAAGGTAGTCCTTCTTACCCATCATAAGACGTTGTGTTGCCAAAGTGTGGACTGGGCAAGCGAAAGATGCTTTCCAAAGTTCTTCCATTATTTCCATTAGTGTTCTTTCAAAATATTGAATTGAAGTAGTTGAACGCAATGTCGGATAATATTTTGGTTTGAAATTTTATTTCCCAGTCCATAAGCTAAATCTCATAGGGTCGGGATTATTTTTTATGAAACCTTAACTGTTTTTATGGATGCAGTATATATCTAATTTACTTTACTATTTCATTTTATTGTTTTTATTTCTTAATTAAAATACAACAATCTCTAAACATAAAAGGTTGTTCACATACTATAAATTGATTCTAATTCCGAAAGGGTTGGATTGGTTGGATTAGAATTAAATGAAATGAGATAGTATTCGACAGACACTTGTAGTCGACTCTAAACATAGAGTCATGATCGTATAGGAGAAACCCATGCGAGATACCTAAAAAGCCTATAGACACAGGAAAAGTGACTTGAGGTTCTGCACTCGCGAGAGGCAGGTCATTTTAGAGCTCTTCTGTGCAGTAAAGTAGATACAATTTTGCCAGGGCATTATTGACAGCCAAGGTTGATTCTGGGTAATCTCGATCTTCCGAATCAACATCACTCTATCCTTTTTCTTTTTTGTAGTATCTTTATTACAACATATTTAGTTGTTTAGTTCTTTGTTTACATTCTATTGGAATAATCACTCTTGTTATTGCTATTACATTTCTATTTTCACTTTTGCTTACGCATCAATTCCATCTATCGCGTACGTCATCATTCCTTTGAATTATCAATGCATACTTACCTTAGTTTACCATAACAGCTTATTCATCAGTCACGCCATATCATTTACTAGATTATAATAACTAGACCACTTTTGTGCCTCAATTCAATTCTCATGGGAACGATACTCGCTCATCATTTTATTACTTGATTCGACATGTATACTTTCACAAATCGCATATCATTTCACACGCGACACTTAGATCTCTGTTATGCTGGAAATTGTTCCTTCTGCATGTGTACCCAAACCCAATCACCAAGTTTGAATACAGCTCTCTATGCATTGAAACCCTTCATGCTCATGTATTTGAATGAGAAAAACGTCTCTATTCATTGAAACTGTCCATGCTTCAGTTGAATCTATCCATCTATGTTTGTTGCTTGAAGAATTGTTCATTGTAGTCATTTGAATCTACAAAGCTATAAATAGAAATCAACAAAACTTTATTCCCTATAGACAATATATTTATTTGCATGAAATTAAAAGATAACACAAAAAAACAATTATTCCTTTGAACAATGTGTATAAGTTCAAGGGTCAACATTCAACATGTTGCAAGGATTCAGTTCAATATTAGGTCTAAATTGTGACACATAATATTTGCACTTGACATAAATGTCTGTTATTAAACCATTAATAGCTTATCTGAGTCTCTCAGCCCTTGATCTTGTAATTGGTCCCGATAGGGACTTGTAAAGCTTCCGTTAGATTTGTCGTTGAATTCTTGTACTCATAGTCCACTACATCAAATACTCTAATGTTTGGACCATAGTTCTATCTCGTACTCACATCAAACTTGGTTCCGTTACATTTGGACTAGAAATATATCTTAGTGGGAGACATGATGATTTTGGATGTGTACACTTGGCTGTTGAATTTGAGATCGGTGAAGGAAGTATGAGACTACTATATAAGGGATAGACATTGCTCTTTAGGCTTTTCTTCTATGTTTCTTTTCTTTCTTCATCTTCTTCATTGGTCTGGTTGTAATAAAGAAAGGTTAGGAGCGACCTACATAGAGGGTAGAGACTGAAGTTTGAGTTTAAGAAACTGGAAATTTTGTATGCTGGAAAATAAGAAAGTTAAGGATTTTAGTTATTCATCGATTATGTTCTGATAGGGGCATGGTTATTGATAATCATTTAAATGGCCTCTTTATGCAAAAAAATTATGGCTCTTATGCTGATGAATTATCTTCGTTGGAAATTCAGAATTGGTTGTTATGTTTTGTAAACTAGAGGTTCAGGTAGCAAGGGAAAAGCTAAGTTGATAGATTTGGTGTCAACCTCCTGGTGAGTTTTAGAACTCGGGTATTAGATTATTATTCATTTATTTCAGTATTGTTTGTTGGGCATGTTTGGTTGAGTGTTGTGTAAATGATGCGTCATCCTATGGTTTAATGTTGTGTAAATGATGAGTTACTAAATATTGATGCACCGTGAGGCCTGTTGTATTGATATGAAAATGCATGAAATATTTGGTGTAATGTGTGTTGTGCATGAATAGTGGTATTAGTTTTCTACTTGTGTATGAATTATGCAGAGTTGTGGAGGTTTATCGAAGTGTGGTTGAGATGAAAGACATAGAAGGGAATATGATATGTGATTTTCCTTTGGTATGGCATGTAAATGCAAACTGAGATTGGCAAATGACCCCGACCTTGTGGGGGAACACTTATGTGTTCAAATTAAAAAGGAGGACGGAGGTTCAGGTGAACTATATTGAAAATGAATATTAAGGATATGTGGCTTTGTAGAGGTTCGGGCGAACTGTATGAAGAAAGGTGCAGACCAGTATATGAGATCCCTTTATGGGACGTATGAAATCCTTTTAAAGGTGGTGAAGAAGTTTGCAGACTCAAAGGCTTTAAGCTGTATGAATGAATGTAGGTTGACCACTGCCAGATGTGCGAATGTTTGTACTGAAAGTACTACAGCAAAATCGATAAATAATTAAACAGTGGTGTCCACGAGTATACGGGTCAAATTTTCATATAGATTAGTGTTATAGCAAAACACTTCAGAAAGCATTCTAAAGATCGTACCCAAGGGAGGTTAAATTAAACCTAAATAAAAATTTTACACTAATAAATTTAAATAGTACATATTTAAAATTATATTACAAAAACCAAATTAAAATGGATTAATTAAACTAACATAAAATTATCTAAAACTAAAATTAACCAATTAACAATCAAAATAAATCCAACAAAACATGCAGGGGATTAACTCACTTCAGTGATCCTAATTGACTTCATAATTCAGGTTTTATCGAGTTAACTATTAATTAACCAGTTATTACCTCTCGGCCTCTAACTAATTAACTAATCAACCAAAACGCATTTACCCCTCAGCCTCACTTTGTTGATCGGGATAAATTATGATTTACTCGGTAAATTTATCTCTCAATTTCATTTATCCTAAATTACTTCTTAGAGGCGTAACTTCCTAGGGTTTAATCGCACATAATTTAAACCAACTAACCTGGATCTCAACCCTTATTCATCTGTTAATTATTCACAGAATTTGTTTATTAATATCTTTAAGGAAGTTATCTACTAATGGATCTAGATGCAATAACCCATAAACTCATATTTAAAATACAAAATAGTAAATTAAATAAAAGTAGAAAGTAGAGAAATAAGTCTGTTTCGATATGGATTTGTGCTCGGAAGCGAAATCTCCTTTGACAGTCTCAAAGACCACTTCGATTGCAATTGGAATCAACAACGAAATAATGAAAAACTACTATATTAAAACATTGGATAAAAAATGAATTCAAGTTAAACTATAACAAAAGTATGTACAGGACTAAATTGAAAAGAAAAATAAAAACTAAAGTAAAACCCTAAAATAACTAAACATCTCACTTGGCCAAGCCTCCCCAAATGAGACTAAACATGCCTATTTATAAAGTTTATGATCAGACCTAATTAGAGTTACTAAACAACCCAAAAATCTGATTAAGTTACATTGTGTGGACTAAAATACCATTAATTAAAATTTCATATAGTCGCCTAGTGTCTTGACACTGCATTCAAATTTTAGTATTTTGGCTTCAAATCTGGTGTTGCAACACCACTCCTCGGTGTCGTGATGCTGCAGTCATCTCTCGTCTTCTAAGCCTAAAAAATGTGTCCTACACACTAGATAGAGTCGTTAGATCATACGTAGGCTCATAGTGGCTGATTAGGTCATTGCATTACTCAAAATTGTGTAAAAAATCTTATTTTGTATAATTTAAACATAAAATAATAAAAATTGTAATTAAATAAAAACATATAAAAATGTTATAAAATAAGTTCATTAAGTATTAGAAAGACCTTAATTTTCCACAATTAATTGTGGCAAATCACAAATCCATGACCGTGGCGTGAACCAGGGAGGTCTGCGAAATAGTTTATGTTTCTGAAATCGCTAAAGTTGCCTAGATGGCATAATCCAGTGGAAGTTCGTGAGATAAATCGTGTATGTGAATCTGTATATATATATGTTTGTATCTATGTCTCTACAAATATGGGATCTGCTTGATAAGTCTGTCAAGAATGAGTTCATCCTATTGCAATCTATTATTACGTACGAATCCAGAGATACAAGTTATTTGTTTATGTGAATTCGTACATGAAATATATGATAGTCCGTCAAGATTACCTCACCTGTATGATTCTGAAAATAGGGATTCACTTTTATGAGTTTACTTACATGTTATCTATTTTTAAGAGTAAATTTCTTATTTTGTCCATTGTTAGGAATCGACCCGATTAAGCAACGAACAAGAAAATAGCGGAATAAATTGAGAAATTGAACACACAAATTTAACGTGGAAAAACCCCTCCAAAGAGGATAAAAAACCACGGGCAAAGATAATTTTACTATAATGGCAAAATAATGAAGAGTACAAAAGAAGGAGATTAAGACTAAACCCCAAAAACCCGAAAATAAAGAACCTTCAAAGCGTAAACACAAAATTCTCTAAATGTGTTATGAGTTCTAATCTCTAATTGGTGTATCTTTCTAAGGTTGTAAAAGAGCCTATTTATAGGCTAAATTCATAGGTCAAATAATAGTAAAATAATCTAAATTAATCAGTGTTTGATTAAAACAAATAAACAGAGTTTAACTGAAAGATTATTTCTCAAATTTGACTGAAAATAGGAGTCATATTTAACAAATCTCCACATTGACTCATATTTTCACAAAGCCATCTTTGCCAAAGCCTGCCACGAGCCTATCTTGAACTATGAAAGGAGTTAACTAAGTCGAATTTGTGCTTAGAAACTGGAAGACTTCTAGCCTTCGACTTGTACACTGCCAAATCAAAACTAACCCGGGTCTGATTTTCACGAACACAGTGCCCTAACTTTTCAAAACCTACATCCAAAAGAGAACCTCTCTTCAACGAAACTGTCATACCTTTTTCCCTCCTATGACCAAGTTGCCTCCACTCCAAACGAGTTGACTTCAACTCCGTAACGGACGAGGGACATCTGATTTCACCTGTCACTGTATAACCTTCCAGAATATAAAGACCATCGGTTCTTTTACCTTTTAACAAAACGAGAGCTCCACGAGATACTTTAATTTTGCTCGACTCGATGTTCATTTTGCATCCTTTCAAGTCTAAAATACTTAAGGAGATGAGATTCTTTCGTAAATCAGGTACATACCTGACATTTGAGAGCGTCTTAATCGTCCCATCATGCATCTTAATTTTAAGAGTACCAATACCAATTACCTTACTAGATAAATCGTTTCCCATGCGCACAACTCCACCTTCAACTGAACTATATGTGGAGAACCATTCTCTATTGGGACACATGTGGAAAGAACATCTTAAATCTAGGATCCAATCAGACGTGAGCTTGGTGTTATCGCTTGTTGACACAAATAAGAAATCATCACCATTTTCATTGGCCAAATTAGCACCAGTTACATATTCCTCATTACTTTTAGTAGCTCTTTTATTTCGCAGTTTATAACAATCTACTTTGACGTGGCCTAACTTTTTACAATAGCGACACCTTTTATCTCGTTTCTTTGATGCTACCAAAATAGAAGATTGCCTATCTATCTTGCTATCCAAGTGAAGCTCATTGTCGAGTTTGTCTCTACTCAACAAATGACCCTTCACATCTTCGAACGAGAGTTTGTCTCTGCCATAAATCAAGGTCTCCTTGAAAGACTTGTATGAAAGATGTAAAGAGCACAATAATAGCATAGCTTGATCTTTATCATTAATATGAACCTCAACGTTCTTTAAATCATTTAAAAGAGTAATGAATTGACTGATGTGATCTTTAAGAAGCTCACCTTCGTTCATGTGAAACGTAAATAGACGTTGTTTCAACACTAAACGGTTAGCCAGAGACTTAGTCGCATAAAGAGTTTCTAACATTTTCCACAAGGCAGATGAGGTCTTCTCCATCAATACCTCCTGCAATACCGTATTCACGAGGCACAGCTAGATTGTAGACAAAGCATTTTCATCAAGCTCTTCCCATTATGTTTTATTTAGATTCTCAGGCTTTTTCCCGGTAACAACCTTTTTCAAACCGGATTGAACTAGAATTTCCATCATCCAAACTTGCCACAGATTGAAATTTGTCTCACCATCGAACTTCTCAATTTAAAACCTTGTTGTTGCCATCTCTGAATGAGCTGATCTATGAAAATTGAACTAGCTCTGATACGACTTGTTAGGAATCGGCCAGATTAAGCAACGAACAAGAAAATAGCGGAATAAATTGAGAAATTGAACACACAAATTTAACGTGGAAAAACCCCTCCAAAGAGAATAAAAAACCACGGGCAAAGATAATTTTACTATAATGGCAAAATAACGAAGAGTACAAAAGATGGAGATTAAGACTAAACCCCGAAAACTCAAAAATAAAGAACCCTCTAAACGTAAACACAAAATTCTCTAAATATGTTATGAGTTCTAATCTTTAATGGGTGTATCTTTCTAAGGTTGTAAAAGAGCTATTTATAGGCTAAATTCATAAGTCAAATAATAACAAAATAATCTAAACTAATTAGTGTTTGATTAAAACAAGTAAATAGAGTTTAACTGAAAGATTATTTCTCAAATTTGACTGAAAATGGGAGTCATATTTAACATCCATAATTGGGGTCTTCTTTATACATCCATCGAGATGTTTTGCAAGGTATGAATCCGCGTACTTGGGGTCTGAAATATGAATCCATAAGAATCATACTACAAATCTGAGTATGTTAGGACAAATTCCTAATAACAGTCCACAACAGGAACTGTTAGCCAGGATCTTTCTTATTTGGTTATTTGTATTTATTGGTGCAAGACGCGCTATGGGAATCATCTATGGGATTTCTTTTATAAGTCTATAAGTAAGAATCCACAAGGATCTCTTCTCAAGGAATTAGATCCATAAGGGTCCGTAAAAGGCAACAAGTGAAGATAGAATCTGCAAGGATAATCAGCCAAGAGGTCAAACATTATTAAATCTATATTCTAATATTATATCTATGAAGTCTCACCAGTGGAAGTTTTATGTGTGCAAGGCTTTGTTTAACCGAACATGAAATCTTTTGTTTTCAAGTCATCAATAATGGATAAGATATAGTCGAGAAAGTTGAGTTGATCTCTAGGATGCGCAAGTAATAAGCAATGGTACCATTGAAGATAAAGTGCCATTTACAAGTGAGCAAGATCATATGATGTGAAGACTTTGTCAACAAGATTGGCGAACCGTTCTAATACAAACAAGTCAAACGTAAATGTTGAGCCATGAAATACAAATGTGCTAGCGTTGTATTGATAAGGTATGAAAACTCACTAAGAAAGAGAATGAGTGGCTTTCTTTTTTTCTTAAAATAAAACTTTAATTAATTCAGTTAATGAGTAAAAACAAAAATATCCCCTAACTATTTTTATATTTAGGTTTAATTACGTTAAAACCTTTAGTTTGACAACCAATTAGGTCCCTTTACAATTTTCTAAATTAAAATTTCAATAGAGATTATATTTTTGCAATCTAGTATCTAATTATAATTACCAATCGATTCATTTTAATTTTACTAAATAATTTAATCTATCATTATTATAGACGACATGTAAATTTTTATTATCGAGCTTAACCATATCATTATAGTAATCCAACTAAACCGAGTTTTTCCAACTCCACAAGAAATTGGATTGTTACAGAAAAACTCTAAAGATACTTATATTGTGTGATATTGCTTTTAACTGATTTATTGTGTGGTTTCAAACTTGTATGAAAAAGTTTAACCAAATAGGAAGTCACCAAAAATTGATTTAATGGCTTTTTAAATAAATATATTGTTGAATATGGACATTTGATATGTAGTTAAAACGTGTTTTTGGACATATTCATAAGAGTTGTTTTACATTGAAAAATGTTAAAGTTTTTTAATGTCATCAAAATTACGTGGTAATATTTTTTTATTAAATTCTGTTAATGGAGATGTAAATGAAAGTTTTCGAAATTATAATATACTAATTTATTACTTTTATCGAAACTACTAATTTTATGATCTAGTGGCTAATGCCATGAAATTTGTTTCTGAATTGTGATTTGATCTGATGAAACATTGATATATGAAAGAAATGAAACAAAACTCTAGTAGCTCAGATAAATAGTTATGATACGATTGGCATGTCAATAGGAGACTTTGATTTGTATTTCGATACTCCTGTTACTTGCACTTTAAAATCATATCCCTGGCAATACATTGCAATCCTGATTTAGTCTTCGGACACCTACTCCTCAATGCTCCTGTTATTGTAGTTTTCGGATAATTTATCCGTAGTATTACTTTTCTATTTTTCTAGACATACTAAGAGTTGAAGTTAACAAATTCTAATTTTGAGAATAACTTGACTTGATATGATAAAAAAGGTTAGTTAGTCTATTCAATACAAATATTTATGTGTTTCTCGTGGAACTGAACTGCTCCACGTTTTTCTAAATTATTATGTATATGCCATTTACATTACTTCTAAGCATTTTATTAATCCTTTTATTTAGTCTGAACCACAGTTCTAAGGTATTTCCATATTATCTTAAACTTCATAAGTCAAATAGTATTTAAGCGATTAAGAAATTAATTGAAGTTCAAGAATATGCGAAATTGTGAATGGTTGGTTACAGTGTTGCCTGAGCAACAACTTGTGCTAACTAAGAGGCTCTTGTCGAACAATCACTATTAGTTAGTACTACCTAGGCTGTGGCTTAAGCCGTTGAGCAGCTCATTAGCAAAAAAACAAAAAAAACAAAAAAAAACTATTAACTCTACTATCACCTAGCCAGCGGCTTTGGCTGCTTGAGCGATAATTTAGTGTTAATATTATTTAATTTCTAAAATATTTAACTAACCTTTAACAAATTAAGTAACATTTCTATATTTTTCAAATTGCTTTGTTCTTTTCTTTTAAAATGGCCACTAAAACATATTTTTTAAAACTTTGAAGAACATACCACTCAATTTAAACAGAATTTATGTAACAGCCCGATTTAGGGCCAAAACGGAACAGTGGTTTTGAAACCATGAATCCGAGGTTGAAAATTTTATCATTGGGTGTTTAATTTGATGTTTAGGACTAAATTGAAATAGGTGAAAAATGTGTGTTCTAGTTCATAAAGTACTTGATTGAAATGGGGGTTTTAAGTAGAGGTCCTTAAATAGTAATTAGACCATTATACTAGTTTGGACAAAAATACCTAACGGAAGATAAAACACCATAGTTTTTAATGAAGGGAAATTTAGTTATTTGGTAAATAAAATAATAAAATGGGAAAACAAAGCCAAAATTGGTATCATCTTCACCAAGCTTGGCCAAAACTCTCATAAACACCATAGCTAGGGTTTTTCCCAAGCTTTCAAGCTCTATAGTAAGTGCATTCAAGCCCCGTTTTTAATGTTCTTTACATTTTTGAAATCCTCGTAGCTCGGTCTACCTATTTCTACCATTATTTCGAGTTAGGGTTTATGTTTAAAAATTTACCCATGAATGATATGCATGTATTTTGATGTTTGATGGTAGAATATGAATGTTTTAAGTTAGGAGAACGATCTTTTCTAAGCGATTTTTAGCGGAAACGAGCAAAACGGCATAATCGATAAAAATACCTAATGTTCATAAGCACATGTTAGAGTGAGAATTTGATGTTGTCATAGAAGAGAAAAATGTTCAGCATGTCATAAAACATAGGAATAAGGGCTGAAATTAAATTTCCGAGCCTAGGGACAAAATCATAATTTTGTAAAAGTTAGGGGGCAAAAACGTAATTTTTCCATAATGTGATTTTTGGATTGAAATAGATAGTATGAGTGTTAAATGAGCTAAATGTGTTGTTATATATCAAGAAAGGCATGGACTCGACCTCAAACGGGGGAAGGAAAAGATTTTGGACTAAATTGCAAAATTTCCATATTTTGCACCAAGGTAAGTTTGTATGTAAATAATATATTATCTTTATTTAAATTTTTATATTTCAGCATATTTTATATATTGAAGCTGATTTTGAATCATAATCGACTATTGGAAGAATAAAAATAAGTATTAGAAAGTGAAATACTTCCTGGTTGAAGCTTCGGAATCAAAAGATATAGATGGTATGTAGCTAGGTCACATGTATGGTGCCAAGTGCACTCATGTGTACAAGAGAGCTACGAGATACTATGTGGTAGCTAGGTCACATGTGTGATACGAGATGTATACCATGTAGACAAGAGAGCTACGGGATAAATGTAGCTAGGTCGCATGTGTTGTTCCAGGTGAAAGACACCATGTAGACAAGAGAGCTATGAGATACAATGGCTAGGTCACATGGGTGGTACTAAGTGTTCATGTTCACCATGTGTACAAGGGAGCCGAGCTATGTGATGGGTGGAACTACGCGCTGAAACCACCAAGTATCGGAGACTCGATCCAAAGTGTTCAACGGGAAAATCGACTAAATGAAATTACGTATGACCTTGTAATGATAAGTGTAAGAATACACATGTGTAACGTATGAGTAATAAGCTCGATATGTGACTGGAAGTTGGAAAAATTGTTAAGGATAAGCAAAGAATGTAACCAAAGTGTGAAAGATCAAAATTGATAATAAAACTGTTTGGACAGTCGCAGAGACGTAAATTTGAAAAATCACCAAAAATAGTAGGAATTTAATTAGAGGCTGAATGATATATGAAATTAAAGCTTAATGAGTCTATTTTCATGTAAAAGAAACAGAGCAGGAATCCTATATTTTGAGATATTTATATTTTTTTGAGACTTGTTCAGAATGACTATGTGATCCCCCGTTCTAACTTTGGAAAATCATTAAAAATTGTACAAAAGTAATTAAGAATTATAGTTTATATGCCTAGATTCCTTATTGAGTCTAGTTTTAAATGAAACAAATTTCATGGCTATTTGACGTTTTTATAGGGATAAAATTAATTCGTACTGAATAGAGGTCAGATCAGTCGAGCTGTATAACAGGGGAAACTTTAACTAATAAACTGTACTAATTGGCTAGACCAAAAATTCTATAAAAATTTTAGTACAAAGTAATATGAGTCTAGTTTTAGGAAAATTTTATAGATTTGAATTTCGAGTTTCGTAACTCGAGTTGTGATTTATTCAGTGAACATGATGCAGGAGGGACAATTTGATCAAATTGGAGTAAATAGTGAAATTAAAAGATAGATATAATTGAGTTATTTTGTAAACATATTAGATTCCTTATTTATTATTTTTATACTTACTTACTAAGCTATAAGCTTACTTTCTTTTCTCTCTTTTGTCTTATAGTGTCATCCAGCTAGCACAGGAGTTAGAGATCGTTGAAGATCTGCCCACACTATCAATACTTTTGGTATTTGAACTAAACATTTTGAATTATGGCATTTATAGCAGGCTTAGTTATTTTGTTACGTGTCGTAATTGCCTAGGTTTAAAATATTGGTTATAGTATTTGACCGATTATTTTGTACAAAGCCATTGAAGTTGGCTAATATTGTTAAAGGCATATGTTATAACGATTCATGATCTAATTAGATGCCATATTTTTGTCTCGGTTTTATTTAATAGTATGTGTTATGTTCTGGTAATACCTCGTACCCTGTTTTGGTGTTGAATGCGGGTAAGGGGCGTTACATTTAGTGGTATTAGAGCCATGGTTTAGTCTGTTCTCGGACTAATATAGTGTGTGTAAAAGTCTAGCTATAGATCCCATAAATATACTGTGATATGGTGACTCCTGATTATTCTAAACTGTGTTTTGTTTTAATATTGTAATAGATCCCGACAGAATTGTGGCTGATGATGCTGCTAGTAATGCGCCGGCTCTCGCGCAAGGGACCGCGCCTGTAGAAAGTAGACCTGAGACATTGAGACAGGGAGATGAGGCTTGGGATGCCTTTCTCCAAATGATGAACAATTGGTATACTGAGTTTATTCGAGCAAGCCTAAATGCTCAACCTCCTCCACCCCCTCCCATACCTCAGACAGTTCCTGTAGCTGCTCAAGGCATAGATTTGGTAAGAATAACAAGCCTCCGGTCGACAAGATTCGAAAACAAGGGGCCGGAGATTTTAGAGCAAAGATCGATGATGATCCTGAGAAAGCGGAGTTCTGGCTTAAAAATTCTACCCGTGTATTTGATGAGCTCTCATGTACACCCAAGGAGTGTTTAAAGTGTGCTGTATCACTTTTGAGAGATTTGGCCTACCATTGGTGGAAGACTTTGGTAGCAGTGGTGCCAAAAGAAAGGGTTACTTTTGATTTCTTCTAGGAAAAATTCAAAAAGAAATACATAAGTCAGTGACTTATTGATAAAAAACGAAAGGAGTTCCTTAAATTGAAGCAGAGCAAGATGTCTGTGGCAGAGTATGAACGCGAATTTGTAAGACTCAGCAAGTATGCTTAGGAATATGTGTCCACCTAGGCTATTATGTGCAAAAAAATTGAGGATGGGCTTAATGAGGACATTAAAGTGCTTGTGGGAATTCTGGAGCTGAAAGAATTTCTAGTATTGGTTGACCGAGCTCTTAAAGCCGAATAATTGAACAAAGAAAGAAGAAAAGCTACTATTGAGGCCCGAGATGCCAAAAAGAGGCCGATAAGTAGGTCATTTCAATCTCAATTAAAGAGGTCCAAAGAGACAAACCCTCGAATGGCAGTTTCAGCTGGGCATTCACACAGAGATCGTGGCAAGGCATATTCAGGATCTAAAGCTCAAGCTATTTCAGTGGCAAGTGTGGGTAATGTGCGGTCTAGAAAGCTCAAATGTCAGCAATGTGGCAGGAAAAATTTTGGTGAGTGTTGGGGAAACAAGTGAGCTTGTTTCAGGTGTGGTTCTCGCGAGCATTTCATTAGAGACTGTTCGGAGAAAGTTAAAGAAGAAAATTTTCAGAGTGTTAGACAGAGTACTACCGCTAGCAGAGGTAAACCACCGAGAAATACTGGAAGTGGAGCTAGGAGTAAAACTGTGATGAAAGATTCAGCGGCGAGATCAGAATCTAGAGCGCCTGCTAGAGCTTATACCATACGTGCCCGAGAGGATGCATCATCTCCTGATGTGATTACTAGTACATTTTTTCTCTATGATACTATTGTTATTGCATTGATTGATCCCGGGTCTACTCATTCTTATATTTGTATGAATTTAGTATCTAATAAGAAGTTTCCCGTTGAGTTTACTGAGTTTGTGATTAAAGTGTCGAACCCCTTAGGCCAATATGTGCTAGTTGATAAGGTTTGCAAGAATTGCCCATTAATGATTCAAGGTCACTGTTTCCCGGCTAATCTGATGCTGTTACCATTTGATGAGTTCGATGTTATCTTGGGAATGGACTGGTTGACATTGTATGATACCAAGGTAAATTGTAAACAGAAAACACTAGAGTTGAAATGTGAAAATGGTGAAATTCTGTAGGTTGAAACAGATGAATCAAATAAATTGCCTATGGTGATTTCGCACATGTCTGCATAGAAATACATAAGGAAAGGGTGTGGAGCTTATCTTGCCTATGTAATGAATACTGAGATGTCTGAATTGAAGCTTGAATCAGTGCTGATAGTCTTTGAATTTCCATATGTATTTCCATAGGAATTGCCTAGGTTGCCTCCAAACAGAGAGATAGAGTTTGCCATTGATTTATTGCCGGGGACTGCACCGATCTCGATTGCTCCATATAGAATGGCTCCAATTGAATTAAAAGAATTGAAGGCTCAGTTGCAAGAGTTAACAGACAAGGGATTTGTGAGACCGAGTTTCTCTCCCTGAGGTGCTCCTATATTGTTTGTAAAGAAGAAAGATGGCTCAATAAGGCTTTGCATTGATTACCGTTAGCTCAATAAGGTGACTATAAAGAACAAGTACCCATTACCGAGGATTGACGATTTATTTGATCAGTTGAAGGGGGCAACAGTGTTTTCAAAGATCCGTTTGAGGTCCAGTTACTACCTGTTGAGAGTTAAGGAGTCAGATGTGCCGAAAACCGCTTTTAGGACAAGGTATGGACATTATGTGTAACACCCCTCGCTCGTATCCCTCACCGGAACAGGGTTCGAGGTGTTACCCAACTTAAACTCAGTCAATCACACAAAAACCGTGCTGAAAAATTTCAATCAATTTAAAACTTTTCTTTTCACATGCAATCTATCCCATATATGAGCTTACGAGGTCCAAAACATTAAAACCCTATACATGCCATAGACTCGAAATACTAGGATTTACTTACACCGATAACGTGAGCTCGACAGTGTGATAATATCTCTGGCGAACTCCAACCTAAGCAGGTAACTAAAGTCAACAATCTATAAAACAGAGAAATGTAACAACGGAGTAAGCTTTCATAAGCTTAGTAAATCTTAAGCAATGCAAACAAATAAACACAATTATACTTTGATTATTTAATTTCTTAAGAGGCCAAATTCTAGGGATATTGCCATCTGGCCGAATATACACAAGCACATAATGCACGTTCAGCATTCTTATCACACTTAATCTGAATTCATATAACATATTTTTATCAAATACCCTCACATACTTTCACACCCTGACCAGGTGTATCATGATCATAGGTATAGTTTTAACATTTATTCACGTACGTATCACATTACTCCCGTATGATTCACTTCAAATCAAACTCACATATGAGTACATACTGCGTACCTGGCCCACTTTACGTATTAAATGTATTTATTTGACAATCTAGCACGAGGTACCTTAGTCATAGGCTTTTCTCAAATCACCGGCATTTCGCCTGCTAGGCTCGAGGCCCGATATCATTTTATACACATCATGGTTTACCTCATCGAAGTTCACATTTAATCACTTTAGTGCCAAGCCATATTCGGCTATCACAAAGGACTAATAATAATTTTATACACATCATGGTTTCCTTTTGGTATTTAATAATCACAAATCGTGATATCTCCACCAGCACATATACAGCATAGTTTATTCATTGTAACACTCATTTAGTGCATCAAATTTCCAAATCCAATTCAACTTCAGCATAATAGCCATAATGGGCTTATAGCCTTAAATCATTACATATTCGGCACATTAACTGAATAAAATTTACATTCCCTTTACCATATTAATTTAACTCTTGGGCATATAAAAAGGAATCAAGCTTAAACACTTAAGAACTTACCTCGAATGTTGCCAAATGATTACAACGGCTATTCGATTACTTTCTCTTTTCTCTTATCCGAATTTGTCCCTCTATGCTCTTGAGCTTAAAATTTAAAGATTTTAAACTAGTCATTATTCGACTATTCAAGCATCACTTTCAAAATATAATATATATATTCAACTTTCACACCTACTGATCATAGTAAGCTTATAAGAAATCAATAAGCAACTCATTAACAAATTTTTGTCAATGTTTACCACATAATCATAATTTCACTGCAAGCTGTCTTCCTGAGCAACAGTCACTAAATCATTTATAACTGGAGCTATGAAACTCCAAATCAAGTTCCGTTAATTTTATATGAAAATAGACACATATATATTTTACCCATAACATTTTAAGGATTTTTGGTTTGGCCAATCAATACCAGATTTTTCTTAAAGTTTCCCTTATTTCACTGTTTGACTAATCTGACCACTCTTCACTACAAATCAAATTTCTCATTGTACAAAATTCAAAATATGTTCTCGTTTATTTAATTTGAAACTAGACTCATTAAGGAGTCTAATCATATAAACTTCATCTTATAACCATTTTTTTTACAATTTATAATGATTTTATAAAAACAGAACAGAGGATCTAGAAGTCATTCTGACCCTGTCCCACATCACTTCAAATATCTCATCATCGACAATTATTTTGCTTACAAGGTTTCTTTTATAAGAAACTAGACTCATTAAGCTTTAATTACATAATTTATTCAGCTTCTAACTCATCTCCCAAAATTTATGGTGATTTTCCAAAATCACGTTACTGGTGCTGTCCCAAGCAGATTTATTACCAATTCACTCTTTCACACATACCTTGCATGCATGTTATTTAAACATGCATATCACAAATCAATCATCACATACCTATAACTTAACTTAAGCATAATCTTCCTTTCATCATTTTAAAGCACAACATTACTCAATATTATCCAATTTCACATTCGGCCATAATACACACAACATGTTAGCCGATTTTTCCCTTTAGCATCTAAGGCACATGCATGCTCAATTTGCTTGGCTCAACTTCATCTATTCTCCATTTTTCATCAAAAGAACATGAAACAACAACCATTTCTCTCATTTCCATTCATAACCGAATGCTCACAACACAACCAAATATAAAAAATATGCTTCATGGGTTAAGGTAGAAACAAGAAAAACCCATGAACATCAAAATAGAAGCAAAGCACCATGAACTTACCTTGGATTTTCTTCCCCAAGTGACCGAACATTCAAGAGCTCTTTTCCTCTCCTTTCTCTTCCATTTTCGGCTACCATGAAGAAGGATGGACAAAACTTTTCCTTCACTTCCTTCTGTTACTCTTATTATTCTAATTACCCAACAATTTATGACACAAAATGGCATATAATATTTGTGCCATACTCATGCCATAATTTCAATAAAAAAATTTGCACATGTAGTCTACCACCAACATGATGGCCGGCCACTACATGTAAAATGGGAGGTTTGACATGCAAATCCTCCTATTTTACACTACAAATTATTTGGCCACTACAGTTTGGCCTATTGCATTTTCAGAAATTTTCACGTAGGTCCTATTTCATAATTTTACTCTCAAATGACAAAATCAAAGCATGAAATTTTCACACTTGCACTTTCACATATAATAAACACAGAATATAACATTTAATTATTTTTGTGACTCGATTTTGTGATCCCGAAACCACTTTCCGACTAGGGTCAAATTAGGGCTGTCACATTATGAGTTCCTTGTGATGCCTTTCGGCTTAACAAATGCTCCAGCTATATTTATAGACTTGATGAACCGAATCTTTCGACCATATTTGGATAAGTTTGTGATAGTGTTCATAGATGACATCCTAATTTATTCTCGGGATGAGTCTGAGCACGCCGAACACTTGAGAACCATATTGCAGATCTTGAGAGAAAAGAAACTATTTGCTAAGTTTAGCAAAAGTGAGTTCTGGCTTCGTGAAGTCAGATTTTTGGGACATATAGTCTCAGGTGATGGTATTCGAGTGGATCCGAGCAAAATTCCCGCTATCGTTGATTGGAAACCGCCAAAGAATGTATCCGAGGTTAGAAGCTTTTTAGGCTAGGCCGGGTATTATAGACGTTTTGTCGAGGGATTTTCGATGATTGCCTCTCCTATGACTAAGTTGCTGCAAAAGAATGTTAAGTTTGAATGGACTGATAAATGTCAGCAGAGTTTTGAAAAGCTAAAAGCATGATTCACTGAAGCACCGATTTTAGTACAGCCCGAGCCAGGGAAAGAGTTCGTAATTTATAATGATGCATCATTGATAGGCTTTGGATGTGTGTTGATGCAAGAGGGTAAAGTGGTAGCTTATGCCTCGAGACAGTTAAAACCGCATGAGAAGAACTATCCTACACATGATTTGGAGTTGGCCGAAAAGGCAAGTTGAGTCCGCATTTTATTGGGCCGTACGAGATTATTGAAAGGATTGGACTAGTGACATATCGGTTGGCTTTACCGACAGAGTTAGAAAGAATTCATAACGTGTTTTATGTATCAATGTTGCGACGTTATCGTTCTGATCCTTCACATGTGATTTCTCCAACAGAAATTGAGATTCGATCTATGATGAGGAACCGATTAAGATTTTGGCTCGAGAAGTGAAATAGTTAAGAAAGAAAAGCATAGCTCTAGTGAAAGTGTTATGGCAAAGATATGGAGTAGAAGAAGCTACGTGGGAACCGGAGGAAGCCATGAGAAAACAGTACCCAAACCTCTTTACCGGTAAGAATCTCAGGGACAAAAATCCCTAAAGGGGGGAGAGTTGTAACAGCCCGATTTAGGGCCAAAATGGAACAGTGGTTTTGAAACCACGAATCTGAGGTTGAAAATTTTATGACTGGCTGTTTAATTTGATGTTTAGGACTAAATTGAAATAGGTGAAAAATGTGTGTTCTAGTTCATAAAGTACTTGATTGAAATGGGGGTTTTAAGTAGAGGTCCTTAAATAGTAATTAGACCATTATACTAGTTTGGACAAAAATACCTAAAAGAAGATAAAACACCATAGTTTTTAATGAAGGGCAATTTAGTTATTTGGTAAATAAAATAATAAAATGGGAAAACAAAGCCAAAATTGGTATCATCTTCACCAAGATTGGCTGAAACTCTCATAAACACCATAGCTAAGGTTTTTCCCAAGCTTTCAAGCTCTATAGTAAGTGCATTCAAGCCCCGTTTTTAATGTTCTTTACATTTTTGAAATCCTCGTAGCTCGGTCTACCTATTTCTACCATTATTTCGAGTTAGGGTTTATGTTTAAAAATTTACCCATGAATGATATGCATGTATTTTGATGTTTGATGGTAGAATATGAATGTTTTAAGTTAGGAGAACGATCTTTTCTAAGCGATTTTTAGCGGAAACGAGCAAAACGGCATAATCGATAAAAATACCTAATGTTCATAAGCACATGTTAGAGTGAGAATTTGATGTTGTCATAGAAGAGAAAAATGTTCAGCATGTCATAAAACATAGGAATAAGGGCTGAAATTAAATTTCCGAGCCTAGGGGCAAAATCATAATTTTGTAAAAGTTAGGGGGCAAAAACGTAATTTTTCCATAATGTGATTTTTGGATTGAAATAGATAGTATGAGTGTTAAATGAGCTAAATGTGTTGTTATATATCAAGAAAGGCATGGAATCGACCTCAAACGGGGGAAGGAAAAGATTTTGGACTAAATTGCAAAATTTCCATATTTTGCACCAAGGTAAGTTTGTATGTAAATAATATATTATCTTTATTTAAATTTTTATATTTCAGCATATTTTATATATTGAAGCTGATTTTGAATCATAATCGACTATTGGAAGAATAAAAATAAGTATTAGAAAGTGAAATACTTCCTGGTTGAAGCTTCGGAATCAAAAGATATAGATGGTATGTAGCTAGGTCACATGTATGGTGCCAAGTGCACTCATGTGTACAAGAGAGCTACGAGATACTATGTGGTAGCTAGGTCACATGTGTGATATGAGATGTATACCATGTAGACAAGAGAGCTACGGGATAAATGTAGCTAGGTCGCATGTGTTGTTCCAGGTGAAAGACACCATGTAGACAAGAGAGCTACGAGATACAATGGCTAGGTCACATGGGTGGTACTAAGTGTTCATGTTCACCATGTGTACAAGAGAGCCGAGCTATGTGATGGGTGGAACTACGCGCTGAAACCACCAAGTATCGGAGACTCGATCCGAAGTGTTCAACGGGAAAATCGACTAAATGAAATTACGTATGACCTTGTAATGATAAGTGTAAGAATACACATGTGTAACGTATGAGTAATAAGCTCGATATGTGACTGGAAGTTGGAAAAATTGTTAAGGATAAGCAAAGAATGTAACCAAAGTGTGAAAGATCAAAATTGATAATAAAACTGTTTGGACAGTCGCAGAGACGTAAATTTGAAAAATCACCAAAAATATTAGGAATTTAATTAGAGGCTGAATGAGATATGAAATTAAAGCTTAATGAGTCTATTTTCATGTAAAAGAAACAGAGCAGGAATCCTATATTTTGAGATATTTATATTTTTTTGAGACTTGTTCAGAATGACTATGTGATCCCCCGTTCTAACTTTGGAAAATCATTAAAAATTGTACAAAAGTAATTAAGAATTATAGTTTATATGCCTAGATTCCTTATTGAGTCTAGTTATAGTTTATATGCCTAGATTCCTTATTGAGTCTAGTTTTAAATGAAACAAATTTCATGCTATTTGACTTTTGTACAGGGAGAAAATTAATTCATAGTGAACAGAGGTCAGATCAGTCGAGCTGTATAACAGGGGAAACTTTAACTAATAAACTGTACTAATTGACTAGACCAAAAATTCTAGAAAAATTTTAGTAAGAAGCAATATGAGTCTAGTTTAGGAAAATTTTACGGATTTGAATTTCGAGTTTCGTAACTCGAGTTATGATTTATTCAGTAAACATGATGCAGGAGGGACAGTTTGATCAAGTTGGAGTAAATAGTGAAATTAAAAGATAGATATAATTGAGTTATTTTGTAAACATATTAGATTCCTTATTTATTATTTATATACTTACTTACTAAGCTATAAACTTACTTTCTTTTCTCTCTTTTGTCTTATAGTGTCATCCAGCTTGCAAGGAGTTAGAGATCGTTGAAGATCTACCCGCACTATCAATACTTTTGGTATTTGAACTAAACATTTTGAATTATGGCATGTATAGTAGGCTTAGTTATTTTGTTACATGTCATAATTTCCTAGGTTTAAAATATTGGTTATAGTATTTGACCGATTATTTTGTACAAAGCCATTGAAGTTGGCTAATATTGTTAAAGGCATATGTTATAACGATTCATGATCTAATTGGATGCCATATTTTTGTCTCGATTTTATTTAATAGTATGTGTTATGTTCTGGTAATACCTCGTACCCTGTTCCGGTGTTGAATGCGGGTAAGGGGCGTTACAATGTAAATATTTTTATAAATTTTAAAAATATTTTAAATAAAGTATTAGTTTTTGCACCTAAAATGTTTCGAAAGTGTCTCTCATTTATTCCATCCACTAGGACAAGTGAGGGGTATTACATGGCTAGGTGATTTTGAGGAGTTTAAGAAAAGATAGTCAGTACTGCATCGGTAGATGCACCATTTTTCTTTTGGAACTGGTACGTATTGATATCAGTCTGTTTTAGTATATCATTTCTAATTCATCGATATTTTTTAAAAAATATTTTGTATATGTATATAAAAACATTTACAAAGACCAAATAAAAAATATTGAATAAATTTTAAATATAAAATATTCATCAATTTTATATAAAACTCATTAATAAATTCTATAAATAAAAACTAATTATTCAATAAATTCAAAATTAATAAGAAAAAAGGAGTCGAAGGCCAGGGGAGTTTTTTAATAAAAGAAGCTAAATGATGAGTGCGGATTTTTTCTTTAATAATCAAATGAGTGACTTTTTTATTTTTATTTTTATATTTTAATTTTTATCTTTTAAATGTGAAAATATGTTCTAAAAAAATAAAAATATTAAACTTTACTTTTCAATGTAGTATTTTTTATTAGTTAATATATTTCAATTAAGTTTTTAACATAATAATAAATAATTAAAAATTTTATATATTTTAATATTATTTATACATAGGATGGTGTATCATGTTTTAGTTAGTGCAACCCAAATGAGCAAGTGCGACTAGTACAAACCAAAATTTTTACTAATATAAAAAATAGTATAGCTTGTTCCGCTTTAATATTGAAATATGCGCACAAACCTACAATGGCATAAACCGCTGCAAAACCGACAACTAGAGGTGTGCAAAATTCAGATAAAATCGAAAAAATTCGGTTAACCGACCGATTTGGTTAATCGGTCAGTACCGAATTAATTAGGCCGGGGGTCAGATAATAATTTTTTGAGTTTTCAGTTAACAATTAATTCGGTTTGAAACCGATCGGTTAACTGAATTTTTTCGGTTTAATCAAAAAAATAATAAATAAAATTATAATATATTAATAGCATACTATTCACTCAAACCCAATCCAACATAAACCCAAATACTCCATCTAATATATATTAACTCAAGTACCCAACCTAATTATAAAAATTACAAATAATTTAATAAATAAAAATAAAAATCTAAAACTAAAACTAAAAATAAAAATAAAAATAAAAAACATATAATTTTATACAAATAATTTGGATAATTCGGTTAATTCGATTAATTCGGTTAATTTTATACATATTATAACCAAAAATAAAAAAAATATAATTTTCTGTTAATTCGGTTAACCGACCGAATTAACCGAAAAAATTTCGATTTGGTTAGTGGTTAAAAATTTTGAAGGATCAGTTAATTCAATTAATGTTATTTCGGATCGGTTAACTGACTGAACACCCTACCGATAACCATGATTTGAGGGCTTGTTTGGAAGATCCTAACAGTGGAAGTGAAATCTAGAGGTGGGGGAACAAGATATTGTAAAATGGGGTTGATCTAACGACAAAAATGAAGTTCAGACAGCCTATATTCATGGTCTTCAGGGCATTTTTTGGTGAAATGGAGACCAGATTCAAGCTTAATGGGTCATAGACTACCACCAGAGGAAGTTTGGGTTCACAAGCAATGATAGACAACAACCGGCGCAGCAATTCGACACCAGCTTCTTGCGGATTTCTGGGTTCGGTTCCAGAAAGAAGTGACAGTGTTTTGATTCGAGAGAGCAGGGAGGTGAGAAAATTGAAATAATAAAAGGAAATATGCGATTTAAAATAAAAAAGGGAAATAAACGTGAAAAAGGAAACAAAAGTAGAAAAAAAAGGGGGGGTGGGAATGTGAAGAAGGGGTAGGAGAATTATTTAAAATTATCACTTATAAAGTTGGAGATAACAGTTTATAATTTTTGAATATTGAATATTTTTATTTTTTAATAATTTTTAAAATCATGATTAAATTACACAATGTGTAAATATTTAAGATTAAATTTTTTGAATTAAAAATTAATTGACACAATTGATAAATATTGTGAGATAAATTTGTTATAATGCTAATTTTACAAATGTCATTTTATCTTTCCATTACCTAGTTAATGATAGTTAACAAAAATAGACAAAAAAGGCGGTTGATAGTTGTACCACTATTTATAACATTTTCATAGTTAAATAAAAAAATACTAATAATTGGCCTGCTATTTATGTTACTCTTTTCTTTTTCAAGGATTTTTGTCTTCTAATTTAATCGAGTTTAAATATTTTGTCACGAGTTTAAATATTTCATAGTTGAATAATAATAAAAAGCTAATTGAACTAATTTCACTGTAGTTTACTTTCTTTTTTTTCAAAGATTTTATCTTCTAATTTAATCGAGTTTAAATATTTTTTCATTAGTAAATTTTTTTTCAAGCCGTTTGCTTCTTATATTTTGTTTTGCTTAGCAGTGATCAATCTTCAAGCTGGCTATCGACCGCCTTTTTTCTCTCCCATCAATCTTTTCTTTCTTTCTTCTTCTTATTCACTGCACACGTCATCTCTCTTTTCAGTTTGCAGATCTATTTTGTGGGTATCTTTACTGTCTTTAGAAATTGTGATGGACAGATTACGGTGTCTATTGTTCGATAAAACTGCATTAGCCACAAGTAGTTTTTCTTGAAAAGCGAGTGGCTCTTTGTCAACTTCTTAATTTGTTTTTGGTTTGAGAGTGTTTAAGAATAATAAATTATTTCACGTGTCGATTTGGACACGTGTTGTCTTAAGTTTTATATGTTTTTTTTTCTATTGTTTAATAAGTCTTCAGTTTTAGAAGTTTTTGTTTGCTCTTATAGTACGTTTTTTAGTCTTGCTTATGCATGTAATTTTAGTTTTACAAGTAATTTTAGGGGATGATTTTGTTGTCATCCTCTCTAGTTTGGTGAATTCTCAATGCTTTTGTCAATTTTTGCTCATCGTATTTAGTGCTTGCAACCACTCTAGATATATCGTGCCTAAGTTGTGACAAAGCCAATTGTTAACGTGTCATAATGTTCTATTAATGTTGAGGCTAAAGTCTTTGTTGTGTTGATGGAGCTTGTCCTTCACCATCTACGATGAGTATTTGCTATTTTTTTCTCTCTGAATTGTATGGTTCCATTAATTGAATAACTTAATAAATTTATCTTTCAAACAAAAATTTTATCAATAGTTAATAAATTTAATTAAAATTTTAATCAATATAATAGTATTAAATTTAAATATGTACTTGTATGCCTAAAAAAACCACTAATCTTCTCACCATTAGTCTTTTAGGTCATATTTGATTTTGCTTGTTTTAATTTTAAGTCAATTGGGTTAAATTCATTTCAAATTTGAGTCATTTTAGATTTAGGTTCATTTTGAGTTAAATTATAAAAGTTTAGGAATAATATTATTTGGTTCAAATAATTTCAGTTATGGTCATTTTGAGTTTAAATTATTTATGCTTGTCACTCGAATTATTGTATTTGGTTTTTCTAGTCATTTAGGTTCAACTAGATTATGTTACACCCACATTATGGTGAAAGAAAAATTATATAAAAATATATAAAATCAACATTAAGGATCGAACTCACACCCTAAAATTTTTAAATTTCTAACTTAACCACTCATCTATTTTAAGAATTCTTTAATATTATAGTTTAAAGTAGACCTGATCATGAACAGGCAAATGTAAAATTTTAGGCCCATTTTCTAGGTTCAGGCCTGACTTGACCCAACAAATGGGCCTAAAATTTTATCCAAGCCTGACGAGATAAAAAAATGTTAAACCCGAGCTCAACATGCCCATATTAAATCTTTTTATATTATTTTATTAAATAAAATTTTAAAATATATATAATACATCAAATACACTAAAAATATTAAATAAATATTTCTCAACAAATTGAAAATACATTAAAAAAAGGTATTTATACTTAAATTGTCGAAATCATTTTTTTATTTTGAAAAAACTGGAATCGACTTTAGAAAGAAATATGGAGTCACCACCAATCCTTTTTGTTTAGGTGTGATCGGATCACCTATAAAACATTTTATTTTATTAAAATATTGATTTTGGCTTACGAAATTCAAGAAAACGGGTTCAAGAGTCGGTTACGTGTGAAGAAGGATTAGCACCCTCGCAGCGCCCAAAATTGGTACCCTATTGATTAATTAATGTCCTAATGTCGAAAATTTGAAAAGATTTTAAAATACAATTCCTTTAAAAAATGTTTGGGTAACTTGAATTGGATATTAAGATTCTCTTGTTCCGAAGGAATAAAATATCATATCCAGCATGTTAGGATACAACATTTCAAACCCTCGATACCAAGATCATCTCATGACTTCCAAAATTCATGCATTGAAAATTTAAAAGGATATTTGGTTATTTGGTCAACGGAAAATCAAAACCCAGCACGTTAAGGCACGATTTCTTAAATTTCCAAACACAAAATATTGCCTTGTTTTGAGAAAATTTCAAATAAGCGATTATAAAACCGACTCAAAATATATTTGTTTGGTTTACTTAAGGATAAAAGACAATCGATATGGGCAAAAGTTAGAATTGTAATCATGATGCAATAACAAGAAATAAAAGCATAATTGCAAGCATGGAAGAACAATACATTGATAAAAGGTTATACAAATGAATAACAATAATATGAAAATACAAAGGAACAAATTAGGGTACATACAATAACGATAATCTCACATCATAAACTATTCCAAAACTAATATTAATAATCAAAGACTAATGAAATTTTAAAATATAAAAAATAAAGAAAATAAAGGAAATTAAAATAAATAAAATATGACAAGCTTTCAAATGATGATGAATAAAGTTAAAACGAATAATGTGAAAGAAAGGAAATTTGAAATCAACAATATACAAAACAATAAATTATATGTATAACAATTTTAAAATAGGTAAGACATGTAAAAGTTTAAAATAAATTATAAAAAAAATAAAAATGAAAATAAATAATATGTAAAATAGTAGCATATAAATGAATTTTAAAATAAGTATTATGTAAGAAGAAATTTAAAGTAAGTAATATACAAAAATATATATATATATCAATCTAAAATAAATAATATACATAAAATAAAAATAGTTTAATATAAACAATGTATATAAAAAATAATAATGTATAAGAGTGTTTAAAAGAAACCTTATATAAATCTTTAAAAACAAAGAATATACATAAAAGAGAATTTTAAAATAAATAAATTATATAATAAAACAAATCAAAAAATACAAAAGAAAATATAAAAATAACAACTAAAACAATGTAAAATTAGTAAAGTAGTTCAAAATGATATATTAAAACAATTTCTAGAAAATAAATAATGAATAAATTACAATGAATAAAAAAATTACATAAACTTAAATTTAAAAAAAAACTCAATTGAAATAAAAACAAAATAAAAAGGATAATCCATAAATAAATAAATCATTAAAACAGAATTAGGGATTAAAACACAATGCGCGGAAACGAACGGGGATTAAAAACACAATTATCCCAAGTTCCTGAACGCAATGTTTAAACACGTACTAAATAAAAGTAGCGCACAAATCTCGGAGAAACATTAAAAAATGAAGAAAATATAAATATGACCCAATCGAATGATAGAGCAAGATGGAGGGACTAATCGCACAAATAGCCATCAGAAAAAACACGCGGATCTCCTTTTGGGTTGGGTTGGGTCGGGTCAGGACACAGGTGAAGGGCCATGAAACGACGCCGTGTTAATAATCCCTAGACACCAAACGGTGCCGTTTTACCCCTTATAAAAATCTAAGTTTTTTTTTTAATTTCATTTTCACATTCTCTTTTGAAAAAATATAAGGGAGAAACCTCTCAATTCTCTTAAAATCTGGCCATGCTCTAGTCATTAGGTCTCTGACTATCCGTCGTACCGACCATTGGCCACCGGCGACGGCGCTACCGTCCGCAGTGGCTGGAGAGCTAAAAAATACCCTTTTCACACCCCCTTTCATGTAGAAAATAGATTTAGGACCTAAAAAATCCTTAAATCAAACCCCAAAACCCTTAAAACAACGAAAAATTTCAACCCTTAGCCTCCTCTACCGTGGTTTCAATCGGATTTCTAGGGATCCGTTATCCTTTGGACCAGAGAAGCGAACGCCGACGATATCGACGCCGAACAACGGGTAAAAACTTCCTTCTCTTTACGTATTTGTGGTAGATTCAAAGTAAAAAAGTAAAAAAAAAAGGAAAATGAATGAATGAACCACCTTAAAATGTATTTGATTTCTGTATTCGATTGCTTTGTATGCGTGTGTGTAAAAAATACAAGACAATTGCTTTGGGCTTCTTAAAGCTGAATGAAAGAAAAATGGAGAAAAAAATATAAAAATCGCTCATTTGTGCTTGTTGTCTTACTGTTGTTTGTCTGTTTTTTTCGCAGGTACAGAGGCCAGTTGGCGTGGTGGTACGTGGCGCTCGGCGTGGGGCGTATGGAGGCGTGGTGGCTACTGAAGTGCTGGAGTAGTGCAAAAGGGGTTGGGGCTAGGGTTTCTGTTTGGCTGAACCTAGGCTTAGGTTTTGGGCCGTTGGGCCTGGTTTAGTTTTTGGGCTATCGGGTTTTGTTGTAATGGACTAATGGACTCTAATCTATTTTGGTTTTTTGTTCTTTTATTTAATCATTTCATGGGCCCGGGCAGATTAGGCCGTTTACATAAATAACAATAAAGTAGTTGCAATTTAGCAAGTAAATTCCTTTAAAATAGCATAAATAACAAAATATAGTACTGTAATTGTAAAATGACAACAAAAAAAATCAAAATGGTAACGAATAGTACCAAATACCCACAAAACAGTAGTGAAAAATTTAGGCAAATTCAGGTCGGGGTGGGCTGGGCTCAGACCAAAACAATATTACCTGAGGCCTGATCCTTTTAGAAAACAGACTTTTTTTTTCAAGCCTATTTTTCGGGCCTTTTTTCCCAAACCCTCCCACTTTTAGGGCAGACCTTTAGCCCTGGGCTAGTGATCCGACCTATGACCAGGTCTAGTTTAAAGACCCTTATAAAACAATTTGTTGTTGTTAAAAATTTATGTTATTGTAATATTTTTTCAACTATGTTGATGTCTGATTAACTTGTGAAACCAACTCATGAATTGTATAAGTAATATAAATTATTATTTATTTTTATATGTATAATTACATTAATTGGTTATAACATGATAGCCTACGAAGAAGAACTAGAGGACAAAAAGAGGATGTAGCGATGAAATTAGACATGGTTTAGTTGAGTAAGGGTATATTGAAGTCGTAATGAAACAAATGAATTTTAGTGAGAAATGGATTCTTTGGAGAATAACTTGTCTGAGCTTGGTCTCATACAGGGTTGTTTATAATGGATTTATCTCAATGCTCTTCAGGCCTGCAGAGGTACACAACAAGGAGTTTCGATCGCAGCGTATCTTTTCCTTTGGCTAATCAAACATTTAGTATTTAAATTTAACATTTTTCTTAATTTGGTACCTAAAATTTTTTGAGCCCATACCTCAACTTGATATTTTTTCTTATTTAGTATCTAAGCTTCTTTTGGGTCCAATTTGGCAGATGAAATTAGGAATGAGCAAAACACGATTCGACTCGAAAAAATTTAAAAAAAAATTGAATTTCGAGTTAAACGAGTCGAGTTATTCAAGTCAACTTGAATTTTTTTAAATTTCTAATTCGAATCGAGTTTAATCTTCAAATTTGAATAACTCGAATAATTCGAATAAAACGAATACCAAACTATATTATTTTACATTTTTACCCTAAACCCTCAAACATTTTTACTTTCCCTATATACTTTTACTCCCTCCTATTTTCTCTCAAAACTTTTACTCACATCCCATCTCACCCCTCATCTACCCCCAACCCATTTTCCCCCCAATTTTTTTTTTTGAATATTTTCCCCCATCTTCTTTTCTCCTAAAATTTTACTCCCCAACCCTCGAAACTTTTTATTTTTTCCTTAAACTTTTACTTCTGACCCTTTACCCCCAAATAAAAAATCATCCAAAAAATTCCTAAACCTAAATAGTAGTAATTTTATTTGTATGTACTATTTATATTATTAAATTATTTTTCACATTTTATACTATTTATACTATTTAATTTTTTAATCATATTAAATCTTTATAAATTTATGTTAAAATTGAATTATTGATGATGCTATAATATATTCGTGTTAAAATTTTATGTTGGTATCAATTTCACATTTTATCTTTAAGATAACTTTTCATTAAAAAATAAATTTTTTTATATTTAATAAATTTTTTAATTTCAAAATACATAGTGACAAAAACCAAAAGATATTTATCAATTTCACATTTTATCTTTAAGATAACTTTTTATTAAGACATCAAATTTTTTTATATTTAATATATTTTTTTAATTTCAAAATACATAGTAACAAAAATCAGAAGATATTTGAAGCAACTAAGCAAGTAAAGAAGCTAACCCGTATATAAAACATTAATAAATAAATTATGAGGAGATGAAAGTTAATAACAAATTTGATTACGGTGAACAAATTTTATTATAGTGGGTGATAATGGTTACAAGGATCCAAAGTCATTTTTTTTAATTTAACTCGAACAAATATATTTGATTCAATTGGATTCGAATTCTATCTCACTCAACTTGATTCAAGAAAATTTCAAATAGAGTTAGAATGATAAAATAAGATTTGTCAACTCCATTACCTCAAAATTTTTTCATTTGCGATTCGATCGAGTGCTCACCCCGACATGAACTTCATTTTTTTTTGAATTTTGTGCCTAAACATTTTTTAGGTTCAATTTGACACCTAAAAATGTTAAATATTTATATGAATTATTCCAAAATACTAATGGTGTTAAAAACTTATGCTATGCTACAAAAATATCATTAGCTTTAAAGGGAATTTGTGTTAAAAAATTATGCATTTAACTATGCTTAACAAACTAATACTAAATAAGAAAACAAAAATTTTAAAAACTCAAAATAAAATAAATTCATTACTAAAGTAAATAAATTTAACTAAAATTAATTGAACATTTCAAATACAAAAAATATATATATATATATATATATCATGTCATTTGCCACAAATCGATCATACATTTATTATTTGTAACACCTCAAAATTTATGATTTATGGTATACCTATATATTGAGAAGTTTAGTAGAATTCTGATATGAGAAAATTAGATTCTCGAATGGATTAAATTAAATTTAATACATTGAGAAGCCTTTAAAAGGAAAATTTAACTACTCTGACTGTTACTGGCCCAATCGGATACGAATTCAAGACTTGGGGCAAAAATAGTAATTTTTACCATCGAATGTAATTTAGACATTTAGAATAAACATCAGATCAAATATTAGAAAAATTTTATTACTTGTGATGATGAGATATTTTTATTAAATTTTGGCGTGTAGAAAAACATTTTTCATACATGTTAAAAGCTTTTGACTTCTTGACCCAATACACTAGAATTTTATATTGTGAAAATTGAAACAAAAAAAAAAGAAAAATATCTTTCTTCTTCCTTTATTAGTGGTTGGCCAAAAAGGTGGAATAAAGTTCTCCTTTCTTCTTCATCTTTCTCTTTGCTCCACCCATTTCTCTCCCAAATTTATATCATTTTCATCATTTTCTATCAATTTCTTGTAAAATCAGCACCATTAAACCTATGTTGAGCATTATCCCTCATCATCTCCATCACCCACAAAACTATGGTTTAAAATACAAATGTGAGAAAGTGTGTTGGAGGAAGAAATGATGTGATCAAGGTATGAGTGTTATAGTTTCCATCTCATATATGCACAAAATCATGTTTATTTTAAGTTCAGGTGTTTTTGAGTCATATTAATGACTATTTAATGTTTTAACATTTATGATATTTTTGTTATATATGAAGAAATTGAAGAAGAGAATACTAACACTAGCAAAGGAAAAGGAAAGCTAGTGGATTGAGGTGGAACTCAACTTCTTTAACAACTTTTGAGTAACTTTTGTGTGGTAAAATATTTGGAAAATTCATTAATTTACTTATTTTTGTTATGAATATTTTATTAAGGGGATCTCCATCATGATCAAAATAAAATTTTGATGTACTTTAAATTCTAATAATTATTAAAATAAAATCTCTACTTTTTTTATACTTCTTATGCCTATAAATAGAGACTCTGATGAAGCATTGTAATCATCCCTTTGATTAATAAAGTACATTGTCCATTGCTTTCATATTTTCTTTGTTCTTTGTTCTCTCCATCTCTCTTTATTTTATAACACGTTATTAGTACGATGATTCTTTATTTTTTTTTTCAAAATCTTTCAAAGTCGTCCCATAGTTCAAATTCTTTTTCACCCTGAACTTTCACGTAAAACTTCATCTTCGGGATGTTGAAAGATTCAATCTCAGAATGGATTATGGTTCTTACTCCCAATCTTTGATTTATTGTACAAGCATGGGTAAAGTATAGATTTGATAAGAAACTTTTATATTTCGACCATAATTTTCTTTTTCAATTAAGGTATGACTACTATTAATTTTTATTTGGCATAAATTTCAAATTTTGATGGTATTTGATTTTAGCCTTTCTAGGTTTATTTTTTTTATATATAACACATAATTGTTGATTAGATATGTTTGCTATTAATATGGTATGTTTTCTCTATTATTATTTTGGGGAAATCATTCTTTTTGAAATTCTTTTTAATTAAGTTATATTATGCATAATATTTAAATGTTTTGGTTATTAAATTCTTATTATTAAATATTCTTAAAATTTTAATTATGGTGGAAAGTGTTATTGAACGCCTTGAATAATTTATTTTCGATTCTGTAAATATTTGACATAAATATCTATCTACTTTAGTGGTTAAGTGTTTTAGCTATGAGTAAGAGATCCCAAGTTCAAACCTTACCTTTAGCAAATTTTGTTATTTTTAGAATTAAGCCTTACCCTTATTGAATGGGCTTATAGAAAATTGTTTGTTAAGCCATATCAAAATGAGCCTGCTGGTTCGAGTGGTAAGGGTGTTGGTGTGGTGGAGGTCTTGTGTTTGAATTCTTGCGTTAGAGTGGGTATTTATTTTTGCTCGATTTTTAAGACAGAGTTTTGGTGGAATTAAAATTCTGAAGATGTTGAGATTAAAGTGTAGCGGGAAGTTAGAAATATTTTAATTTATTTTATTTTTTCCCAAAAATCCTTTTTTCCTTTTGACGTTCTTGTACTCTCATCTTCCCTGTCCGTTTTTCTTCCTTCCCCTTTCCTTTTCGATTTTCAATTTGATTCTCTTTTGCACAATTTTCTACTGTATTTGTTCGGTAAGTCTTGTCATGTGAATCTTGTTGCTTGTTGGCTAAGTGATTATTTAGGGGGATTGTTTTTGTTCCTTTTGGTTTGGCAAAAGACAATACTTGGCTGGGGTTTCTGCAGCACTTTGAGTGTTCAAAGTTCAGTTCAAAAACGGTATGTTTTCATGTGCATTGTTGATGTTGTAAGGCTGCGATTATGAAACAATAAAATGAATCTTTCGACGCCACATGTGCGTGTGGTCACCCGTATGGTAGGTCGTGTGGTTGACGAAGGCATGGCCATGCGCAGCAGATAGCTGTATGGTGGCTCGAGTGTGGCCGTGTGGGCCACACGGGCAAGGCCAATCTTGGTGTGCCAACCACATAGGCGTCTGGGCCCACACGGGCAAGCCACAAAAGCATGTGGGCCCATTATACTGAAATTCTTTGTAAAGTCGCACGAGTGGTCCTAATCAACCGTGGGCCTACCATAGGGTCGGTAAAGGCTAACTAAACTCTAAAACTATGTGATCTGTTAGACTAAAATACAGTTCTAAGCATGTCTATGTTATGAATATCTGTTATATGTTTATATAAGCATGTTAAGCATGATTTATGTGTTAACTCTGTATGTATGCTCTGTATCTGTTTGGGGTGGGATTGATATATGAGGAGGAAGTATCCTGTACGGCATTAATCGCTCATATGTTGGTAGCTTGACTGCATATTTTTTGATATATGTGTCTTCATGGCACAACGTGGTGTGTAGGGATAGGTGGGTGTTTTTAACCCCACATGGTGTGATGGGATGGTCGGAGATGTTATGTAGAGGATGGGGGTAGGATTTTGTATATCTGAATCTGGATCTATATCTGTTTCTATCTGTGATTATAATTTCGTATGTTCGCATGCTTAATTCTATTAGGTTACATACTGAGTTTACTTAAACTCACATCTGTTTGTTTATTCTGTCAGGTAATCCACAATCTTAGGTGGACCAGTGCTGTAGGGACTCAGCGGTGACCACATATTCGTAAAACAATGTATGTAAAAAATAATAATGTATAAGAGTGTTTAAAAGAAACATCATATAAATCTTTAAAAACAAAGAATATACATAAAAGAGAATTTTAAAATAAATAAATTATATAATAAAAAAATCAAAAAATACAAAAGAAAATATAAAAATAACAACTAAAACAATGTAAAATCAATAAAGTAGTTCAAAAGGATATGTTAAAACAATTTCTAGAAAATGAATAATGGATAAATTACAATGAATAAAAAAAATTACATAAACTTAAATTAAAAAAAAAACTCAATTGAAATAAAAAAATAAAAACAAAATAAAAAGGATAATCCATAAATAAATAAGCCATTAAAATAGAATTAGGGATTAAAACACAATGCGCGCAAATAAATAGGAATTAAAAACGCAATTGTCCCAAGTTCTTGAATGCAGCATTTAAACACATACTAAATTAAAGCAGCACACAAATCTCGAAGAAATATTAAAAAATGAAGAAAATATAAATATGACCCAATCGAATGATAGAGCAAGATGGAGGGACTAATCGCCCAAATAGCCTATCAGGAAAAAAACAAGCGGATCTCCTTTTGGTTCAGGTCAGGACGCAAGTCTAGGGGCATGAAACGACACCGTATGAACAATCTAACCCTAGGCACCAAACGGTGCCGTTTTACACCTTATAAAAAACTAAGTTTTTTTTTTAATTTCATTTTCACATTCTCTTTTAAAAAAAATAAGAGAGAAACCTCTCAATTCTCTCAAAATTTAGCCATTCTCCAGTCATTGGGCCTCCGATTGTCCGTCGTGCCGATCGTTAGCCACCGGCGACGCTGCCGCCATCCGCAGCGGCCGGAGAGCTAAAAAATACCCTTTTCGCACCCCTTTCTCGTATTAAATAGATTTAAGACCTAAAAAATCCCTAAATCAAACCCCAAAACTCTTAAAACAATGAAAACTTTCAACCCTTGGCCTCCTCTGTCGTGGTTTCAACTGAATCCCTAGGGATCTGTTAGCCTTTGAACCAAAGAAGCGAACGCCGATGATATCAACGCTGAACAATGAGTAAAAACTTCCTCCCCTTTACGTATTTGTGGTAGATTCAAAGTAAAAAGATAAAAAAAGGAAAATGAACGAATGAACCACCTCAAAATGTATTTGACTTCTGTATTCGATTGCTATGTATGCATGTGTGTAAAAAATACAGGATGATTGCTTTGGGCTTCTTATAGCCGAATGAAAGAAAAATGAAAAAAAATATAAAAATTGCTCCTTTGTGTTTGTTGTCTTGCTGTTGTTTGTCTGTTTTTTTGCAGGTACGGAGGCCAGTTGGCATGGGGCGTACAGAGGTTGGTGGCTACTGAAGTGCTGGAGCAGCACAGAAGGGGTTGGGGCTAGGGTTTCTATTTGGCTGAACCTAGGCTCAGGTTTTGGGCCATTAGGCCTGGTTTAGTTGTTGGGATATTGGGTTTTGTTGTAATAGATTGATGGACTCTAATCTATTTTGGTTTTTTTTTGTTATTTAATCATTTCATGGGCCTGGGCAGATTAGGCTGTTTAAAGCTGCCCCTCTTTGCTTATTGTCGTGTAAAGAGAATGAAGCAAAGACGTTTAAGAAGGACCAATCTTGCCCGGTCTCTGAATCTCGACCCCTTTTAGGTGCTTCTCTTCTTCAAGTAGTCTTATTCCAACCTACTGTAACTTTAAAGGTATAGGATTTATTGTAACACCCCGAACCCGAAACCGACACCGGAGTCGAACACGAGGTGTTAACTGGCTTTAACCCCTTACAAAATTTATTTTCCAGACACTGCCCAATCTGTGTACTAGCCACTTTAAAAATCATATCTTGAGTTTCGTAACTCAAAAATCAGTTTCGTAAATTTTCCCAGAAACTAGACCCATGTGCCCATCTATGTATTTTTTTCTAGAATTTTTGGTTGGGCCAATTAGTACAGTTTATTAGTCAAAGTTCCCCAAGTTGCAGGGGTCGACTACACTGACCTTTTCCCATTACGACTGGGATATCTCCCTGCACGGGGCTTCAATACTGTTGCCGTTTGTTTCTATGGAAAATAGACTCAGAGAGGAATCTGCACATATATGGTACGACCCCTAATTATCTCTGGTTAATTTATAATGAATTTCCAAAGTCGGAGCAGGGAATCCAGAAACCATTCTGGCCCTGTCCCACTAAAATCTGATTATCTCTTAAATTACTGCCCATATGATCTTTTCGTTACTTCCTCATGGAAGCAGACTCATCGAGCTTCGATTACATAATTTATTCATCAATTAATTCCACTCCCACTATTTTTAGTGATTTTTCAATCTCATGACACTGCTGCTGCCAGCATCTGTTACGAAAGTAACTAGGTCCATTACATGCCTACCCTTGATCCAATTCAATCGAACATTCGTGCCATTTTCGCATTGCTTAAAGTTTACATGCCATAATTTCAACACAACGTACTAGCTTATACATGCCAAAATGATCTTCTAAACACACTAAGAAGAAAGTACCAAAACTTGCTATCCGGTGTGATGACTTCAATGACGGCCCGACCCCGCAAAAATAGATGAGTCCAAGCAACCTATAGTGGGTGACAAGGAAACATCGAGTGAGTTTATAACTCAGTAAGTCATAAGCAATGCACTACCATCTATCAACAACATTATCACAAGAGGAAACAAAATGGAACGAGACAATTTACTCCATCCATACCGAACCATACCATAGTTCCTCCAATCAATCAACTCAATTTCATATCAATTCATGCATTCACATTCTATATGCTCATCAATAGGGCATTGAAGCAATCTCATAAATCGATTTATTTTCGTTACAATCAAACGACTATACGGCCTTTCACCCATCCTACGATAAATTTAATGTACGTGACTTCAAGTATATTTGTCACATAGGTTCGAACTTACCGAGCTCAACACCAAGTATAAGCATAGTACATAATAGCCATGTACTCAAAACACTTACCCGATCCGCTGTCCGCGATCGACTCAATAGTGTCGCACACATAGTGTCCGTAATGATTCACGAATGTATATCGAGTCCGCACACTCAGTGCTATATAATCAACTCGCACACTTAGTGCTACATAATCAAATTGCACACTTAGTGCCACATAGTCAAACTCGCACACTTAGTGCCGCATGGTCAATTCGCACACTTAGTGCATCATATTCATTTCGCACACTTAGTGCAACATAGTCGAATCGCACCCTTAGTGCTGTACAATTTAATCCCGCGCACTTAGCGCCAATCTCATGGTCATAAATGGTTATCCCGCACGTTTAGTGCCGAGATCAACAACTCAGTACATCTTACCTCTTTTCATTCATTCAACAATTTCATCATCACATACGTACATGCATATATATGTATATTTATTCATTCCAATCAGCATCCATACATACACATTATGACCATTTGAAATACTACCCACTACATGCTTAATGACTTACCTCGTGTTGGGTAAGATGGTTCCAACTCGGCTACTCGATAACCTTTTCTTTGCCTTTGCTCGATTCACCTCCTTTAGCTCCTTGAGCTAAATCAATAATTTAACTAGTTTAACCACTTTGCTAAATATTTACAATCCAATTTCACATGTATATGTATGTTAGTATATTCGGCTAATAACCTCATGCAACTACCATGTCATCAAAAATCTAATCACACATGCACATGCATTAGGTAAGTTACCTTTGCTAATTTTAAACCCAACATCACACAAGCTCTCAAGAGATGGCCGAATGTCTCTTTTGCTACCCAACTAATCATTCAACAATTCCATCATTGGTCAAGCACATATTCGGCTAAAGGAATGGCAATTTTAGCAACCTTCGATTTAGTACTTAACCTTTACCACATATCAAATAACTCATTTCCTTACTCATGTGACCACGTATATTCGGTCATGCATACACACATAAAAATCAATTTGGAGACTCTATCAATCCAACATACATTCGGCACCTTCATCCACCATTCTACCAAGCATGTAATATTCAAACACAACCAAACTCACATTCGGCCCTAGCTCATAACAAGGTAGCCGATTCTCCCTTTTTTTTTATAGTTCAAACACTCCTCTATCATCATTCACCTAACTTTAACATGAAACAACCAAACTCACCATTTCTCATCCAAATAACATGAACAACAACCATTCCTTGAACACTTTCTCATGACCGATTGCTCATGTTATCAACAAGATTCAAGATTTGAACATGGGCTATTTAAAACATGCATGCATCTCTAAGACAACATTAAACATACCTTGGTCTAAAGGACCACCTTGGCCGAATCTTGCTTCCTCTTCTTCCTCTAGTTAGAACAATTGCAAAAGAAAGAAAATATTAACACTCCTTCTTCCCTCCTTATTAAGCATTCAAACTCCCTCATTTTTCATGCCACAACATCAAACACTCTCCCTAAGCAAGCAATGGCCGAATCCCTCCCTAGTTCTTTTCTCCCCTTCTTTTTCTTGGTTTTTCGGCTAGGTGATGGCAAGTATGACACCCATTTTTTTTGTTCCCTTTTCTATTATTAATCCCATCATTTGTTCACTAAAGAAACATTTTAAATTAGAATGAGTGGAGCATTATCACTCCTTGGCCGGCCACCCATCATCTTTTGGGCAATTTGACATGCAAAACCACTTTTTTGATACATGCACTAATAGACCATTTGAATTAGACTATCATACTTTTACAACGTCTCAAATTGATCCCAATTAATAATTTCTCATGCAATTGGTAAAGTTAGGGAGTGAAACTTCCACATACTCATGTTCACACATAATAAGCATAGAATATAGCAAGTAATTATTTTTACGACTCGGTCTTGTGGTCCCGAAACCACTTCCCGACTAGGGTCAATTTTGGGCTGTCACAACTCTCCCCCCTTAAGAAATTTTCGTCCCCGAAAAGCTTACCGGTAAATAGGTTTGGGTATCGTTCTTTCATCGAACTCTCGGTTTCCCAAGTAGCTTCCTCGATCCCGTGTTTGAGCCATAACACCTTTACTAACGGAACCCTTTTGTTCCGCAACTCCTTCACTTCACGAGCTAGGATACACATCGGCTCTTCTTCATAACTCATATCGGCTCGAATTTCAACCTCCGACGGACTAATTAGGTGTGAAGGATCAGACCTATAGCGTCGAAGCATCGAAACATGAAAGACATCGTGTATCCTTTCAAGTTCAGGAGGCAAAATCAATCTATATGCAACCGGCCCCACTCGTTCGGAAATTTCGTACGGCCCAATGAATCTCGGGCTCAACTTGCCTTTACGGCCAAATCTGAGTACCTTTTTCCAAGGCGAAACTTTAAGGAACACTTTATCTCCCACTTGATATTCAATGTCCTTCCGTTTCAGATCCGCATACGATTTCTGACGATCTGTGGCTGCCTTCAGACTTTCACGGATTACCTTTACCTTCTGTTCGGCATCTCTAATCAAATCAACTCCGAAAATTTTACTTTCACCGAGCCCGGTCCAAAACAATGGTGTACGGCATTTACGACCGTACAAAGCCTCGTAAGGTGCCATCTTAATACTTGATTGAAAACTATTGTTGTAAGCGAATTCAATCAAAGGTACATACCGTTCCCATGAACCACTAAACTCAAGGATGCATCATCTCAGCATGTCCTCGAGTATCTGAATTATCTGCTCGGATTGACCATCGGTTTGGGGATGAAAAGCGGTGCTAAAATGCAGCTTGGTACCCAGAGCTTCTTGCAATTTCTTCCAAAATCGCGAGGTGAATCTCGGATCTCTATCCGACACGATAGAAATAGGTACTCCATGTAATCTCACAATCTGAGTAACATACAATTCGGCTAGTTTGTCCAATGAAAAATCCGTACGCACGGGGATAAAGTGAGCCGACTTAGTCAACCTATCAACAACAACCCAAATCGCATCCTTCTTACTTGCGGACACTGGCAGTCCGGACACAAAGTCCATTATGACTCGGTCCCATTTCCACTCGGGTATCATGATCGGCTGAAGTAACCCTGAAGGCACTTGATGTTCCGCTTTCACTTGTTGACATATTAAACATCTCGAAACAAAGTCGGAGATGTCTCGCTTCATACCATGCCACCAAAACCGACGTTTCAAGTCGTTGTACATTTCGTGCTCCCCGGGTGAATTGACATTCGGCTACAATGGGCTTCGTTCAGAATCATCAGAATGAGTTCCGAATTCCTTGGAACACACAAACGACTTCTAAACCTCAAACAACCATCATCATCAATCTGAAACTCCGATTCCTTGTTCGGAACACACTCAGCTCGTTTTGCAACCAATTCATCATCGACTTTCTGAGCTTCACGAATTTGATGAGTCAATAATGGTTTGGCTTTTAATTCAGCTACTAACACATTGTCAGGTAGGACAGACAAGTGTACATTCATCGCTCGCAAAGCAAACAGTGATTTCCGGCTTAAGGCGTCCGCAACCACATTAGCCTTTCCCGGGTGGTAATCAATGACAAGCTCGTAATCTTTCAACAACTCAAGCCAACGTCTTTGTCGCAGATTCAAGTCTCGTTGAGTCATCAAATATTTGAGACTTTTGTGATCCGAAAACACATGGCACTTCTCGCCAAACAAATAATGTCGCCATATTTTTAATGCAAACACAATGGCGGCTAGTTCGAGATCATGGGTCGGATAATTTCTCTCGTGTGGCTTCAATTGTCTTGACGCATAGGCCACAACTCGACCTTCTTGCATCAATACGCAACCCAACCCAAGTAGGGATGTGTCACTATAAACAACAAACTCTTTACCCGATTCGGGTTGCACCAAAATTGGAGCTTCCGTCAGATGAGTTTTCAGTTGATCGAAGCTTTTCTGACATTTCTCCGTCCATTCGAACTTAACATCCTTCTGAAGTAGCTTCGTCATTGGTGTGGCTATCATCGAGAAACCTTTGACAAATCGTCGGTAGTAACCGGCGAGCCCTAGAAAGCTCCGGACTTCGGTAACATTTCTCGGAGGCTTCCAGTTAAGTATGGCTGAAATTTTGCTCGGGTCGACCCGAATACCCGATGCGGATACCACATGACCCAAGAAGCTAACCTCTCTTAGCCAGAACTCACACTTACTGAACTTAGTATATAACTGCTTATCCCGCAAAATTTGCAACACTAGCCTCAGATGCTCAGCATGTTCGGCCTCATCTCTTGAATAGACCAAGATGTCATCAATAAACACAACTACGAACCGATCCAAATACGGCCTAAAGATCCGATTCATCAAATCCATAAACACCGCAGGGGCATTAGTGAGCCCAAACGGCATCACTAAGAACTCATAGTGACCGTACCTCGTTCTGAAAGCAGTTTTGGGTACGTCCGAATCTCGAATCCGCAACTGATAATAACCCGATCTCAAATCTATCTTTGAAAACACCGATGCCCCCTTTAATTGATCGAACAGATCATCAATACGCGGCAACGGATATTTATTCTTTATCGTCACTTTATTCAGTTGACGATAATCAATGCACAACCTCATGGTTCCGTCCTTCTTTTTCACGAACAATACTGGTGCACCCCAAGGTGAGAAACTCGGTCGAGCGAAACCTCTATCCGTCAATTCTTGCAACTGAGCTTTCAACTCTTTTAACTCGGTTAGTGCCATACGATACGGAGCGATCGAAATAGGCGTAGTTCCAGGTACAAGCTCAATACCAAACTCTACCTCCCGAACAGGTGGCAAACCCGGTAACTCTTCAGGAAAAACATCCGGGTATTCACAGACCACCGGCACCGATTCAGGTTTCTTTTCTAACTCCTTGTCATCAAGTACATACGCGAAGTATGCTTCGCACCCTTTCCTTACATATTTCTGGGCCAACATTGCTGATATTACAGCTGGCAACCCCCTTAAGTCCGCAGACTCAACTCGAATTATCTCGTTATTTGCGCACCTCAAATCGATAGTCTTGCTTTTGCAATTCACAACCGCATCATGCGCGGTTAACCAATCCAAACCAAGAATAACATCAAACTCGTCGAACGGCAAAAGCATCAAATCAGCCGGAAAACAAGATTCTCGGATTATTAGAGGGCATCTCTTACACACTTTATCAACAAGTACGCATTGACCCAAAGGGTTTGATACTCGAATTACGAGCTCAGTAGACTCAACAGGTAGAGTCTTACTGGTTGCTAAGGTTTCGCATACATATGAATGAGTAGAACCAGGGTCAATCAATGCAATCACATTAGTATCAAAGAGAGTGAAGGTACCAGTGATGACGTCGGGGGAGGATGCCTCCTCTCGTGCGCGAATGGCATAAGCTCTAGCAGGAGTACGGTTCTCGGCGCGATCGGCCGTATCAGAGGCCCCCCTCTGACTACCACCCCTACCTCCTAAAATTCTCGGTGGTCTACCTCTAGATGTCACTCCACTAGGTCTTGCACCTTGAATCTTATTCTTCTCATCCAGCTCCGTGCAATCTCTAATGAAGTGGTCCTTCGAACCGCATCCGTAACAGGCCCTGTTAGTAGACTTGCCCCAACATTCACCTAGGTGTCGTCTTCCACATTGGGGACATTCAGGTTTCTCGTGACGATTATTGCCCACACTAGCTACCGAAGTAGCTCGGGAGCCCATCGATGGTCTTGCCCTGATGGAAATTCCCGCAGTCGCCCTCGACTTATTAATGTCCTCCCTGAACTTCTTCACAGCTGAGAACGGAGCTTTACCCGTCGATCTTTTACGATAATCTCTAGCTTCAAATTCGGCCTTCCTCTTCTCCCTTCCAAGTTCCTCCGCCTTGCAGGCTCGTTCGACTAGTGTTACGAATTCCTTTATTTCCAAAATACCCGTTAGTAGCTTTAAATCTTCATTCAATCCTTCCTCGAATCTTTTGCACATAGCAACCTCATCAGCTACACACTCCCGGGCATACCTACTAAGTCTTACGAATTCATGTTCGTATTCAGATACCGTCATACGGCCTTGCTTGAGTTCCAAGAACTCCATACGCTTCTGGTCAATGAACCGTTGGCTAATAAATTTCTTCCGGAATTCCGTTTGAAAGAAGTCCCAAGTTACTCGCTCGTTCGGGACTATGGAAATCAAGGTCCTCCACCAATAGTAGGCTGAGTCTCGCAACAACGATACAGCACATTTTAGACATTCATCGGGTGTGCATGACAATTCATCGAACACCCGAATGGTGTTATCAAGCCAGAACTCGGCCCTTTCGGCATCATCAGTTACTATGGCCTTGAACTCCTCGGCCCCACGCTTCTTAATCAAGTCTACAGGTGGCTTACTCAGCCTCACAGGATCAGCGACTGATGGCCTTACAGGCTCTTGGGGTGGATTATTCAAATTTGGGAATTGTTGGACAGCCGGGTTGGCTCGGGCATATTGCGCGACCCACTCGTTCATCATGGTAAAGAAGGCTTGTTTAGCCCCCTCACCTTGATTATTCGCAGATGACTGAGGTTCAACAGGCGGTGTCCCTTGTGCAGGAGCAGCCGCCACGCTCTCAACGTCATCCGCTAGGGTTCTTTCTTCACCGGGATCCATTTACTAATCAAGACAAAAACATTTCAACCGTCAGAAGTCATCACCCTTTTAGACATTAACATTATGACATGTATAGCTAGACTCATACGTGCTATGGTAGTCCTAGAACCGACTAAACCATAGCTCTGATACCAATAAAATGTAACACCCCGAACCCGAAACCGACACCGGAGTCGAACACGAGGTGTTAACTGGCTTTAACCCCTTACAAAATTTATTTTCCAGACACTGCCCAATCTGTGTACTAGCCACTTTAAAAATCATATCTTGAGTTCGTAACTCGAAAATCAGTTTCGTAAATTTTCCCAGAAACTAGACCCATGTGCCCATCTATGTATTTTTTCTAGAATTTTTGGTTGGGCCAATTAGTACAGTTTATTAGTCAAAGTTCCCCAAGTTGCAGGGGTCGACTACACTGACCTTTGCCCATTACGACTGGGATATCTCCCTGCACGAGGCTTCAATACTGTTGCCATTTGTTTCTATGGAAACTAGACTCAGAGAGGAATCTGTACATATATGGTACGACCCCTAATTATCTCTGGTTAATTTATAATGAATTTTCAAAGTCGGAGCAGGGAATCCAGAAACCATTCTGGCCCTGTCCCACTAAAATCTGATTATCTCTTAAATTACTGCCCATATGATCTTTTCGTTACTTCCTCATGGAAGCAGACTCATCGAGCTTCGATTACATAATTTATTCATCAATTAATTCCACTCCCACTATTTTAGTGATTTTTCAATCTCATGACACTGCTGCTGCCAGCATCTGTTACGAAAGTAACTAGGTCCATTACATGCCTACCCTTGATCCAATTCAATCGAACATTCGTGCCATTTTCGCATGGCTTAAAGTTTACATGCCATAATTTCAACACAACGTACTAGCTTATACATGCCAAAATGATCTTCTAAACACACTAAGAAGAAAGTACCAAAACTTGCTATCCGGTGTGATGACTTCAATGACGGCCCGACCCCGCAAAAATAGATGAGTCCAAGCAACCTATAGTGGGTGACAAGGAAACATCGAGTGAGTTTATAACTCAGTAAGTCATAAGCAATGCACTACCATCTATCAACAACATTATCACAAGAGGAAACAAAATGGAACGAGACAATTTACTCCATCCATACCGAACCATACCATAGTTCCTCCAACCAATCAACTCAATTTCATATCAATTCATGCATTCACATTCTATATGCTCATCAATAGGGCATTGAAGCAATCTCATAAATCGATTTATTTTCGTTACAATCAAACGACTATACGGCCTTTCACCCATCCTACGATAAATTTAATGTACGTGACTTCAAGTATATTTGTCACATAGGTTCGAACTTACCGAGCTCAACACCAAGTATAAGCATAGTACATAATAGCCATGTACTCAAAACACTTACCCGATCCGCTGTCCGCGATCGACTCAATAGTGTCGCACACATAGTGTCCGTAATGATTCACGAATGTATATCGAGTCCGCACACTCAGTGCTATATAATCAACTCGCACACTTAGTGCTACATAATCAAATTGCACACTTAGTGCCACATAGTCAAACTCGCACACTTAGTGCCGCATGGTCAATTCGCACACTTAGTGCATCATATTCATTTCGCACACTTAGTGCAACATAGTCGAATCGCACCCTTAGTGCTGTACAATTTAATCCCGCGCACTTAGCGCCAATCTCATGGTCATAAATGGTTATCCCGCACGTTTAGTGCCGAGATCAACAACTCAGTACATCTTACCTCTTTTCATTCATTCAACAATTTCATCATCACATACGTACATGCATATATATGTATATTTATTCATTCCAATCAGCATCCATACATACACATTATGACCATTTGAAATACTACCCACTACATGCTTAATGACTTACCTCGTGTTGGGTAAGATGGTTCCAACTCGGCTACTCGATAACCTTTTCTTTGCCTTTGCTCGATTCACCTCCTTTAGCTCCTTGAGCTAAATCAATAATTTAACTAGTTTAACCACTTTGCTAAATATTTACAATCCAATTTCACATGTATATGTATGTTAGTATATTCGGCTAATAACCTCATGCAACTACCATGTCATCAAAAATCTAATCACACATGCACATGCATTAGGTAAGTTACCTTTGCTAATTTTAAACCCAACATCACACAAGCTCTCAAGAGATGGCCAAATGTCTCTTTTGCTACCCAACTAATCATTCAACAATTCCATCATTGGTCAAGCACATATTCGGCTAAAGGAATGGCAATTTTAGCAACCTTCGATTTAGTACTTAACCTTTACCACATATCAAATAACTCATTTCCTTACTCATGTGACCACGTATATTCGGTCATGCATACACACATAAAAATCAATTTGGAGACTCTATCAATCCAACATACATTCGGCACCTTCATCCACCATTCTACCAAGCATGTAATATTCAAACACAACCAAACTCACATTCGGCCCTAGCTCAAAACAAGGTAGCCGATTCTCCCTTTTTTTTTATAGTTCAAACACTCCTCTATCATCATTCACCTAACTTTAACATGAAACAACCAAACTCACCATTTCTCATCCAAATAACATGAACAACAACCATTCCTTGAACACTTTCTCATGACCGATTGCTCATGTTATCAACAAGATTCAAGATTTGAACATGGGCTATTTAAAACATGCATGCATCTCTAAGACAACATTAAACATACCTTGGTCTAAAGGACCACCTTGGCCGAATCTTGCTTCCTCTTCTTCCTCTAGTTAGAACAATTGCAAAAGAAAGAAAATATGAACACTCCTTCTTCCCTCCTTATTAAGCATTCAAACTCCCTCATTTTTCATGCCACAACATCAAACACTCTCCCTAAGCAAGCAATGGCCGAATCCCTCCCTAGTTCTTTTCTCCCCTTCTTTTTCTTGGTTTTTCGGCTAGGTGATGGCATGTATGACACCCATTTTTTTTTGTTCCCTTTTCTATTATTAATCCCATCATTTGTTCACTAAAGAAACATTTTAAATTAGAATGAGTGGAGCATTATCACTCCTTGGCCGGCCACCCATCATCTTTTGGGCAATTTGACATGCAAAACCACTTTTTTTGATACATGCACTAATAGACCATTTGAATTAGACTATCATACTTTTACAACGTCTCAAATTGATCCCAATTAATAATTTCTCATGCAATTGGTAAAGTTAGGGAGTGAAACTTCCACATACTCATGTTCACACATAATAAGCATAGAATATAGCAAGTAATTATTTTTACGACTCGGTCTTGTGGTCCCGAAACCACTTCCCGACTAGGGTCAATTTTGGGCTGTCACATTTATTGCTTCAATCTACTCCACTGTAACTTTAGAAAGACTAGACTCATAGCTTTAATATGCTTCACTGCAAGTTTAGGGAGGCTAGACTTGTAGCTTTAATCTGCTTTACTACAACTTCAGGGAGACTAGACTTGTAGCTTCAATTACCCCAATGTAATTTCAGGAAGAAGAGATTCATAGCTTCGATCTACTCTGCTTGAACTTAAAGGAGATAAGAATTGGTAACTTTAACCTGCTCCACTGTAACTTCAGGGAGATAAGGTTTGTGTATTTTTATCCTGCTCTACTGCAACTTTAGAGAGATAAGGATTGTGGCTTTGGTATGCTCCAATGTAATTTCAGGGAGAAGATCTGCTATCTTCAGTCTACTCCACTGCAACTTTAGGGAGATAAGACTTGCTATCTTCAGTTTGCTCCATTGCAACTTCAGGAAGATAAGACTTACTACTTCAACCTGCTCCACTGCAACTTCAGGGAGATAAGGTTTGTATTTTTACCCTGCTCTACTGCAACTTCAGAGAGATAAGGATTATGGTTTCGATTTGCTCCACTACAACTTCAGGGAGATAAGATCTGCTATCTTCAGTATGCTCCACTGCAACTTCAGGGAGATAAGACTTGCTATCTTCAGTCTGCTCCACTGCAACTTCATAGAGATAAGATTTCTGTATTTTTATCCTGCTCTACTGTAACTTTAGAGAGATAAGGATTATGGTTTCAATCTTCTCCACTACAACTTCAGGGAGATAAGATCTGCTATCTTCAGTCTATTCTACTACAACTTTAGGGAGATAAGACTTGCTTATTTATAGCTTCAATCTGTTTCACTGCAATTTCAGGGAAATGAGATTCTCTATCTTTAGTCTGCTCCACTACAACTTTAGGGAGATAAGACTTTAACTTCAACCTGCTCCACTGCTACTTCAGGGAGATAAGGTTTAGTGGCTTTAATCTAGTCCACTGCAACTTCAGGGAGATAAGATTTGCCATTATAACTTCAATCCATCCCACTGCAACTTCAAGGGCATGAGATTTGTGGTTTCACTAGTCTGTCACACCGTTTTCTAGGGAACAAGACCTGTAAAATTTGTTTAATGGGCCTATTTATTCCAAATGATTAGGATGTCATGATTAGAATGCATCAAATGCTCCTAACTAGATGTATGAATGATGTTTGTATAAATGCAGAATGTTATTTTTTAGAATGATTCCTTTTTAATGATTAGGGTTGTCATTGCTCGTTGTTCATTAATGTTCTGTCATTAATGTGTTATCCTGCCTTCTTTGCTCAGCTGGTTTTTTTGATAGAAAATTCGAAGAAATAATCACTATTTACTCAGTTGGTATGCTCCACTGCAACTTCAGGGAGATAAAATTTGTGGTTTCTTCCATCCCACTGCAACTCAAGGGTATAAGATTTGTACCATCTTCAATCCATCCCACTGCAGCTCAGGGGTATAGGACTTGTATCTTCTTCAATCCATCCCACTGCAACTCAAGGGTATAGGATTTGTGTCTTCTTCACTCAATTTGATCTGTTACACCATTCTCTGGATATCATGACTAGATGTGTATGCATGAACATAGAATGTCATTTTTTCGAGAATGATCTCATTTTAATGCTTGGGTTGCTCGTTATTTGTCGAGGTTATATTACCGACATAAGATCTTGTCTCTGATATCTTTGACAGAAAATCTGAAGAGATAGTCATAATTTAGACTCCTCAATCTCAAATGTTTCCAACCCTTAGATTTGGTGAGTTCTAAACAACAGTCCTGTTTCAGGTTTTTGTACTATTTAGAAGCCTTCAGAGTAATTTGTAGAACTTCTTTTATGTGAATAATATAAGTCCAATAATCATTGTTTCAATGAAAAATGCTTGAAAAATACTATCACAATGAACAAGATAGAATTTTTTTAAAAGCAAGGCTCGAAATGGATAAATTAATCAAAATAGCAAATTTTTCTAGGATACAAAATGAATAAGATAAAAATAGGTGCCATGGATATCGCAGCACGAGCTTCTCTGTTCAAACTTCTCAAAGACCATTTCGAGCTAGATATGTGTTCAAGAGATCTCAAGTATTTTGTTGATACCCCAAGATGTAATGTTCCTCCTTCTTGTTAATTCTAAGAGGATAAGACTACCACATGCCTCATATTCAAAATTTGAGCCGCCCGTTTTCGAGTTTTCAAATAAAAAACCCCTTTGGTCTCAAAGCGCCCTTTGTGGGTTTTCACCTTGGCTCTCTCTCTTTTTTTTGAGGTCTCAAAGTGCCCTTTGTGGGTTTTCACCTTGGCCTCTCCCTCTTTAGGTGAAATACTTCTTGACGAAATCTGAATTCACAGGATTGAGAAAATTTCTACCATCCATCTCAGCTAGAATCAATACTCCTCCAGAAAAGGCTTTCTTTACCACATAAGGTCCTTCCCAGTTTGGCATCCATTTCCCTCTGAAATATTTTTGTATGGGAAGGATCTTTTTCAAAACCAGGTCCCCCTCATGGAATTCTCTAGGGCGAACCTTTTTGTCATAGGCTCGTATCATTCGTTTTTGGTACATCTGACCATAATAGATAGCCCTTAGCCTCTTTTCTTCGATCAAATTCAACCGATCATATCGAGACTGGATCCATTCTGCTTCATCTAGCTTCACCTCAGACAAAACTCAGAGAGAAGGAATCTCAACTTCGATAGGTAGAATCGCCTTCATTCCGTAGACCAAAGAGAAAGGCGTTGCCCCGGTAGAGGTCTTGATAGATGTTCGATAAGCAAAAATGGAAAATGGTAACTTCTCGTGCCAATCTTTATAAGTCTCAGTCATTTTCCCTACGATCTTTTTAATGGTTTTATTGGCTGCCTCCACTGCCCCATTCATTTTAGGGTGATACAGTGACAAGTTGTGGTGCCTGATCTTGAATTGACTATAGACCTCCACTATTGTGCTATTATTCAAGTTCAATGCATTGTCAGATATGATCTTCTCCGGCATTCCATATTGACATATGATCTCCTTTTTCGGGAATTTGCTTACTGCCGATTTTGTAACATTGGCATATGAAGCGGCCTCTAGTCACTTGGTGAAGTAGTCGATAACCACAAAGATGAATCGATGCTCATTGGAAGCTTTTGGCGATATTGGTCCAATCACATCAATGCCCCACATAGAGAAAGGCCTTGGGGAAGTCATGACATGCAGAGGTGAATAAGGCACATGAATTTTGTCTTCATAGATTTGGCACTTATGACATCTCTTGGTGTAATTGATACAGTCTCCTTCCATGGTGGACAAATAATACCCGAATCTCATAATTTTCATGGCCATTGTAAAACCATTAGCGTGTGTCCCACAGATGCCCTCATGGACTTCTTCTAAGATTTTCTTGGCCTCAACGGTGTCCACACATCTTAATAGTACCTGATCCTTTCTTCTTTTGTATATGACCTCCTCATCTAAGACATAGTCCCAGGCTAGTTTCTCAACGTCCTTTTATCATTCTCAGTTGCTTGGTCAGGATATTCACAATTTTTCACATATCACAATATATCGTGGTACCAGGGGCGATCATCTTTTTCTTCATCTTCTTCGGTATTGTAACAGTGAGCCAAAATTTCTTAAATGCTCACCTGGATGGGTTTTATCGTGGTACCAGGGGTGATCATATTTTCTTCATCTTCTTCGGTATTGTAACAGTAAGCCAAAATTTCTTAAATGCTCACCTGGATGGGTTTTACATCTTCTTGTTTATTCACCTTAATCATGGAAGCTAAGATAGCCAAATCATCAGCCATCTGATGTTCGTCTCGTGAAAGGTAGCAGAAGGTGATGTCATCGAACTCTTTGATCAATTCAAGGACCAGCTTTTGATAATCGATCAACTTGGGATCTCTTGTCTCTCATTCTCCCTTGAGTTGATAAATCACTAGCGCAAAATCTTCAGACACCTCTAGCACTTTGATCTTTCATTCTATGGCTGCACGGATACCCTTGATGCACGCTTTATTCTGCTATGTAATTTGTACAATTAAAATCCAATTTACTAGTAAATGGATAATGATCTCCATTTAGGGATACCAAGACTGCCCCGATTCTATTACCCACAACATTTGAGGCCCCATCGAAGTTTAGTTTCCAGGGAAGTTCTTCTAGACCACCTCCTTCAGTGGTTGCAACACACATCAGATCCTCATTCGGGAAATCAAAGTTCAAGGGCTCGTAATCTTCCAAAGCTCTACTGGCCAGAAAATCTGCTATTGCACTCCCTTTTACTGCTTTCTAACTCAGATAGGCTATGTCAAATTTAGAAAGCAGAATTTGCCATCGGGCCATCCTTCCATTTAAAGCAGTCGACTCCATCATGTACTTCAGAGGGTCCAGTTTCAAGATGAGCTAAGTGGTGTGATACAACATATACTATCTTAGCCTTCGGGTTGTCCAAACCAAGGCACAACACAACTTCTCTATTGGTGAGTACCTTGTCTCACACTCAGTAAACTTTTTACTAAGATAGTATATTGCTCTTTCTTTTCTTTCTAACTCATCATGTTGGCCGAGCACGCATCCAATGGAGTTTTCAAATACTGCTAAGTACAATATCAATGGCTTATCTGGGTTGGGTGACACTAACACTGGGGCATTGGACAAGTAATGTTTGACCTTGTCAAAAGTCTTTTGGCATTCTTCATCCCATACACCTAGATTGTGTTTCTTAAGAAGACGAAATATGGGGTCGCACTTCTCCGTTAATTGTGAAATAAAAAGGGCGACGTAATTTAATCTCCCTAAGAAACCTCGAACTATTTTTTGAGTATGCGGTGGAGGTAGCTCTTGTATGGCTTTGATTTTGTCTGGGTCGATCTCAATCCCCTTTTTTACTGACTACAAACCTAAGCAACTTTTCGGACCTGGCTCCGAAAGTACACTTTGCCGGATTGAGCTTTAGATGGAACTTTTTCAACCTTAAGAACAATTTCTTCAGGACTTGAACGTGTTCCTTCTCTGTTCGGGATTTTGTGATCATATCATCGACATAAACTTCGACTTCTTTATGCATCATAACATGAAACAAGGTTACCATGGCTCTTTGATACGTTGCTCCAGTATTTTTCAGTCCAAATGGCATCACTTTATAGCAGAAAGTTCCCCACATGGTTACGAATGTGGTTTTCTCTATGTGTTCAGGATGCATCTTGACCTGGTTGTATCCGGAGAAATCGTCCATGAAGGAGAATAGTGAGTTCCCCGCCGTGTTGTCCACCAAGGTGTCAATATGAGGCAGTGGGAAGTTATCTTTTAGGCTAGCTTTATTCAAATCTCTGTAGTCTACACACATTCGTACTTTTCCATCCTTTTTAGGGACAGGGACTATGTTGGCTACCCATTCTGAGTATTTCACCACCTTTAGAAATTCGATGTCAAACACTTTCTAACCTCTTCTTTTATTTTTAACAAGATGTCGGGCCTCATCCTTCGGAGTTTTTGCTGAACTGGCTTACATTCTTCCTTTATGAGGAGTCGATGCACCATGATATCAGTGTTTAACCCGGGCATATCTTGGTATGACCATGCGAAGACATCTTTGAATTCTTGAAGTAATTCAATAAGGTCTCTCTTTATCTCCACAGTGATACAAGTTACGATCTTCACCTCTTGTTCCTTTCCTAAGCTCACAATTTCTATTGATTATTTTTGAGGTAGGATTTGTTTCTCGTCTTGCTCTACCATCCTCAACAAATTAAGAGATAGGTCACAACCTCGGTCCTCTTCGAAATCCTGAGAATCCTCCATACACATATCTCACTCAAAAAGAGACTCTGAGTCATTAGCAGTGTCGCTCGTATCATTGATATCTGGAGACCTATTATGAGGATGAAGGAATATACAAAGAACCAAAAAAATCTAAGAATACTTATTTGTATGGTATGATCATGAATGAAGAACAAAAGAATATTTGGAAGAATGTCCAAAGGACAAAAGAATCAAAGAGCAATTATTTGTATAATATGATTATGAATGAAATGGAAAGAATAAAAGAATATTTGATCAAAATGATAACAAATGTGCATTTTATTGAAATAATGTTTTTGAACATAAGCCTATTTCTCAAAAGATTCTTATTACTCCTAGGCCTAAAGCAATAAGTGTGTTCTGGACATTACTCTAAGTTAGCTCTAAAAACTACAGGAATCTCTTCTACAGTCCAGTTGTCCAGAACACTTCCAGGTATGTAGGGGAAAATGCCTGACAAATTTCCTTCTCCAGCTTCTTCTTCAGATATTGTGTTGACGCTTAAGTTTCTCAACATTTCTTCCATGGTTTCCTTTCTTGGCGTGCCCCGCTCAAGATGAATGATCTTTTCGGATAGAAAAGTTTTCGACATATGGGGGAACATAATTGGTTCCTATTTGATTTCCTCCCCATTCAACTGTGTTTTCCTTCTCTCTTGCTTCTTTTCTAGTTCCTTCTTTCTTTATCTCACGTCCGGCTTAAATCCTAAGCCTAAGCGGTCTTGTTTGTCCTTCAATATCAGTGCCTCAACCCTTCCTTAGAGGTGTCTCTCGAGTCCTCTTTTTGGTAAGGCCCCTTTCCTAATAGTTAGCTGCAAGCCCATTCTTGTAGTCTTGGATATCTTAGGCATTGGGATCCTATTCCTTTCAGTGATAAATGTTGCATTCATAAATTTCAAAGATCGAAAGGAGCATTTGGTTGCTTCATCGTTTGCCTCAAGATATGGAATGTCACTGGTCACTGCTGCGATGATGTCCTCCTCAGCATTTATCATCACCAGCTGACCTTTTGTACCAATTTCAACTTTTGGTGGAGTGATGAAGGCACTGCCCCTACAGAATGTATCTAGGGCCTCCCCAACAAACAATTGTATGAAGGCTTAATATCCATCATCAGGAAGTCCACCTCATATGTATTTGGGCTGATCAGAAGAGGTTTTTCAATTTTGCCCATTACCCTTCTCTCTGTGCCATCGAACGTCTTCACTATATTTTGACAGGCTTTCATATGAGAGCTATCCATGGGCAACCTGTTCAATGTGGATAATGGTAGGACATTCAGAGTCGATCCATTGTCAATAAATACCCCCAGTAGAGTATACCCTTTATAGCAGGTGGTGATGTGTAGAGCCTTAGTTGATCCCATGCCACCGGGTAGTATTTCATCATCATTGAAGAAGATGAAGTTATCAGTGCTTATGTTGCTAACCAAGCGATCTAGTTTGTTGAAAAAAATATCGTTAGCATCATAGGCTTCGTTTAAGATTTTCATCAGTGAGTTGCGATGAACCTCCGAGCTTAGGAGTAAGGCTAGCACCAAGATACGAGCTGGTTGTTTACGCAACTACTCTACGACACTGTACTCGCTATGCTTTAGAAACTTTAGAAATTCTTTTGCCTCCTCTTCATTTACTGACTTGTTCATAGGGGGTTCAGGTCTGGTTGTTCTTTCCTTCTTCTGTTCGACCATTATGGCTTTTCCTTTTGCAGGTTTTGCTTTCTTACTTGCTGAATCGTACCACCTTCTGTTACGCGTATATGAACCCACATCTTGGTCCTCTTTTGAAGCGTTAGCTAGGTTCTCCTTTCCCAGGATCGTCACATTACAGTAATAATTCCATGGAACCCTCTTTCTGTCTTTATAGAAAAAGACTATAGGTTTTTGGATTATGACTTTTGGTGGCATTCGTGCTCCCGCTTCATTATTTTTAAGTCTTGAAAAAATAACTACTTGGTAATTGACTTTTTGGATCTGCGTCATCGATTCCCCTTCTAACGCGCATATATTTCCCTCTTTGGGGCTTTTGACCTCTTCGTAAAACTTCATTTCTTTGTTGTTTATCCTATCCTGCACTATGGCCCTGAACTCTCCACACTCTTGGATTTCATGCCCCGCTTCATTGTGGAACTCACAGTAGTTTCTCTTTTCCTCAGATTCTTCTTTTGAATCCAATACGATCGATCCTCTCTTGACCATCTCCTTCCATACCCACTTCAATGGGGTTTTGACTTCTACAACCTCCTGTTTCACCCTCTTCCTCCCGCCTTCGTTTATCCCGTTTACCCCTTGGTCAATGTGGTTGGGTAACGGGTTTTCTGCTACATTTGGTGTGGAAGAGTCATCAAACTTTACAAACCCTATTTTAATAAATCTTTCAATTAACTTTTTGAACGCAGTACAATTTTCAATGGAATGCCCAGTGATTCCAGCGTGGTATTCACACTGAGCATTTGCGTCATACCATTTGGGATATAGGGGTTGCATTGACTTTAAATAAAAGAGAGACACTACATGCGCATTGAATAGGTTCTGATATGTCTCCCTAAACGTCATGGGTATAGGTGTGAACTGTAGTTTTCTGTGTTCGTCCTCGTATTGGATTCTTGTCTCGAGGTGCTCTGGTGGTTGACAGTTACCGTATTCGATTGGTTTACAGTGAGTGACTTGGAATGACCTTTGTTTTATGTACTCATGTTGTTCACCTTATTCTCTCTTTTCCTTGGGGCTAACCTCTTGGTACTATCCCCTGCCTCTATTTTGCCGCTCCTTATCACGTTCTCGATCATTTCATCAGTCATCACTATGTCTGAGAAGCTTTTAGTGGCACCCCCCAACATATGAGTGATGAATGGAGCCTTTAAGATTTTAATGAATAGCATGGTGGTCTCTCTAGGAGAGGTAGCTGAACTTGTATAGCAACCTCCCTCCATATTTGGGCATATTGTCGGAAGCTCTTCTTTGATTTCTTTTCCATATTCTGCAAGGTGATCCTATCCAAGGTCATGTCTGTCATGTGACTATACTGTTTCATGAAAGCTTGAGCGAGGTCCCGTGACAGCCCAAAGTTGACCCTAGTCGGGAAGTGGTTTCGGGACCGCTAAACCGAGTCACCGAAATGTTTGAATGTGATACTTATTGTCTAGAATATGTAATTATGAATGTGTGAAAATTTCAAGCTTCAATTTGGTTGATTTCATGTGAATTTAGTCAATAGGACTTATGTGAGAAAATTCTAAAATGTGATAGGTCAATGTGTGAGGACCTATTAGTGCATGTGGACAAAGGGGGGACTTGCATGTCAAATTCCCCCCTAATGAGTAGTGGCCGGCCATGACAAGGAATGATGGGCAAAACATGTCATGAAACATGTTTTGTTAATGGAAGAATAAAATAAGGAGTATGGGTAATAAAGAAATGGAAACAAAAGAAAAAAAATGTGTGGTTGCCCCCCCATTGCCGTGAGCTAAAGAGAAGAAAGGAGAAAAATTTGTGTTCATCCTTTCTCACCTTCATTTAGCCTAAATTAGAAAGAAAAACAAAGAAAAAAAATTCTCATCCTTTGGTTCATCCTTGGCCAAAAATTTTAAGGAGGAAAGAAGAAGAAAGGTGAAGAGATTCGGCCATGCATGTAGCTAGGCTAAGGTATGTTTGATGATGTTCCATGAGATGCATGCATGTTTTAGTTGTTAGCTTGAGTTCTACCTAGCCCATGGTCTAAATCTTGCTATGTGATGGAAATGGCACTTGACCATGGATGCATCATTCTTGGTTGATGTTTGATGTTGTGGTGATGAGGCTTGAGGATGAGTTAAGATTCGGCCTAGGTGGAGGTTGTGTTAATGCCATTGCATGCAAAATATGAAGCTTGTTAATGATGCATGTGATGATGGCTTGATGATTCTTGAACCTCCTTTTTAGCATTTTTGTGTGAGCACATATGTGCATTGGTTGCTAAATGGAGAAGAATTGGCTAGCAAGATGTGTGCTAAGGCCGAATGTAACTTTGCATGTTAATGAGCAATGCATGTGTTAAATTGATGAAAAGGGGGAGGATGCTTTACTAGTGTGTATATGTGTGTATTAAGTGTTGAAATCGACCCCAAAAATAGACATGCATATTCGGCCAAGGGGAAAGAAATTAGCTAATATGTTGTGTTGATGCATGATTTTTGCATGTTTGAGACTTTAATGTCAAATGTATAAATATGGGCTAAGTGCCTTGTGTTCATCTTTTTGATGCCTAAATGATGAAATCAATTTATTTGTTTGATTAAGCTCAAGAGCAAAGGGGAAATAAATCCGATAAAGGGAAGGAAAAAGTGGTTGAATAGCTAGCGGAATCGTTCGACAACACCCGAGGTAAGTTCTTGAGTAAGAGAGCTTAAATTACGATGTGATTAAATCATGCTCTATGTGAGGCTATTGAGCCGAATGTGCAAGGATGATATGTGCCTTGTGTTTGAGTTTCGCAAATGAAAATGAAATATGAATGTGCCATGAATTATTGTTAGATGTGCATGATTAATTGAATGCTGTCAGGGCTAAGTCCCGAAGGCTTTGTGCTAAGTGAATATATCCGGACTAAGATCCGAAGGCCTTTGTGCGAGATACTAAATCCGGGTTAAGTCCCGAAGGCATTCGTGCGAGTTATTAAATCCGGGTTAAGTCCCGAAGGCATTCGTGCGAGTTGTTAAATCCGGGTTATGTCCCGGAGGCATTGTGTGAGTTACTAAAACCGGGCTATGTCCCGAAGGCATTTGAACGAGGAGCTATATCCGGTTAAATCCCGAAGGTACGTGATTTGATAATGAATGAGCTTGCTGTAAAATTCCAGCGAATACTCGAAAAACATCCCAATATGGGGATATGTTACGTATGTGTTGAATTTAATCGAGCCCTTACAAATAAATGTTCGCTCAGTTGATAAACGAGCTACCGGCCTTCGGCTAAGTTAGTCTATTGTGTATGTACATAAGGGTTGTTAATGTTGTGAAGCAAGTTTGATATCGGTAAATTGCGTATTATGAAATATTCCATTTAGCTAAATGTGTGTTATTCTTTGTTTATGCTGGAATTTCTTGCTCAAAACTTACTAAGCATAAATTGCTTACTTCGTTCCATTGCTCCTCTGTCTTATAGATTTTTTTGGTTCTCCAGCTATCGGACTCGGGATCTTGACGTCGAAGTCGCCCACACTATCAAAGGCTCTTTTGGGTACTATTTTGGTTGAATTTTGATATGGCATGTATAGGACTACCCATTGTTGTCTTTCGAGTACTTTATGAAATGTATAAGTGTACAGCCATGCGAAAATGGCTTGTAGAAGTGGAGTATGGCATTAGACCATTCGTGTTTATGAATGTATAAATGGTTTCATGATGTAACTATAGTTGGAATGGAAGTGTTGAGCAAATGATCAGCCACTGGAATGACTAAGTATGATCATATGTGGGCTTATGTTTGACAAGGCCCTAGTTGGTCCATGAAACCCCAAATTAGGTAAGGTTTACTTTGAAAACAGAAGCTGATAGCAGCAGTGGTGTGGATTGGAAAAATCACAAGAATTCGTAGGAGTGGAATTAAATAGTGATTAAATTATGTAATCGAACCTTGATGAATCTACTTTCATATGGAAGTAACGAAACAATCATAGGAACAGTACAGTAAGAGATATTCGGGTTCTTGTAGAACAGGGCCAGAACAGTTTCTGGATTCCCTGTTCCGCCTTTTGAAATTCACTATAAATTGACCAGAGATAATTAGGGGTCATACCATATATGTATGGATTCCTCTCTAAGTCTAGTTTCCATAGAAACAAACGACATCAGTATTGAAGCTCTGTGCAGAGAGATATCCAAGTCGTAATGGGAAAAGGTCAGTATAGTCGACCCCTGTAACATGGGAGACTTTGACTAATAAACTGTACTAATTAGCCCAACCAAAAATTCTAGAAAAAAATACATAGGTGGGGACATGAGTCTAGTTTCAGGGAAAAATCACAAAACTGAATTTCGAGTTGTGAAACTCAAGATATGATTTTTGAAGCGACTAGTACTCAGACTGGGCAGTGTCTGGAAAATTTTTTTCAAAGTTTGTTAACATCTCGTGTCCGACTCCGGTGTCGGTCTCGGGTTCGGGGTGTTACATTTTATTGGTATCAGAGCTACGGTTTAGTCGATTCTAGGACTACCGTAATGTTTTGGGTCTAGCTATACATGCCATTTTATGTGATTACTTGATAGTGTGGTGATTTCTGACAATTGTAAATGTGTTTATTTATAGTAATGGATCCCGATCGTGACCGAGAGGTAGCTGATGATCTTGAGAGTGTAGCGCCTGCGCCCGCACAAGGGACAGTGCCGGCAGACTCTCAACCTAATGCTAGTAATCCGAATGATGAAGCTAGACAAGCATTCTATAGCGTGATGAATGATTGGTTTAACCAATACATTCGAACTAATATGGCTGTTCCACAACCTCCATACCCGACAAATACTACCCCCGCACCTACAATACCACCGGTAACGGACCAAATAAGGTCAAATAAGCCCCCAGTTGACAGAATCCGAAAACATGGGGCTACTGAATTTAAGGCTATGGATAGCGATGATGCCGAGCAAGCTGAATTTTGGCTGGACAACACTATCCGGGTACTCGATGAGCTATCTTGTACACCCGATGAATGCCTAAAGTGTGCTATCTCCTTGCTACGTGATTCTTCCTACTATTGGTGGAGTACTCTGACTTCTATTGTGCCCCGAGAGCAAGTAACTTGGGAGTTTTTCCAAACTGAGTTTCGGAAAAAGTATATCAGTCAGAGATTTGTTGATCAAAAACGGAAGGAATTTCTTGAGCTTAAGCAAGGCTCCATGTCGGTTACTGATTACGAGCGAAAATTTGTTAGACTTAGCAAATACGCTCGGGAATGTGTTTCGTCCGAAGCTATTATGTGTAAACGCTTCGAGGATGGGCTGAATAAAGATATAAAAATGTTCGTTGGCGTTCTTGAAATACGAGAGTTCGTGGTACTTGTTGAACGAGCTTGTAAAGCCGAAGAGCTTAGAAAAGAAAAGCAAAGAGTTGATGAGGGAACTGGAGAGTTTCGTAAAAGATCCTCTGGGAGGTCTCTTCAACAGACATCGAAGAGATTTCGAGATGATGCGGGCCAGTTTAGAGGCACTTCGGGCCTTTTTGGACGAGATCGTGATCGACCCCCTGTGGGTACACGAGGCACTTCGGTCGCCAGTGTTGGGAATGAACGTCGAGACAGGACGAAATGCCGATATTGCGGTAAATGGCATTCGGGGAGTTGTAGATTCCTGACTGCTCCTGTTACAAATGCGGATCAGTTGACCACTTCATTAAAGATTGCCCGAGGTTGTCGGGACAGAATGCAAATCAGAGTGGGAGACCGGGTGCTACCACTGCTCGAGGTAGACCATCTGGAAATATGGGCAATGCTAGTGGTGGTCAGAGAGGATCTAGAGATGATATAACCAGATCCGAAGCCCGTGCGCCTGCTAGAGCTTATGCTATACGTGCCCGCGAGGATGCTTCTTCGCCTGATGTTATTACCGGTACATTCACTCTCTTTGATACTAATGTAATTGCTTTGATTGACCCCGGTTCTACTCATTCCTACATATGTGAAACCTTAGCATCCAGTAAGACTTTACCTATTGAGTCTACTGAGTTCGTAATTCGGGTGTCAAATCCGTTGGGTCGTTACGTGCTTGTCGACAAAGTGTGTAAGAAATGTCCCCTGGAAATTCGAGGTTCCTGTTTCTCGGCGGACTTGATGCTTTTGCCGTTTGATGAATTTGATGTTATCCTTGGGTTGGATTGGTTGACCGCGCATGATGCGATTGTGAATTGCAAGAGCAAGACTATTGATTTGAGGTGCGCAAATAACGAAGTAGTCCGAATTGAGTCTGCGGACTTGGAGGGGATGCCAGCTGTAATATCAGCAATGTTGGCACAGAAATATGTAAGAAAAGGGTGCGAAGCATACCTTGCGTATGTACTTGGTGACAAAGAATTAGAAAAGAAACCCGAATCTGTGCCGGTGGTTTGTGAATACCCGGATGTTTTTCCGGAAGAATTACCGGGTTTACCACCTGTTCGGGAGGTAGAGTTTGGTATTGAGCTTGTACCTGGGACTACGCCGATTTCGATAGCTCCGTATCGTATGGCACCAACCGAGTTAAAGGAGTTGAAAGCTCAGTTGCAAGAACTGACGGATAGAGGTTTCGCTCGACCAAGTTTCTCACCTTGGGGTGCACCAGTATTGTTCGTGAAAAAGAAGGACGGAACCATGAGGTTGTGCATTGACTATCGTCAGCTGAATAAAGTGACGATAAAGAACAAATATCCGTTGCCGCGCATCGATGATTTGTTCGACCAACTGAAGGGAGCCTCAGTGTTCTCAAAAATAGATTTGAGATCGGGCTATTATCAGTTGCGAATCCGAGATTCAGATATTCCCAAAACTGCCTTCAGAACGAGATATGGTCACTACGAATTCTTAGTGATGCCGTTTGGGCTCACTAATGCCCCTGCAGTATTTATGGATTTGATGAATCGGATCTTCAGACCGTATTTGGATCGGTTCGTAGTGGTGTTCATTGATGACATTTTGGTCTATTCAAGAGACGAGACCGAACATGCTGAGCATCTGAGGCTAGTGCTGCAAATTTTGCGGGATAAGCAGTTATATGCTAAGTTCAGTAAGTGTGAGTTCTGGTTAAGAGAGGTTAGCTTCTTGGGTCATGTGGTATCCGCGTCGGGTATTCGAGTTGACCCGAACAAAATTTCAGCCATACTTGACTGGAAACCTCCGAGAAATGTTACTGAAGTTCGGAGCTTTTTGGGGCTCGCCGGTTATTACCGACGATTTGTGAAAGGTTTCTCGATGATAGCCACACCAATGACGAAGCTACTTCAAAAGGATGTTAAGTTCGAGTGGACGGAGAAATGTCAGAAAAGTTTCGACCAACTGAAAACTCATTTGACTGAAGCTCCAATTTTGGTGCAACCCGAAGCAGGTAAAGAGTTTGTCATCTATAGTGACGCATCCCTACTTGGGTTGGGTTGCGTATTGATGCAAGAAGGTCGAGTCGTGGCCTATGCGTCGAGACAATTGAAGCCACACGAGAGGAATTATCCGACCCATGATCTCGAACTAGTTGCCATCGTGTTTGCTTTAAAATATGGCGACATTATCTGTTTGGTGAGAAGTGCCATGTATTTTCGGATCACAAAAGTCTCAAATATTTGATGACTCAACGAGACTTGAATCTGCGACAAAGACGTTGGCTTGAGTTGTTGAAAGATTACGAGCTTGTCATTGATTACCACCCGGGAAAGGCTAACGAGCTTGTCATTGATTACCACCCGGGAAAGGCTAACGTGGTTGCGGACGCCTTAAGCCGGAAGTCATTGTTTGCTTTACGAGCGATGAACGTGCATTTGTCTGTTCTACCAGACAGTGTGTTAGTAGCTGAATTAAAAGCTAAACCATTATTGACTCACCAAATTCGTGAAGCTCAGAAAGTCGATGATGAATTGGTTGCAAAACGGGCTAAGTGTTTTCCGAACGAGGAATCGGAGTTTCAAATTGATGATGATGATTGTTTGAGGTTCAGAAATCGTTTGTGTGTTCCAAGGAATTCGGAACTCATTTCGATGATTCTGAACGAAGCCCATTGTAGCCGAATGTCAATTCACCCGGGGAGTACGAAAATGTACAACGATTTGAAACGTCAATTTTGGTGGCATGGTATGAAACGGGACATCTCCGACTTTGTTTCGAGATGTTTGATATGTCAACAAGTGAAAGCGGAACATCAAGTGCCTTCAGGATTACTCCAGCCGATCATGATACCCGAGTGGAAATGGGATCGAGTCACAATGGACTTTGTGTCCGGACTGCCCTTGTCAGCAAGTAAGAAGGATGCGATATGGGTTATTGTTGATAGACTGACTAAGTCGGCTCATTTCATCCCCGTACGTACGGATTTTTTTCATTGGAGAAACTAGCTGAATTGTACGTTTATCAAATTGTGAGATTACACGGGGTACCTGTTTCTATCGTGTCGGATAGAGATCCGAGATTCACCTCACGATTTTGGAAGAAATTGCAAGAAGCTCTGGGTACCAAGCTGCATTTTAGCACTGCTTTTCACCCCCAAACCGATGGTCAATCCGAGCGGATAATTCAGATACTTGAGGATATGTTGAGATGTTGCATCCTCGAGTTCAGTAGTTCATGGGAACGGTATTTACCTTTGATTGAATTCGCTTACAACAATAGTTTTCAATCAAGTATTAAGATGGCACCTTACGAGGCTTTGTACGGTCGTAAATGCCGTACACCATTGTTTTGGACCGAGCTCGGTGAAAGTAAAATTTTCGGAGTTGATTCGATTAGAGATGCTGAACAGAAAGTAAAGGTAATCCGTGAAAGTCTGAAGGTAGCCACGGATCGTCAAAAATCGTACGCAGATTTGAAACGAAAAGACATCGAGTATCAGGTGGGAGACAAAGTGTTCCTTAAGGTTTCACCTTGGAAAAAGATACTCAGGTTCGGCCGTAAGGGCAAGTTGAGCCCAAGATTCATTGGGCAGTACAAAATCTCCGAACGAGTTGGTCCGGTTGCGTATAGATTGATTTTGCCCCCGGAGCTTGAAAGGATTCATGACGTCTTTCATGTTTCGATGCTTCGACGCTATCGATCTGATCCATCGCACATAATTAGCCCATCAGAGGTTGAAATTCAAGCCGACATGAGCTATGAAGAAGAACCGATGCGTATCCTAGCTCGTGAAGTGAAGGAGTTGCGAAACAAAAGAGTTCCGCTAGTAAAGGTGTTATGGCTCAAACACGGGATCGAGGAAGCTACTTGGGAGACCGAGAGCTCGATGAAAGAACGATACCCAAACCTATTTACCGGTAAGATTTTCGGGGACGAAAATTTCTTAAGTGGGGGAGAGTTGTGACAGCCCAAAGTTGACCCTAGTCGGGAAGTGGTTTCGGGACCGCTAAACCGAGTCACCGAAATGTTTGAATGTGATATTTATTGTCTAGAATATGTAATTATGAATGTGTGAAAATTTCAAGCTTCAATTTGGTTGATTTCATGTGAATTTAGTCAATAGGACTTATGTGAGAAAATTCTAAAATGTGATAGGTCAATGTGTGAGGACCTATTAGTGCATGTGGACAAAGGGGGGGACTTGCATGTCAAATTCCCCCCTAATGAGTAGTGGCCGGCCATGACAAGGAATGATGGGCAAAACATGTCATGAAACATGTTTTGTTAATGGAAGAATAAAATAAGGAGTATGGGTAATAAAGAAATGGAAACAAAAGAAAAAAAATGTGTGGTTGCCCCCCATTGCCGTGAGCTAAAGAGAAGAAAGGAGAAAAATTTGTGTTCATCCTTTCTCACCTTCATTTAGCCTAAATTAGAAAGAAAAACAAAGAAAAAAATTTCTCATCCTTTGGTTCATCCTTGGCCAAAAATTTTAAGGAGGAAAGAAGAAGAAAGGTGAAGAGATTCGGCCATGCATGTAGCTAGGCTAAGGTATGTTTGATGATGTTCCATGAGATGCATGCATGTTTTAGTTGTTAGCTTGAGTTCTACCTAGCCCATGGTCTAAATCTTGCTATGTGATGGAAATGGCACTTGACCATGGATGCATCATTCTTGGTTGATGTTTGATGTTGTGGTGATGAGGCTTGAGGATGAGTTAAGATTCGGCCTAGGTGGAGGTTGTGTTAATGCCATTGCATGCAAAATATGAAGCTTGTTAATGATGCATGTGATGATGGCTTGATGATTCTTGAACCTCCTTTTTAGCATTTTTGTGTGAGCACATATGTGCATTGGTTGCTAAATGGAGAAGAATCGGCTAGCAAGATGTGTGCTAAGGCCGAATGTAACTTTGCATGTTAATGAGCAATGCATGTGTTAAATTGATGAAAAGGGGGAGGATGCTTTACTAGTGTGTATATGTGTGTATTAAGTGTTGAAATCGACCCCAAAAATAGACATGCATATTCGGCCAAGGGGAAAGAAATTAGCTAATATGTTGTGTTGATGCATGATTTTTGCATGTTTGAGACTTTAATGTCAAATGTATAAATATGGGCTAAGTGCCTTGTGTTCATCTTTTTGATGCCTAAATGATGAAATCAATTTATTTGTTTGATTAAGCTCAAGAGCAAAGGGGAAATAAATCCGATAAAGGGAAGGAAAAAGTGGTTGAATAGCTAGCGGAATCGTTCGACAACACCCGAGGTAAGTTCTTGAGTAAGAGAGCTTAAATTACGATGTGATTAAATCATGCTCTATGTGAGGCTATTGAGCCGAATGTGCAAGGATGATATGTGCCTTGTGTTTGAGTTTCACAAATGAAAATGAAATATGAATGTGCCATGAATTATTGTTAGATGTGCATGATTAATTGAATGCTGTCCGGGCTAAGTCCCGAAGGCTTTGTGCTAAGTGAATATATCCGGACTAAGATCCGAAGGCCTTTGTGCGAGATACTAAATCCGGGTTAAGTCCCGAAGGCATTCGTGCGAGTTATTAAATCCGGGTTAAGTCCCGAAGGCATTCGTGCGAGTTGTTAAATCCGGGTTATGTCCCGAAGGCATTGTGTGAGTTACTAAAACCGGGCTATGTCCCGAAGGCATTTGAACGAGGAGCTATATCCGGTTAAATCCCGAAGGTACGTGATTTGATAATGAATGAGCTTGCTGTAAAATTCCAGCGAATACTCGAAAAACATCTCAATATGGGGATATGTTACGTATGTGTTGAATTTAATCGAGCCCTTACAAATAAATGTTCGCTCAGTTGATAAACGAGCTATCGGCCTTCGGCTAAGTTAGTCTATTGTGTATGTACATAAGGGTTGTTAATGTTGTGAAGCAAGTTTGATATCGGTAAATTGCGTATTATGAAATATTCCATTTAGCTAAATGTGTGTTGTTCTTTGTTTATGCTGGAATTTCTTGCTCAAAACTTACTAAGCATAAATTGCTTACTTCGTTCCATTGCTCCTCTGTCTTATAGATTTTTTTGGTTCTCCAGCTATCGGACTCGGGATCTTGACGTCGAAGTCGCCCACACTATCAAAGGCTCTTTTGGGTACTATTTTGGTTGAATTTTGATATGGCATGTATAGGACTACCCATTGTTGTCTTTCGAGTACTTTATGAAATGTATAAGTGTACAGCCATGCGAAAATGGCTTGTAGAAGTGGAGTATGGCATTAGACCATTCGTGTTTATGAATGTATAAATGGTTTCATGATGTAACTATAGTTGGAATGGAAGTGTTGAGCAAATGATCAGCCACTGGAATGGCTAAGTATGATCATATGTGGGCTTATGTTTGACAAGGCCCTAGTTGGTCCATGAAACCCCAAATTAGGTAAGGTTTACTTTGAAAACAGAAGCTGATAGCAGCAGTGGTGTGGATTGGAAAAATCACAAGAATTCGTAGGAGTGGAATTAAATAGTGATTAAATTATGTAATCGAACCCTGATGAATCTACTTTCATATGGAAGTAACGAAACAATCATAGGAACAGTACAGTAAGAGATATTCGGGTTCTTGTGGAACAGGGCCAGAACAGTTTCTGGATTCCCTGTTCCGCCTTTGGAAATTCACTATAAATTGACCAGAGATAATTAGGGGTCATACCATATATGTATGGATTGCTCTCTGAGTCTAGTTTCCATAGAAACAAACGGCATCAGTATTGAAGCTCTGTGCAGAGAGATATCCAAGTCGTAATGGGAAAAGGTCAGTGTAGTCGACCCCTGTAACATAGGAGACTTTGACTAATAAACTGTACTAATTGGCCCGACCAAAAATTCTAGAAAAAAATAAATAGGTGGGGACATGAGTCTAGTTTCAGGGAAAAATCACAAAACTGAATTTCGAGTTGTGAAACTCAAGATATGATTTTTGAAGCGACTAGTACGCAGACTGGGCAGTGTCTGGAAATTTTTTTTCAAAGTTTGTTAACATCTCGTGTCCGACTCCGGTGTCGGTCTCGGGTTCGGGGTGTTACAGGTCCTTTCATAAGCTAATCTTGGTACGGCTCAATTGGTTGTACCATTTGGATGCTACCCCAACTAGACTGTCCTCGAAGTAGTGAATCAATAGTTGATCATTGTTAATGTACCTAGTCATTCATCTACAAAACATGGTAATATGAGCCTCAGGGCAGTTAGTTTCATTATACTTTTCAAACTTAGGAGTTTTGAACTTGGAGGGAAGCACTAGGTCCAGAACCAAGCTCAAATCTTTAGCATCGATCCCACAGTGAGAGTCAGCACTCTCCATTGCTCTGAACTTCTTCTCTAACCACCTACATCGGTCTTCCAATTGTTTAGGGAGCTTCATTCTCACTCTTTCTGCTTTCATCATGTCATCTAGATCAGGGATGATGGGATTAGTTGGGTTATCCCCTAGAGCAGAGCCTGAGCCTGTTTGATAGTTAACTGGCAGTGAAGCACTGGCCTGAAATTGTTGGGGCCTGATTATAACGGATGGCCTTCACGTACGCACCTCGGCTTGTGTCTATGTGTTTTTCAGGGTAAAACCGAGAGGGTAAAGATGATATTCATTTTCATCTCCAGTATTGACCATAGGGTCTTTTCCTTTCTCTTGTCCACCAGTCAGCAGTTGTGTTAGCTGATTCATCATGTTCCTTTGTGACTCCAGCATTTGATCCCTCATATCCTGCTGGATTTTATCAAATTGCTTTTGCATTTATGCTTGCATCTGTTCTTCCATCTCCTTCCGCATTTGTTCTAACCTTTCTAGTCTTTTATCCATTACTTTAGTCTTTCTTTGTGTACCGTAAGGATGCGTACTTGGTAGATTTTTGTTGGTTTCTAGATTACTGAAACAATTTTTTAATTAATTAGGATCTTTTGGTAGACTTTAATGTATATGATGTAATGCAAATGCATGAAATGAATGCAAAAAGGCGTCGATTCTGATTCAATCCCATTTAGAAAACTTTACTATAAAACAAAGTTCTTTACATAAAATGAGTTACAATAAGGTTTTGCCTTAATGCTCAAAGTTTTAATTTTCTTAAGCAGTAAACCTAGTGCCTGCCCCTGGTCTGACTCAAACTCATACTTCACACTCAACACATCTGTTTGAACTGCTAAAGTCTATAGATGGTTAGCCACCTCTCGAACCTTGGCCACAACTTCGCCCATAATGTAGTCTCTATCCCTAACTTGACTCTGAGATCGATGAAGTTGCTCATTATAACACTCATTACTTGTTTCAAGGATCTCAACCTGGAGCTCACTGTTTTGCAACGCAATCTCGAGTTTTTCGACTTTCTTTTTCAGTTTTTTAATCTAATCCAAGCTGGCCTTCAGTTCCATTACAGAATTACGGCTACGATGCTGATGAAGTGATTTTTCTAGTTCTGCTATTCTGGCTTTTAATCCGATCTTCTCATTTTGGGTTTCCAATAGACTCTTTTCTAAGGCTTCTTTTCGACCCTGAGCATCTTGATATTTTCTTTCCCATTGATCGGGTTTGGCCTTCTCTTTTTGGATCTCGTGTCGCCATTGTTCAGATGTTTTTCCCAACCCAGCAATCGCAATTTCTTATAATCCGTTTTGAGGCTATCCAAATCTTCCTCGGTTTTATTCTTTCCTTTTCTCCATTTCTCAATCTCTAATTTTGAACATCGATATCTAGCCTCAGACGCATCTTCTCCTCTTCTAATTGTTCTATCTTCTTTTTGAGCTTTGGATTCCTTCTCTCAAAGTCCTACTTTACGATTTCTAACTCGGATGGGACCACTTGTAGATATTCTTCCATCGACTGCGCGCCTTCTTGATTTGGCTCAGGAATATTATCGTTGATCATTTTACTAAACCATCCGTTGTATTCAGGTGTCTTCATTGAACCAACAGCCAATCTCTTCATCCAACGGGTCTGCTTACCTTTATTTTATAATTGTCCCGCTTATATGAGAACTCACATTGAGCTAGTCTGTGTGTCACTGGTATAAACTGCCTTGATTTGTACTGCCTTAATAGAACAAAGGGGCATATCCAACGGCTCCCCAAATTCCAAGCAAAAGTACCCAATCAAAACTTCCACACCGATAAAGGATCTCGTCAAGGACTATCCAAAGGGCTCTCCATTCAACATCCTCCTCTTTGAGATTTTGAAGAATTACCATCCACCTTTCCTCTGATATGTTGTCCCTCCTTTGTCGTAGCTGCTTCCTCCTTTAATGTAGAATAATTCTTAGAGAAGACTTGGTAAGAGACTTTGTCCACCTTCCAGAAATGACCATGAAACCATACCAATAATAACTGTGCGCATCCAATAAATCTTCTTTCACCTGCCCTCCGACACATGTTCAAAGATCTGAATGTCTAGGCTAGAATTGCAGGTACAGGTGTATCCTTTTATCAAGTCGATCAAATAAATCAGCGACTGCTTCATCTATATGCCTTAAAGCTTTAGAAAAGATTACCAAGCCATAAATACTCAAGTCGAAGATGCCAACTTTCTTTTTTACATTCGGATGTGCTAGGACCAAGTCCCTCAAACTCACCCAAGAAATGCATTTACCATCCCCTTTTTGCTAAATTCGGACCGTAACCCACTGTTCACTCATCCCGATAATATTCATTAATTTCTTCATAAAAGTTGGGACATTAGTGGCCTTAGAGTAAGCTTTGCTGACTTGAATCTTTGGATAGTGAAGCAAGGTGGTATATTCTTCCACAGCGGGCACCAAGTCCACATTCCCGAAAGTGAAATAGCTATAGACAGGGTTCCAAAACTGAGCCATAGCCCAAAACAAATGCTTGTCCACCTTGATGTTGAGCAAATAAGGTAGATAGCCATAATTATGGTAGAACAACTGCTTAGTCTCATCATTCCAATGGGCCCATATATCTCTCAATTCTTGAAGCTCATTTTGTGTCACACTAGTATGGGTGAAGTCCCACAACTCAGATGTATACCCCTCAACTAGACTATCCCCTTTCTCTAATTGTAATTTCTCTGACCATATACAAACAATTACATTATCCTCCACTTTATCAAGAAATTCATTCTCCATGGCAAGTTTCTAACTTAGTAACCGAACACGAATCGACACCTCTTTAAATATACAATGTTATGCAATTACAGCCAAAACAAAACACAACAAGTCAGTATCATATACAAATGATAAAATTCAAAACAAACAAAAAATAGTTAAACACCTATCTGGGTAACCGCTAAGGTTCAGGATAGCTCTACCTAGGGTCGGTTCTTAGGGTTAACTATATGCAGTTCAGTTCTAAAGAAAGGGTACCTGAACCAGTAGATTCCTCAATCCTCACCCATTATAGGCTCATATGGATCTAGTTCAGTTCAGGGGAATACATTTCCCTATGGCCATGAGGAGAAGAAAATCTCACGAAGACATAGGTACGGATGTATCCTAGAAGTAGTCCACTAGTCGATGCGGAGGTGAAAACCTCATGAAGGCATAGTTTCTCATCCCACTTAAAAAGGTGTAACCACAACGGTCATGTAATGCAATGCAAGATTATTCTACGAGACTCAAACCACAACAATCATAAGGATCACTAACAAATGCAACAAAAGAATCATGATTTTTCAAATCAAATTTTCCATTTTTGACAAAAAGACAGAAAATAATCAAATTTACGGCCTGACTCTCTTATTTATCCCCAGTGGAGTCGCTAACCTGTGAAAACCATTTTTTTATTTTGAAAAAACGGGGATCGACTTTAAAAAGAAATAAGGAGTCACCACCAATCCCTTTTATTTAGGTGTGATCGGATCACCTATAAAACATTTTATTTTATTAAAATATTGATTTTGGCTTACGAAATTCAAGAAAATAGGTTCGGGAGTCGGTTACGTGTGAGGAAGGACTAGCACCCTTGTAGTGCCCAAAATTGGTACCTTATTGATTAATTAATGTCTTAATGTCGAAAATTTGAAAATAATTTAAAATACAATTCCTTTAAAAAATGTTTGGGTAACTAGAATTGGATATTAAGATTCTCTTGTTCTGAAGGAATAAAATATCATATCTAGCATGTTAGGATACAACATTTCAAACCCTCGATACCAAGATCATCTCATGACTTCCAAAATTCATGCATTGAAAATTTAAAAGGATATTTGGTCAACGGAAAATCAAAACCCAGCACGTTAAGGCACGATTTCTTAAATTTCCAAACACAAAATATTGCCTTGTTTTGAGAAAATTTCAAATAAGCGATTATAAAACCGACTCAAAATATATTTGTTTGGTTTACTTAAGGATAAAAGACAATCGATATGGGCAAAAGTTAGAATTGTAATCATGATGCAATAACAAGAAATAAAAGCATAATTGCAAGCATGGAAGAACAATACATTGATAAAAGGTTATACAAATGAATAACAATAATATGAAAATACAAAGGAACAAATTAGGGTACATACAATAACGATAATCTCACATCATAAACTATTCCAAAACTAATATTAATAATCAAAGACTAATGAAATTTTAAAATATAAAAAATAAAGAAAATAAAGGAAATTAAAATAAATAAAATATGACAAGCTTTCAAATGACGATGAATAAAGTTAAAACGAATAATGTGAAAGAAAGGAAATTTAAAATCAACAATATACAAAACAATAAATTATATGTATAACAATTTTAAAATAGGTAAGACATGTAAAAGTTTAAAATAAATTATAAAAAAAATAAAAATGAAAATAAATAATATGTAAAATAGTAGCATATAAATGAATTTTAAAATAAGTATTATGTAAGAAGAAATTTAAAGTAAGTAATATACAAAACAATATATATATATCAATCTAAAATAAATAATATACATAAAATAAAAATAGTTTAATATAAACAATGTATATAAAAAATAATAATGTATAAGAGTGTTTAAAAGAAACCTTATATACATCTTTAAAAATAAAGAATATACATAAAAGAAAATTTTAAAATAAATAAATTATATAATAAAACAAATCAAAAAATACAAAAGAAAATATAAAAATAACAACTAAAACAATGTAAAATTAGTAAAGTAGTTCAAAATGATATATTAAAACAATTCTAGAAAATGAATAATGAATAAATTACAATGAATAAAAAAATTACATAAACTTAAATTAAAAAAAAAACTCAATTGAAATAAAAACAAAATAAAAAGGATAATCCATAAATAAATAAATCATTAAAACAGAATTAGGGATTAAAACACAATGCGCGGAAACGAATGGGGATTAAAAACGCAATTATCCCAAGTTCCTAAACGCAATGTTTAAACACGTACTAAATTAAAGTAGCGCACAAATCTCGGGGAAACATTAAAAAATGAAGAAAATATAAATATGACCCAATCGAATGATAGAGCAAGATGGAGGGACTAATCGCACAAATAGCCCATTAGAAAAAACACGCGGATCTCCTTTTGGGTTGGCTCGGGTCAGGACGCAGGTGAAGGGCCATGAAACGACGCCGTATTAATAATCTGACCCTAGGCACCAAACGGTGCCGTTTTACCCCTTATAAAAAAACTAAGTTTTTTTTTTAATTTCATTTTCACATTCTCTTTCGAAAAAATATAAGGGAGAAACCTCTCAATTCTCTTAAAATCTGGCCATGCTCTAGTCATTAGGTCTTTGACTATCCGTCATGCCGACCATTGGCCACCGACGACGGCGCTACCGTCCGTAGTGGCCGGAGAGCTAAAAAATACCCTTTTCGCACCCCCTTTCATGTAGAAAATAGATTTAGGACCTAAAAAAATCCCTAAATCAAACCCCAAAACCCTTAAAACAACGAAAAATTTCAACCCTTAGCCTCCTCTTTCGTGGTTTCAATCAGATCTCTAGGGATCCGTTAGCCTTTGGACCAGAGAAGCGAACACCGACGATATCGACGCCGAACAATGGGTAAAAACTTCCTCCTCTTTACGTATTTGTGGTAGATTCAAAGTAAAAAAGTAAAAAAAAAGGAAAATGAACGAATGAACCACCTTAAAATGTATTTGATTTCTGTATTCGATTGCTTTGTATGCGTGTGTGTAAAAAATACAAGACAATTGCTTTGGGCTTCTTATAGCTGAATGAAAGAAAAATGGAGAAAAAATATAAAAATCAGTCATTTGTGCTTGTTGTCTTGCTATTGTTTGTCTGGTTTTTTCGCAGGTACGGAGGCCAGTTGGCGTGGTGGTACATGGCACTCGGCGTGGGGCATATGGAGGTGTGGTGGCTACTGAAGCGCTGGAGTAGTGCAAAAGGGGTTGGGGCTAGGGTTTCTGTTTGGCTGAACCTAGGCTTAGGTTTTGGGCCGTTGGGCCTGGTTTAGTTTTTGGGCTATCGGGTTTTGTTGTAATGGACTAATGGACTCTAATCTATTTTGGTTTTTTGTTCTTTTATTTAATCATTTCATGGGCCCGAGCAGATTGGGCCGTTTACATAAATAACAATAAAGTAGTTGCAATTTAGCAAGTAAATTCATTTAAAATAGCATAAATAACAAAATATAGTACTATAATTGTAAAATGGCAACAAAAAAAATCAATATGGTAACAAATAGTACCAAATACCCACAAAACAGTAGTGAAAAATTTAGGCAAATTCGGGTCGGGGTGGGCTGGGCTCAGACCAAAACAATATTACCTAAGGCCCGATCCATTTAGAAAACAGACTTTTTTTTTCAAGCCTATTTTTCGGGCCTTTTTTCCCAAACCCTCCCACTTTTAGGGCAGACCTTTAGCCCTGGGCTAGTGATCCGACCTATGACCAGGTCTAGTTTAAAGACCCTTATAAAACAATTTGTTGTTGTTAAAAATTTATGTTATTGTAATATTTTTTCAACTATGTTGATGTTTGAGTAACTTGTGAAACCAACTCATGAATTGTATAAGTAATATAAATTATTATTTATTTTTATATGTATAATTACATTAATTGGTTATAACATGATAGCCTACGAAGAAGAATTGGAGGACAAAAAGAGGATGTAGCGATGAAATTAGACATGGTTTAGTTGAGTAAGGGTATATTGAAGTCGTTATGAAACAAATGAATTTTAGTGAGAAATGGATTCTTTGGAGAATGACTTGTCTGAGCTTGGTTTCATACAGGGTTGTTTATAATGGATTTATCTCAATGCTCTTCAGGCCTGCAGAGGTACACAACAAGGAGTTTCGATCGCTAATCAAACATTTAGTATTTAAATTTAACATTTTTCTTAATTTGGTACCTAAATTTTTTTGAGCCCATACCTCAACTTGATATTTTTTCTTATTTAGTATCTAAGCTTCTTTTGGGTCCAATTTGGCAGATGAAATTAGGGATGAGCAAAACACGATTCGACTCGAAAAAATTTAAAAAAATTTGAATTTCGAGTTAAACAAGTCGAGTTATTCAAGTCAACTTGAATTTTTTTAAATTTCTAATTCGAATCGAGTTTAATCTTCAAATTTGAATAACTCGAATAATTCGAATAAAACGAATACCAAACTATATTATTTTACATTTTTACCCTAAACCCTCAAACATTTTTACTTTCCCTATATACTTTTACTCCCTCCTATTTTCTCTCAAAACTTTTACTCACATCCCATCTCACCCCTCATCTACCCCAACCCATTTTCCCCCCAATTTTTTTTGAATATTTTCCCCCATCTACTTTTCTCCTAAAATTTTACTCCCCAACCCTCGAAACTTTTTATTTTCTCCTTAAACTTTTACTTCTGACCCTTTACCCCCAAATAAAAAATCATCCAAAAAATTCCTAAACCTAAATAGTAGTAATTTTATTTATATCTACTATTTATATTATTAAATTATTTTTCACATTTTATACTATTTAATTTTTTAATCATATTAAATCTTTATAAATTTATGTTAAAATTGAATTATTGATGATGCCATAATATATTTGTGTTAAAATTTTATGTTGGTATCAATTTCACATTTTATCTTTAAGATAACTTTTCATTAAAAAATAATTTTTTTTATATTTAATATATTCTTTAATTTTAAAATGCATAGTGACAAAAACCAGAAGATATTTATCAATTTCACATTTTATCTTTAAGATAACTTTTTATTAAGAAATCAAAATTTTTTATATTTAATATATTTTTTTAATTTCAAAATACATAGTAACAAAAATCAGAAGATATTTGAAGCAACTAAGCAAGTAAAGAAGCTAACCCGTATATAAAACATTAATAACAAATTTGATTACGGTGAACAAATTTTATTATAGTGGGTGACAATGGTTACAAGGATCCAAAGTCATTTTTTTTTAATTTAACTCGAACAAATATATTTGATTCAATTGGATTCAAATTCTATCTCACTCAACTTGATTCAAGAAAATTTCAAATAGAGTTAGGATGATAAAATAAGATTTGTCAACTCGATTACCTCAAAATTTTTTCATTTGATTTGTTTCGATTCGATCGAGTGCTCACCCCGACATGAACTTCATTTTTTTTGAATTTTGTACCTAAACATTTTTTAGGTTCAATTTGACACCTAAAAATGTTAAATATTTATATGAATTATTCCAAAATACTAATGGTGTTAAAAACTTATGCTATGCTACAAAAATATCATTAGCTTTAAAGGGAATTTGTGTTAAAAAATTATGCATTTAACTATGCTTAACAAACTAATACTAAATAAGAAAACAAGAATTTTAAAAACTCAAAATAAAATAAATTCATTACTAAAGTAAATAAATTCAATTAAAATTAATTGAACATTTCAAATACAAAAAAAAAATATCATGTCATTTGCCACAAATCGATCATACATTTATTATTTGTAACACCTCAAAATTTACGATTTATGGTATACCTATATATTGAGAAGTTTAGTAGAATTCTGATATGAGAAAATTAGATTCTCGAATGGATTAAATTAAATTTAATACATTGAGAAGCCTTTAAAAGGAAATTTTAACTACTCTGACTGTTACTGGCCCAATTGGATACGAATTCAAGACTTGGGGCAAAAATAGTAATTTTTACCATCGAATGTAATTTAGACATTTTTAGAATAAACATCAGGTCAAATATTAGAAAATTTTTATTACTTGTGATGATGAGATATTTTTATTAAATTTTGGCGTGTAGAAAAGCATTTTTAATACATGTTAAAAGCTTGACTTCTTGACCAATACACTAGAATTTTATATTGTAAAAATTGAAAAAAAAAAAGAAAAATATCTTTCTTCTTCCTCTATTAGTGGTTGGCCAAAAAGGTAGGATAAAGTTCTCCTTTCTTCTTCATCTTTCTCTTTACTCCACCCATTTCTCTCCCAAATTTATATCATTTTCATCATTTTCTATCAATTTCTTGTAAAATCAGCACCATTAAACCTATGTTGAGCATTATCCCTCATCATCTCCATCACCCACAAAACTATGGTTTAAAATACAAATGTGAGAAAGTGTGTTGGAGGAAGAAATGATGTGATCACGGTATGAGTGTTATAGTTTCCATCTCATATATGCACAAAATCATGTTTATTTTAAGTTCAAGTGTTTTTGAGTCATATTAACGACTATTTAATGTTTTAACATTTATGATATTTTTGTTATATATGAAGAAATTGAAGAAGAGAATACTAACACTAGCAAAGGAAAAGGAAAGCTAGTTGATTGAGGTGGAACTCAACTTTTTTAACAACTTTTGAGTAACTTTTGTGTGGTAAAATATTTGGAAAATTCATTAATTTACTTATTTTTGTTATGAATATTTTATTAAGTGGATCTCCATCATGATCAAAATAAAATTTTGATGTACTTTAAATTCTAATAATTATTAAAATAAAATCTCAATTTCTTTTATACTTCTTATGTCTATAAATAGAGACTCTGATGAAACATTGTAATCATCCCTTTGATTAATAAAGTACATTCTCCATTGCTTTCATATTTTCTTTGTTCTTTGTTCTCTCCATCTCTCTTTATTTTATAACACGTTATTAGTACGATGATTCTTTATTTTTTTTTCAAAATATTTCAAAGTCGTCCCATAGTTCAAGTTCTTTTACCCTGAACTTTCACGTAAAACTTCATCTTCGGGATGTTGAAAGATTCAATCTCAGAATGGATTATGGTTCTTACTCCCAATCTTTGATTTATTGTACAAGCATGGGTAAAGTATAGATTTGATAAGAAACTTTTATATTTCGACCATAATTTTCTTTTTCAATTAAGGTATGACTACTATTAATTTTTATTTGGCATAAATTTCAAATTTTGATGGTATTTGATTTTAGCCTTTCTAGGTTTATTTTTTTATATATAAGACATAATTGTTGATTAGATATGTTTGCTATTAATATGGTATGTTTTCTCTATTATATTTTGGGGAAATCATTCTTTTTGAAATTCTTTTTAATTAAGTTATATTATGCATAATATTTAGATGTTTTGGTTATTAAATTCTTATTATTAAATATTCTTAAAATTTTAATTATGGTGGAAAGTGTTATTGTACGCCTTGAATAATTTATTTCCGATTCTGTAAATATTTGACATAAATATCTATTTGCTTTAGTGGTTAAGTGTTTTAGCTATGAGTAAGAGATCCCAAGTTCAAACCTTACCTTTAGCAAATTTTGTTATTTTTGGAATTAAGCCTTACCCTTATTGAATGGGCTTATAGAAAATTGTTTGTTAAGCCATATCAAAATGAGCCTGCTGGTTCGAGTGGTAAGGGTGTTGGTGTGGTGGAGGTCTTGTGTTTGAATTCTTGCGTTAGAGTGGGTATTTATTTTTGCTCGGTTTTTCAGACAGAGTTTTGGTGGAATTAAAATTCTGAAGATGTTGAGATTAAAGTGTAGCAGGAAGTTAGAAATATAAATATTTTAATTTATTTTATTTTTTCCCAAAAATCCTTTTTTCCTTTTGACGTTCTTGTACTCTCATCTTCCCTGTCTGTTTTTCTTCCTTCCCCTTTCCTTTTCGGTTTTCAATTTGATTCTCTTTTGCACAATTTTCTACTGTATTTGTTCGGTAAGTCTTGTCATGTGAATCTTATTGTTTGTTGGCTAAGTGATTATTTAGGGGGATTGTTTTTGTTCCTTTTGGTTTAGCGAAAGACAATACTTCGCTGGGGTTTCTGCAGCACTTTGAGTGTTCAGGGTTCAGTTCAACAACGGTATGTTTTCATGTATATTGTTGATGTTGTAAGGCTGCGATTATGAAACAATAAAATGAATCTTTCAACGCCACATGTGCGTGTGGTCACCCGTATGGTAGGTCGTGTGGTCGACGAAGGCATGGCCATGCGCAGCAGATAGCTGTATGGTGGCTCGAGTGTGGCCGTGTGGGCCACACGGGCAAGGCCAATCTGGGTGTGCCGACCACATGGGCGTCTGGGCCCACACGGGCAAGCCACACAAGCATGTGGGCCCATTATACTGAAATTCTCTGTAAGGTCGCACGAGTCGTCCTAATCGACCGTGGGCCTACCATAGGGTCGGTAAAGGCTAACTAAACTCTAAACCTATGTGATCTGTTAGACTAAAATATAGTTCTAAGCATGTCTATGTTATGAATATCTGTTATCTGTTTATATAAGCATGTTAAGCATGATTTATGTGTTAACTCTGTATGTATGCTCTGTATCTGTTTGGGGTGGGATTGATATATGAGGAGGAAGTATCCTGTACGGCATTAATCGCTCATATGTTGGTAGCTTGACTGCATATTTTTTGATATATGTGTCTTCATGGCACAACGTGGTATGTAGGGATAGGTGGGTGTTTTTAACCCCACATGGTGTGATGGGATGGTCGGAGATGTTATGTAGAAGATGGGGGTAGAATTTTGTATATCTGAATCTGATATCTGAATCTGGATCTGTATCTGTTTTTGTCTGTGATTTTAATTTTGTATGTTCGCATGCTTAATTCTATTAGGTTACATATTAAGTTTACTTAAACTCACATCTGTTTGTTTATTCTGTCAGGTAATCCACAGTCTTAGGTGGACCGGTGCTGCAGGGACTCAGCGGTGACCACATATTCGTAAAACTGCCCAAAGTCATTTATTTATGGTTTATCTATGATTTGGTAATTAATTTGAGAGTTGTAATTTTTGGGGACTCTCTTGACTGTTTGATTTTAACTAGTCATTTCTGATTAAATTGCTTTGGTAAAATGTTTTATTAGAAACAATGGTTTTATGCAAAAATGATTTTCCTAAAAGCACGATTGCATTTTCAAACATAAATGATTAAAGCCTCCGTTGTAAGAAGTAATTGGTAAATAAACTGTTAAAATAATGTTTTCTGTATTAAAAACGAAGGAATGTGGGTTTTATAATTGATTAATTAATCAAATCAACCTATTTTCAAAATCTTTCCATGTGACATCACCAAATTCGGCCATAACGTCTAGGCCAAATTTGGGGTGTTACAGTTATTAACCTACCATTGTTGATTAAAAGGAAATTTGATAGGATTTATTGAGTCTTATTAACTTGTTAATGTTGAATGATTGTATGATATCTTTTAAATTGAACTTATAAATATTTTATTAGAGTAAGATAAGATTTTATAACATATATGTGGTGTTGATATTTGGTACAATGTGTATCAGATAATTTTCAAGCACATGAAAATTTTGATTATTTCTTAAATGATTTTTAATATTAGATTATAAATGTTATTATGAAAACAAAGTTGTTTTACTACTTGTAATAGTGCTCATGATAATAGTCAAGGTGATGACGATGATGTTAAAAATTTTCAGATATATTTTACTATATTTTATTTATTATATCATGTTTATTATAATTGAAGACTAATCATGACAATATGAATAGATAGATTTTGATTTGAAATCTCATGCATGTTTGCGATGATGATTATGAAATAAAGAATCTATTGGGATGGTTATAAGTCCATTCTACTAGATTTGTTATATTCACCGAAGTGAATGTAAACATAAAGAAAATGAAAGATATACTCATGGACCACTAAAAGTGGAAACATAGTAATAAATAAGAGAACAATGAGAGTTCTCAAGATAACTTTTCAAAGGGTAAAGATAACTTATGTTATCAATGTGATATGAAAGATTATTGGTAGCATATGTGGTGTATGCCCAAATATTTTGTCTCTATTAATATTCTTTAAGGAATGATATGAGGATGTAGTAATGAATTTTATCATTATGTATAGAAAATATTTATCTTATTTGGTACTGAAATAAACAAATATATTCCAATATTTGATAGTACAAAATTAGTTGAAAGCTCCAGAAGAGCTAATATATCAATATCTAAAAAGCAAAAAGTTGGTGATGGTTAATGCATTAGTTTTAAAAGATATTCATAATGGATCTCAAATTTAGATTGTGAATGAGGAAAAGATTATATTTCATATGAATCAAAAAAGGATTGGGTTATTTATATTTTGAATCGAACTTGAGACCTCTCGCACTCTAAGTGAGAATCATACTACTAGACCAAATGCCTTATATTTAAAGATTCTGACATATTCCTTGAAGCGAATATTACATATAATTGTTTGAAAATTATATTTATTTATTGATTTAGTGGCATTATAGACTTCACATTGATTTAGACATTTCCAGTATTTATATGTAGATACAAAATAAAATGAATGTCAATAAAATTATCAATTGTCAAAATTATATTTACATTATTAGTACAATTGAAAAACATGTTAAAGTAAACCAAAAGTTTACTAATACAAATACATTTACTATTTGGCATGACCAATAAGACCATCCTGGATCATATATGATGTGAAAATTAATTGAGAATTTCTATGAACATTCATTAAAGAACCAGAAGATTCTTTAATTTAAAGAATTTTCATCTATTATTTGTTCTCAATGAAAACTAATTCTTAGAAACTCACTAGCTAAAGTTGAGATTTAATGTCTTGCATTTCTAAAATGAATATGGGCCCATTCATCCACCCTGTGGATGATTTTGATATTATATGATATTGGTAGATGCATCTATAAAATAATCACATGCGTTATCAACTTGCAACCTGTCGTTTGCGAGATTGCTTGTTTAAATGATTAATTTCAGATTTTGCAATTAAAACAATTCATCTTGCTAATATTGGTTAGTTTATGTCACAATCTTTCAATGATTATTGCATGTCAATTGAGATAAAAGTTGAACATCCTGTAGCTCATGTTCACACACAAAACGATTTAGATGAATTGTTTATTAAATGCCTCCAACTAATAGCTAAATCATTACTTATGAGAACAAAACTTCCTATTTCAGCATGAGATTTACATGTACGCATCAAGCTAATAAATTATAAATACTCCCCATTACAATTGATTTTTGGTCAAGAGCCAAATATTTCCCATCTTAAAATTTTTGGATGTGCGGTATATGTTCCAACTGTTCCACCACAACGCACAAAGATAGGTCATAATAAGATATTGGGAATGTATATTTATATGAGTCTCCTTATAATATTTTTGAGCTATTAATTCGAGATTTAATTATGACATGAGTTGCCAATTTTCCCAACATCAGGGAGAGAGATAAAAAGATGGATTAATAAAGTACTTGAAATGAATTATCAATGTCTAATATCCTCGTACAAAGTAATGTGAACCAAAAGTTCAACGATGATTCATTTTACAAATCAACTACCATATTAATTAAATCTCACATACCAGTTGAAAATACTCCAATACGAATTGATATCCTAATAGGGCAAACTGTTAGTTCAAAAAATAGTAATCTATGCCTGAAGCGTGGAAAACCAGTTGGTTCCAAAGATAAAAATCATCGTAAAAGTAAATGAGCAAACATTCAAGATGGTCATATAGTGGAGGCGGGGGTTCTTGAAGAGACTTATAACATAACTAATTATAAAACTAAAGACAAAATTCAGGTACCTAAAAGTGAGAATGAAAATGATGAAAATAAAAAGATCTCGATCAGTTATGTCAATACGAGAAAAAGATGGAACTGAAAAAAATGTAGTTGTTGACAACAATTTTGCTTATAATATTGCTATTGAAATAATAAAAGAAAATGAGGATCCTAAGCCTAAATTTATTGAGGAATGTAAAAATAGAAAATATTTTCCAAAATGGAAAGATGCAACTCAAAAAAAAAAATTGAATTCACTTTCTAAACGTGAAGTTTTTGGACCTGTAGTCCAAACACCTAATGGTGTAAAGCTGATAGGATATAGATGTGTATTTATGCAAAAACAAAATGAAATTGATGAATTTGTAAGATATAAAGCTCGACTTGTAGCACAAAGATTTTTGTAAAAGGCCTGACATTGATTATGAAGAGACATATTCTCCTATGGTGGATGCAATCACGTTTAGATATTTTTTTAGTCTGGCAGTACGTGAAAAACTTGATATGCATCCAATGGATGTTGTTACAACCTATTTATATGGTACACTTGATAGTAAAATTTATATGAAAATCCCTGAAGGATTTAAATTTGCAAAAGGATATAGAGTTTCTTGAGAAAATTGCTCGATTAGATTAAAGAAAAGTTTATATGGATTAAAACAATTTGGACGTATATGGTACAATCGTCTTAGTGAATACTTATTAAAAAAAAGGTTACAAAAATGATCCAATTTGGCCATGTTTCTTCACAAAAAGGTTTGGATCAGATTTTGTGATAATTGTTATTTATGTTGATGATCTAAATATTAGTGGAACTCTTGAAGAGATTCAAAATACAATAAATTGTTTAAAGAAAGAATTTGAGATGAAAGATCTTTGAAAAACAAAGTTTTATCTTAGCTTACAAATCGAGCATTTCAAAGATAAAATTCATGTTCATTAATCAACTTATATGGAAAAAGATATTAAAGAAATTTTATATGGAAAAAAGCACACCCATTAAGTACTCCAATGATTGTACGATCATTTGATATGAATAAAGATCAATTTTTCCCTTGCGAGAATGATGAAGAGTTTCTTAGTCCTAAAGTATCATATCTAAGTGCCATAGGGGCATTGATGTATCTTGCAAACAACACAAGACCTGATATAGCTTTCACTGTAAACTTGTTAGCAAGATTTAGTTCTTCTTTAACACGTAGACATTGTAATGGAATTAAACATGTATTTAGATATTTCGGAGGGACCATTGATATGGGGTTATTTTATTCAAATGATTAAAAATGCCTATTAGTTGGCTATGCTAATACTGGATACGTATCATATCCACAAAAAAGTTGATCTCAAACAAGATATTTATTTACATGTGGGGGTACCACCATATCATGGCGTTCAACAAAGCAAACATTAGCTGCTGCTTCTTTAAATCATGCAAAAATAATTGCAATGCATGAGACAAGTCGAGAGTGTGTTTAGCTAAGGTTATTGACCCAACATATCTAGAAGATATGTAATTTTCCTTTACAAGAAAAGATGCTAGCTATCTTATATGAAGAAAATGTAGTATATATAGCTCAATTGAAGGGTGGTTACATCAAAGGTGATAGAACTAAACATATTTCATCAAAATTATTCTTCACCCATGATCTTGAGAAAAAAGGTGATATAAATGTTCAAGAAATTCGTTCTAGTGATAATTTAGCATATTTTTTACTAAGGCATTGTCAACTTCAACATTTGAAAGATTATACACAAGATTGGAATGCATCAACTCAAAGATGTAATGTAATGTTACTATTAGGGGGAGTTTTAAACAAGTTGTACTTTTTTCCTTTAACCACGGTTTTGTCCCATTGGGTTTTTCTGGTATAAAATTTAATGATGTAACTTGTAATAGAGGATTGTGTACTCTTTTTCCTACATTAGGTTTTTATCCCATAGGGTTTTTCCTAATAAGGTTTTAACGAGGCACATTATCTACCAATAGACATCTAAGGGGAGTGTTATGAATATCTTATTAAGTGGATGTCCATCATCATCAAGATAAAGTTTTGATGTATTTTAAATTCTAATAGTTATTAGAATTAGATCTCTACTTATTTTATACTTCTTATGCCTATAATAGAGACTCTGATAAATCATTGTAATCACCCATTTGATTAATAAAGTACATTCTCTATTGCTTTCATTTTTTTTCTTTATTCTCTCAATCTCTCTTTATTTTATAATAATTTTGAATTAATATTGCTTCTAATTGAATAATAATAATTATTATTATCAATTTGAATATGTTATGGTATGTTAATATCTCTATACTATGAAACTGTGGTTAATGACAATAAATCAATTTTATAAATGATTTTCAAGTTAAGTCTTTTGTAGAGAAGTTAATATGAGTTTGAAACTTTATTTAGTAGCTAAATGCTATGATTGAAATTATTATTTTGTAATATAGTGTTTATTGCCTGAAATTACTTCAAACTGTAAACTTGTTTGGAGATTTTAATACAAGTTAGGTGTAACACCCCTTGCCCGTATCCGATGCCGGGACAGGGTTCGAGGTGTCACCAGACTTAACTCAAGCATGCACATGTAAAACTGGGCCATAAAATTTTGATCAATTTAAAACTTTTCATTTCATACTCAATTTGTCCTTTAATAAGACTTAAGAGACCCAAAACATACATTCGAGATGATTTAAGTTTAAACTGAGAACTTAAGAAAAACTTGGAAAAGTTCATGCCTTAGGGTTCCATATGCCCGTGTGCTCGAGACACGCCCATGCCCTTAGCCCGTGTCCAACACTGACTTTAGGACACGGCCATGACGCACGCCTGTGTGGCCTACCCGTGGACAATGCTGACTTATAGACACGGCTATGGCACACGCCCCGTGTAGCCTACCCGTGGACAATACTAACTTAAAAGTTTAAGTGCAGGGGATGCACAGCCATAACACACACCCATAAGGGTGAGCCGTGTGTCACACACGGCCTAGACACACGCCCGTGCGTCTTGTCTGTGTGGACAAACTAGGCTATCTTCCAAGCCATTTTGCACAACCTACACAAGATCATTTCAATATACTAATTCCATCCCAAAAGACATCAATTCATTCATAGAAGGAACATCATATACATTTACCAAAATAAATAATAGCCATTATCTAGGCTTAATACAAAATGAAGGGCTTCTATCTTAAGCCAATATACACAAACAATTTCTCAATAATACAACTTCCTAGTCTAGCCCTATACATGCCATAATAAAAAATATAAATCCAACTATACCAAGTATTATAGTTGATTGTGTGATCGATATCTTTGACTTCAAGGGTTCCTTGAGAAATTTGGCAGTACTGAAAGAAAGGAGAAAGGAAAGAAAGTAAGCATAAAGCTTAGTAAGTTGCATATAAATAAATATACAACAACAGTTTCACCATTTATCATCGTGCTTGTAACACCCTGAATTTTGGGCCTAGAAGTAATGGGCCTTAAGTTTAGGATTGGTTAGAAGGCCGCTTGAATAAAAGAAAGGTGTTTAAATATTTTATAATTGTGTGTTTAGTTTAATTGTTAAATTATTTAGGAAGGGTTGGTAGTGTGGAAAAAAGTCCTGGGTTCAATCCAGGGCTTTAGCAAAATTTTGCATTTTTTTTCCTAAAGAACCCTGAGCATTAGGTGGAAGGCTTATTAATAAGGCCTGGTAAAATCTGACACAAGGAAGCATGTGGCCTAGTGGCAAAAGGCATGGGTAGTAAGCAGGAGGTCCAGGGTTCAAGTCTTGGCCTTGGCAAATTTTTTTTATTACGCATTAGATTAGTAGGGAAGCTAGCGTTTAGGCTTTATAAATATGTTAGGTGGGAATTTGACATAAGGATGCGCTTCGCCTAGTGGCATAAAGGCGTTAGGAGTAAGGAGAGGTGCTGTGTTCAAGTCGCAGTATGAGCAGAAGTTGTGGGTTTTTTTTAGACAACTTAGAGGTCAGCAGAAAGAGTTTATAATTAATTGGGGAGGAGAAACGACACAAAAGAGCTTGTGGCTTGGTGGTAAGGATGAATAGCGTAGCCAAGAGATCAAGGGTTCGAATCTGAATGGTAGAAAATATTTGTAGGATAACTAGGTTGCAGGTTAATAGGCCTTAAAAATAGTTAGGGATGAAATATGGCACAAGAGTGCCTGCGGTGCAGTGGCTTGAAGCATGCTATGGTTATGAGAGGGAGCAAGTTCGAATCCCAAGCTTGACAAAGTTTAAATTTTTATTCTTTAAGAAAACTGAGGCTTAGGCATATAGGCCTTATAATTAATTGTGACCGAATGGTAGCGCAAGAAAGGATGCGGTGCAGTAGCCAGTAGCGTGTGGGGAGGTAGAGTAACCTTGAGATCTGGAGTTTGAGTGGAGGCGCGCGCAGAGGGAGAATTTAATTTTGCTACTCAAGTGCTGTACGGTAAAAGCAATTTGAATGCAATTCAAATCGGAATTTTTGGCTAAAACCAAGGGGACTAGGATGAGGATTAAGGGTAGATATGATGGTGATAAAATTGGAGAATTTGAAGGGAAATTATCTTGACGAGTTTAAGTCGATTGAGGAGTGTAGGTGTATTATTTATTTATTTATTTATTTTAGTATAAATATGTGTGTCGTACGGGTGAGTAAGGGCATTTTTTATTTTTGTGTGCTTCAGTCGCATATCATCTCCTCTTTTCTTTAAGCCAAATTCTTGATCTTTTCTTTCCTATTTTAATCGAATCAATATATTCCCTCTTCAACTTAGCGGACTGTTTCTTCTTCAATTAAAAGCTGATTCTTCTTTATTCTTTCAAAAACTTTCGTTAACCTATTGTTTCTCCATTTATTTCTCTTTTTCCCTCTTATTCAAGAGTGTGATCGTTGATGGAAAAAGGGGGTTCTAGCAAAGAGGTTGGGATAGAAGCTCCCAAGTTTAAGCGGCATAAGGTGTCAGCCGTTAGGAACTTTTCACCTATATGCAGAAGGGGGATTACATCAGATTTCGAGTTACATAGGCAGATTGCAGTCGATCAATCTAGTCAAGGCAAGTATATGTGGTTCTTCGGTAAGTAGTGGATTTATTTTGAATTAATGGATTGTGACTAATGGAATATAGCGTTGAATATAGGTTCGGGCGATTATGAATACTTAGTACTCCAGGTGATAAGGTGTGTACTTCTACCTTATGATAACTTGATATAAAGCTGAAGGTGTGTACAGACACTGCACACACAAGTAGATCAGCAAAAGCCGAAATGCCGAAAAGCCAAAATGCTGAAAAGCTGAAAGTTTGACTACGGAAGTCTTACGAGTGCGTGAACATTCATGAGATGGAAATAGATAGGTTGTCTGAGGCCCCATGAGCAATTCCATGGGCTTGGGCTGTGAATTGGCCAATCGGGCCAGAATAGGCTTAATGGGCCTAATAGCTGTTGGGCCCATAATAGGAAAAAATTGATAATTGATGCTATGTGATGAAAAATCGTATGTGAGCAAGACTATAAATGTGAATTGGGCCTAATGGGCCATATAAATATGATTTGGGCCTAATGGGCCATATAAATGTGATTGGGCCTAGTGGGCCATATACAGGTATGTGAACTTGACTGGCCTTTGTAAGGGGTTTCGGGCCTAGTATATGACGATTACATAAAACTTAATTAATATATTGCTGTAACATCCTGATTTTCGGGTTTTTCGCGATTCCTGATATTTTAAGTAATTTTCTAAAATTTGGTATGTGATTATGGAATTCATAATTTGGGTGTGTAAATGGGCTTATGGAAGGCTTATGAGTTAGCCAAAACCCGGTTGAATTTTTAAATTTTGGACTTAGGAGTTAGGGGTTCTGGCTAGGTGCCCTTATATTAAGTTGTGGGTAAAGTGTATCACAAAAAGAGCGTTGGTAGAGTGTCAAGGGTGACGCCACTAAGCTCCTAAAAAGGTGGCGTGTGGAGCATAAGGGAAGACCTGGGATTGATTCCTTGTGTTGGCAAATAAGAGTATTTATTTTTATGTGCAGGAAGGGTAAGTGTTGGAACTTAAGTGGATTCTGTAAGAGGAGAGTTGGATCAAGTCAAACGCATGGATTAAGGAGGGATAAGGGGAGAGATTTTAGGGATTTGAGAGAAGGATAGAGATTAGCCGTTTGGAAGGGGTTAGAGAGGGGAATTCGACAGAAGGGTATTAGGTTAGTAATTTCGGCATTAGGGTCTTAGCAGTGCCGTTTTCTCCTTGGTTTTAGTTTTTCTCTTCTTTTTCTTCCCTAGCCGAATCTACCATCCTTCCTCTCATCTTTTCTCCCTTTTCTTTTTCAAAATCCAGCCTATTACTTTCCTCTACTCATTTATTATTTCTTTCTTTAATCTCTACTTCTGTCGAAATACCGCAAAAAGCCGAAATCAGTGAAGATAGGTGGGTGCCGATTCTTTGTCACCAGCAACCTTTTCTTTCCTTTCCAATAGTTGGCGTTCAATTCCTTTACCTTTTAGGCATCCGGATTCAAGAGGAGTAAGACTGTGGTAAGTGTTCAAACTCTAAACAATTCCTAGCGTAACTATGGCCAAAAGCCGAAACCCCTCTAGTTTAGGGAGGTGGCCGAATGTGGGTGTAGGCCTTATGGGGTCTTCTTTTAATATTTTTGGTTTATTTATTGAAGGAGCAGCAAGGTGTAGTGTCGACTGGGAGTAGATTGGATCACCGGAGTGGCTAGACCTAGTCATCAATCGCGACAAAGGTAAGATTCCTAAGGCCATTATGGATGGTGGCCGAATGTGTAAGTATTAGTATTAGATGATTTGAGGTCTGGTTCAATTATGGGAAGCTGATTATTAACGATGGATTATAGGAGAAATCGTGTAGGAGATCTCGTCGAGGAATATCACCAAACAGGTGTGTAACGAACCCTTTTTCATAGCTTAAAGCGATAAATGCCGAAAAGCCGAAATGCCGAAATTCTAGCATTTCGAGGACTTGTGAGCAAGCGAACGCTCACCAGTTAGTTAGAATCGATGAGATGATGATCGGGAAGAATGGAAACGGTAAGGACGTGTTTTTGGCTGTAACACCCCGAACTCATGGCCGTTACCGGAAATCGAACACAAGGTGTTACCGGCTTACTTCATTTATTTCCCCCTATTTTTTTTTGTTCCAGGCAAGCTTGCTACTGTATCGTGGTCGCTTTAAAAATCATATTTTGAGTTATGAAATTTGAAATCCAATTCCGTAAATTTTCCCCGAAACTAGACTCATATATATAAATGGGGGAATTTTTGTAGAATTTTTGGTTGGGCCAATTAGTACAGTTTATTTGTTAAAGTCTCCCCTGTTTCAAGGTTCGACTACACTGACCTCTGTACCTTACGATTTAAATATCTCCCTGTACAGGGCTTCAATGCCTATGACGTTTGTCTCTAATGAAACTAGACTCGATAATGAATTTTTACATATAAGGCACGACCTCTAATTATCTCGATAAAATTTACGGTGAATTTTCTAAGTCAAAACAGGGGATCCAGAAATCACTCTGGCCCTGTTTCACAAGAGTTTAATTAACTCCTAACATACAGCTCATATGGTCGTTTCGTTTCTTCCATATGAAAATAGACTCATCAAGCTTCGATTTCATAATTTATTAATTATTTAATTCCATTTATACTATTTTTAGTGATTTTTCAATATCACATCACTGCTGCTGTCAGCATCTGTTACTAAAACAAACTATGCCTATTTCATGATTTTTCCTTGATCTAACTAATAATTCATCATACATGTCACAATTTATGACCATGACTAGCCATGCCAAAGGCTAATCATCACCGAGCATCTCCCTACTACACTATTACCAAATCATTAATTTAACACCGAAAATAATCAGCCATGACATATGGCATAATAATCGAGTAGGCCTCAACCAATACTCAACCAAAACTGAATTACCAAGACCTGTGTCCAAACATCATAGAACCAAATCCAACCGAAAATTTATGCCATTTTCGCATGGCTAAAAGTTTACATACCAAATTTCAACAAAACATAATAGCCTATACATGCCGAAATGTTCTCCTAGACCAACTAAGAAGAAAATACCAAAAGTTGCTAGCCGGTGTGATGACTTCGATGACGGTCCCGAGTACGCAAAAAGTCGAGTCCAAGAAACCTAAAATAGGTGACAAGCAAACACCGAATGAGTATATAACTCAGTAAGTCATAAGCATTACACTACCATCCATTAATAAAATTTTCACAAGAGGAAACAACGAAATGAGGCTAAGTACTCCATCCATACCGAACTATGCCATAGTTTCTTAGACCTTACGATTCAATCTCATTCCAAGTCCTACATTGACATTTCATACGCTATTCAATAGAATAATTGAGGCATTTCCATACATCATTTTATTTTCGTTACAATCATACAACTAAACGAACTTTCACCTATTCCACGATGAACCTTATGTACGTGACTTCAATTATAATCATCACAAGGTTCAAAACTTACCACGCTCAACTCCAAATATAAACATAGCACCTATTAGCCATGAACTCAAGGTACTTACCCTTTCCGCTGTCCGAAATCGACTCGGTAAGGTCGCACCCTTAATATAAATAATTGATAGAAAATATATATATATAGTGGGTTCGCACACATAGTGCTTAATAATCAACCACGCACACTTAGTGCCATGTACTTTAAACTCGCACACTTAGTGCCATGCATTTCAAGCCCGCACACTTAGTGCCAATCTCACAACCGTGAACACTTATTGCCCGCACACTTAATGCCGAAAACCAGCCACTCTATACGCTTCACTTCCTTTTTACATTCGACAATTTCATCTCTACATACATATACATTTGTATACATTTCATCTCATTAAACACAATTGCATAGGTATTACGATCATTTAAATCAATACCAACTATATGCTTAATGACTTACCTTGTGTTGGGTAAAATAATTCCAAGTCGGCTACTCGATGACCTTCGATTTCCCCTTGTTGGACGCCTCTCCTTTAGGATCTTGAGCTTAAACAAATAAATTAACTCATTCAACCGCTTTGCTACATATATTGGTATTCACATTTTAATGATTTTATGACATACGGAACGGCATGGTAAAATTTTTATCTTGCTACCTTATGTTCTTAGCTATTCGGCTAATAACCTTATGCAATTACAATACTTTCAATAATCCAATCACACATGCATATGCATACTTGGACATTCGGCAATCACCTTTGCTAGTTTTTCCCATTTTTTGTCGGTTATATATATACATAGTCCTAAGGTAATATCACGAATGGGCTTACATATATATGTATATATAGCCGAATATGCAAAGCTTAAACTCAACATCACATAAGCTCCTAAGTGATGGCCGAATATGTATATCTATATATATATATATATCAACTATACTATTACTTTTGATTCATCTAATCACAAAATTTCATCTCATGAACACTTGACCCATTTCTCACAAAAATGAAACAACAACTAAAATGAACATCCTATTTTTACCCCATATGGCCGATTGCTTCATTTGTTACCCAACTAACAATTCAACAATTTCAACCTCATTACAACCTCTACCTATCCAATATAACATGAACACAATCCTCCACCCCTAAATTAGATTCGGCAATCACTTAACCCATTTTAACCTCAACTTTCAAGTTAAAAGCAATTAACCACTCACCATATCCTACATTACTATCCATTTTAATGACATTAACACATCTACTAAGAGTTTCAAGCTTCTTGGCCGAATTTCAACCTCAAAATCCTAAGTCTAATCTATAGGATGAGTAGAATTTTAACTAACCATCTCAAACATGCATAGATTTTCAAGAATCATTCAATACATACCTCATTCTAGCCATCTTCCAAGCCAAAATTAAATAACCAAATCTCCCTTCCTTCTCCTCACTCACGGCAATAGCCAAAGAAAAAAAGATGAACACTCCCTCTTCCCTCCTTATTTTATTCATCTTTTCCTTTTTAATTCCTTTCTTTAATTTATTTTAATTTACTTACCAATATTAAATAATAAACAACATAAACTTGGAGGAATGGAACCATGCTTGGCCGGCCACTTAACATGAATTGGGCACTTTGACATGTAAACCCAAACTTTCCTATTTTAATACTATTTGGTCCTTACTTATTTACCTATCATAATTTTCTAAGTCTCTCAACTAGATCCTTTCAAGCAAAATTCACATTCCTAAGATAAAATTAAAACATCAAATTTTTATACAAGTACTATCACACATATAAGATATGCAAATAAAATTTTAACAAAATTTTATGACTCGGTTTTGTGGTCCCGAAACCACATTCCGACTAGGGTCAAATTAGGGCTGTCACATTGGTGTTCACGGTAAGTTGGGCCTCGAGGGGCTGAATTAGGGCCCAATAGGCTTTCGGGCCCATTTGGGTAAATTTGGTAGGAAATGGAAATCTGTTAAATTGCATGTTAAAACTGTTAATACTGGTATGGATATAGGCTAAATGGGCCTAGATGACAGAATCGGCTAAGTAGGGCCCATTAGGGGTTTTTGGCCCAATAACTCGATTTCGCTAAAAATGGGCCAGAGTCACTGTTTGCACCCATGAATTGTTTGTAACCGTTAATGAACATGGAAACCCTAATTTTTGGTAAAATTACAAGATTACCCTTATAATATGAAAATGACTGTTTTGCCCTTAGGTAAAAATGACCATTATACCCTTAGGGTTTATATATGAACTTAATGCATGGGATTTTGATAAACATGATATGTATGATATGCACATGACATGTATGATATGCACACGAGATGTTCATAAATGCATTGGGTTGGGTTTTTATATGGATGGAGGAAGTGCAAAAGGGCTTATGCCCCAGTTATTAAAAGGGCTTATGCCCTAGTTATTAAAGGGCTTATGCCCCAGCTATTAAAGAAGGGCTTTGCCCTAGTTATTAAAAGAGGCTAGGCCTCCAGTTATATGATAAAGCAGCTATGCTGCCAATGGAGAGTTATGGCGGGGTGGGTCGAGTTAATCCCCACATGGTGTGTTGGTTGGTACGGGTGGAGAGTAGCGGATGGTGGGTTGAATAGCCTCCCCAAATGGGTTGCATTCTGTCATTGACATTACATGTGACATAAAAATGGGCCTTTGGGCCGTACCGTTTACAGTAAAGGCTTCGACCCAGTAATATGAAATATGAAAAGGCTTCGGCCCAGTGTTATGAATTATGAAATATGAAATGGGCTATGGCCCAGCACATGTTTGAGATTGGTTTTGGGCTTAGACCCAACAGGCTGTTATTGTTTTGGGCTCTAAAAGGGGCTTGTTGCACACTGAGTTTCCAAACTCACCCCCTTTCCTTAACCTTGCAGGTGAGCCTTGATGTGGGGACTTGGGCCGGAGGGGATTCAGAGTAGCCACGGTGATTGTCTTTGGACTTTTAAATAAGCGTTGGTTTTCATTAGATTCCCTTTAATTATTATTTATTTTTGGGTTGTAATAAGGCCATTTTAACTTTCCTTTTATTTCTTTTCGGGATTATTTTAATTTTAATAACTTCAAACCTGGTTGATAATTATTCAAATGGGCTAGACTTAGGACGTGTTTTCAAAACGATACTTGTTTTCAAAAGAGTTCAACACCACGATTAATCGATTTATCAAAGTCGTTCACTTAAACAAATTTAAACTCGATATAACAAAGTGTGGCTATGGTTGTGGGCATGTCTAGGATTGGATCCAATCAAAGAGCTTGGTACTTAAGCAGCCTTCATGGCTCACCTCCTCTATCTCGGATACCTACCTGGTGCCCAGCTTCCATACACCTTGTTAACTCAACAAAATATATGGTTTTTAAAACACTAAAATGGAACGTGGGTTTTCAACTCCAATGTGGCACGTCAGATTTGGCCCTAGCGTCTGGGCTGGGTTTGGGGTGTTACATTTAGTGGTATCAGAGCTAAGTTGCAACAACTCGGCTGTGGATCGGGTCCAAAAATGTTTTCAGAAACTTAGGCCTAAAAAGGGTATTTTTGAAAATGGTTTTTTTAGATGTTTTACGGGGAATATATGTTAAAAAGGTACAAGTTTTTCTATTTTAAATCAAGAGTTCAAAATAAAGGGAGTTTTCAAATCAAAGTTTTTAAATTTCTATTTTTGGTGATTAAAAACATGGTTTTTCAAGTTCTGGATTGAAGAAAAAAGTGGCGCACTGAATCCCCGGCACCAAGTCTGTAAGTATATTTTCTTTATGATATATGAGATGATATTATGAATAGTATTGAGACCCTACTATGATACTTTAGCTAGGGTAGAGCTGTAAACGGTAGGAACGAGACTGTAGCTAGTCTACGATGATACGAAAACAATCCTTGAACTGCTATATCTCCATAAGACATTTTCTTAATAAACAGTGGAACGTTATACTAATTTCATAAAACTCGTAAACAGAAAATTCGATATGAGTACAAGAGGAGCTCGTGGACGAGGCCGTGGACGTGGTCGCGGAAGGGTGCAAGCTGAATCTTCATCCTCAGGGCATAGGCCAGCTAAGGAGCCATCTGTGCCACAAGCAACGGAGATTGGGTCTTATGATCGGGCTGCGGGGGATGACGCTTTGTCCCAAGCCATGTTAAGGGTTTTAGAAAGAGTGGCTGGAGCTAGTACTGGGACGGTGAATAAGGGGTCTATATCGGAGCGATTTCGGGCCAACAGAGCAGAAGTATTTAGGGGTGTATCTGGAGTAGCCCCAAATGTGGCAGAATATTGGCTAGAGGCAACAGAACGGATCATGGACGATCTAGACTGCTCAGTGGAGCAAAAGTTGAAAGGAGCTGTCGCTGCTACGGGACGAGGCATACCGTTGGTGGATCACCGTAAGGGAGAGTACCCCAATTGAGCAAGTAACCTGGGAATTGTTCAAAACGGCTTTTAAAGGGAGGTATATTGGAGCAAGCTATGTGGATGCTCGTCGGAAGGAATTCTTGAATCTGACTCAAGGTGATAAGACTATAGCAGAGTATGAGGCAGAATTTTTGAGGCTGAGTCGATATGCTAGTGGCATAGTGGCAACTGAATATGAGCGCAGTATCCGATTTGAGGATGGTCTCTGCGACGAGCTTAGGATATTAATAGCTCCACAGAGGGAGCGTGGTTTTGCTGCATTGGTAGAAAAGGAAAAAATAGCCGAGGAGGTGAAGCTGACTGAGCGACAGAATCGTGAGAAGGATCGACCCAGATTCAAGAGGGATTTTAGACCCTCAAGTGCCGCGAATCGAAATGTTAAAAGAGCAAGGATGGAGGAACCAATTTGAGCAGTTCCAGTAAATACTTATAGACCGCAGGCTTGCAGGGACTGTGGTAAGGTGCATATGGGGGAGTGCTGGAAACGAACTGGAGCATGTTTTCGATGTGGGTCTAAGGAGCATAAGTTCAGAGAGTGTCCTCGGAGGACAGCTCAGGAGCTAGCGGCAGAGCAAAGGGATGTCCAACCACGGCGAGGAGGATCACCACCATAGGGGGGTTGTGGGCAAGGTAGAGGTGGCAATGGTAATGGACGAGGACGTGGGGAACCTGGCAGAGGTGCTGGACACGCTGAAGCTCGACAACCGGCGTTGGTTTATGCTGCACGACGTCGTGAGGAGGGTGATGCTCCTGATGTTATAACGGGTACGTTCTTCATCCATAGCATGCCTTACACTGCTTTGATTGATGTGGGTTCCACCCACTCGTATGTTGCTTGTGATGTATCTGGGGCTTTGGATGTGCTTCCTGAGAACACTGTGAGTGGGGTATCAGTGATAAGCCCATTGGGACATTCGGTTAAGGTAGATAAAATTTTTAGGGCAGTACCGTTAGTGACACAAGATAAAATCTTTGAAGGAGATTTGATGGAGCTGTCATTTTGGGATTTTGATCTTATCTTGGGAATGGACTGGTTAACTAAGCACAAGGTGACGTTGGATTGTGCTGCAAAAAGGATGGTACTAAGAACTGCCGAAGATGAGGAGATTATGGTCATAGGGGAACGAAGGGACTATTTGTCCAATGTTGTTTCGGCTTTAAGAGCTGAGAAGTTGATTTGGAAAGGTTGTGAGGCGTACTTGACCCTTATAAGTCAAACGGGACTTGAGGAGATAACGGTAGAGTCGGTTAGGACTATTAAGGAATTTCAGGATGTATTCCCAGATGAACTTCCTGGATTACCCCCGAGCAGAGAAGTCGAGTTTGGAATCGACTTATTACCTGGAACAGCTCCTGTGTCCATTGCACCTTATAGGATGGCACCAAAGGAGTTGGTAGAATTGAAAGCTTAGATTCAAGAGCTGTTGGATATAGGGTTTATAAGACCAAGTGTTTCCCCGTGGGGAGCACCGGTACTGTTCGTAAAGAAGAAAGATGGGACTATGCGAATGTGTAATGACTATCGGCAGTTGAATAAACTGACTATCAAGAACAAGTATCCGTTACCAAGAATCAATGATCTGTTCGATCAATTAAAAGGAGCCTCGGTGTTTTCTAAGATTGACCTTCGGTCGGGATATCATCAATTAAGAGTTAAAGAGGGGGATATTTATAAGACGGCGTTCAGGACTCGATATGGTCATTACGAGTTTCTGGTAATACCTTTTGGGTTGACTAATGCACCGGCAGCATTCATGGATTTGATGAATCGGGTATTCCAGCCATACTTGGATCGGTTCGTAGTCGTTTTTATTGACGATATCTTGGTGTATTCGGAAACGGAAGAGAAGCATGATGAGCATCTTCGTGTAGTGTTGCAAGTGTTAGGGGAGAAGCAACTTTATGCAAAGTTTAGTAAGTGCGATTTTTGGCTTAAGGAAGTTACCTTCTTGGGGCATGTTGTGTCTGCCGAGGGGATCAAGGTGGACCCTCGAAAGATTGAAGCAATTTTGGAATGGAAGCCACCGAAGTCGGTAACAGAGATTCGAAGTTTTCTGGGGTTGGCAGGTTATTATCGGAGATTCGTGGAAGGATTTTTTGTATTGGCAGCACCGTTAACGAAACTTATAAGGAAGGGAGCACCTTTTGTTTGGACAAATAAGCAGCAAGAGGCTTTTGAGAAGTTGAAGAAGGTTTTAACGGAAGCGCCGGTTTTGATTCAGCCAGAGTCTGGTAAGGATTTCACTGTGTACAGCGATGCGTCACATGTAGGTTTGGGCTGCGTGTTGATGCAAGAGGGTAAAGTGGTCGCTTATGCTTCACGACAGCTTAAGCCGCATGAGGTGAACTACCCTACGCATGACTTGGAATTGGCAGCGGTAATCTTTGCACTTAAGATATGGAGGCATTACCTGTATGGAGAGAAATGCATCATCTATACAGATCACAAGAGTCTTAAGTACTTGCTGACTCAAAAGGAGCTGAATCTTAGGCAGCGAAGGTGGATAGAGTTGTTAAAGGACTATGACTGTTCGATCGAGTATCATCCAGGTAAGGCAAATGTCGTGGCTGATGCGCTAAGTCGAAGGGCTGTGGAGGAATTAAAGGCGATGTTTGCTCGTCTAAGTTTGTATGACGACAGAAGTTTATTGGCGGAGTTGCAAGTAAGACCGACTTGGGTAGAACAGATTAAAAAGCAACAGTTGGAGGACGAGTCGTTGGTTTCTCGGTTTCAGCAAGTTGAGAAGGGGGAGAATCCTGACTTTGGGTTAAATAGTGAGGGAGTTCTTTATTTTCGAGGAAGAATTTGTATGCCGAAAGACTCCGACTTGAGATTGATGATTTTGAAAGAGGCGCATAATGGACCTTGTGCTATGCATCCAGGAGGGTGTAAGTTGTATCGGGACTTGCGAGAGCAATATTGGTGGCCTGGGCTTAAGCGAGAAGTGATCGAATTTGTAAGGAGATGTTTGACATGTCAACAAGTGAAGGCCGAGCATCAACTACCTTCGGGATTGTTACAACCGGTAAAGATACCACTTTGGAAGTGGGAAAGGGTAACTATAGACTTTGTGAGTGGGTTGCCGTTGACACCTTCTAAGAAGGATTCGGTTTGGGTGATTGTGGATAGACTCACGAAATCTGCTCATTTCATACCTGTCCGAACCGATTACTCACTTCAGAAGTTGGCCAGATTGTATGTGGCGAAAATAGTACGGTTGCATGGTGTGCCAGTATCGATAATTTCAGACCGAGACCCAAGGTTTACATCTCGATTTTGGCAGAAGGTGCATGAGGCATTGGGAACGCGATTGGATTTCAGTACGGCTTTTCACCCTCAGTCGGATGGGCAGTCGGAGAGGGTTATTCAGATTTTAGAGGATATGTTGAGGGGTTGTGCTATTGAGTTTAGAGGCAGCTGGGAGGACCATTTGCCATTGGCGGAGTTCGCGTATAACAACAATTACCAAGCAAGTATTCAGATGGCTCCATATGAGGCACTATATGGGCGAAGGTGTCGTTCGCCTACTTGTTGGGCAGAATTGGGGGAAAGGAGAATACTTGGACTAGAGTTTGTAGCTGATACTGAAGACAAGATTAGGATGATCAGGAAGAGGTTAAAAGAGGCCGCGGATCGACAAAAGTCTTATGCCGATCTGAAGCGTAAGGATATTGAATATGCGGTAGGGGACATGGTCTTTGTGAAAGTTTCGCATTGGAAGAAGATTTTGAGATTTGGTAAGAAGGGTAAGTTGAGCCCATGGTTTATTGGGCCTTACCGAATCACTAAGCGGATAGGGCCGGTGGCTTATCAGCTGGAGTTACCTCCAGAACTGGATCGCATTCACGATGTCTTCCATGTGTCCATGCTAAGGCGATATCGTTCTGACCCAACTCATATCGTGCCAGTTGCAGAAGTTGAGGTACAGTCAGACTTGACCTTTGAAGAGGAACCTGTGCAAATACTTGATCGTGATGTCAAGGTGTTGAGAAGGAGGTCAGTCCCATTGGTGAAGGTACTTTGGAGGAACCATGGCAAGGAAGAAGCTACTTGGGAGACCGAAGAGGAATGCGTCAGCAGTACCCTCAACTGTTTGGATTAGGTAAATTTCGAGGCCGAAATTTCTTTAAGGAGGGTAGAGTTGTAACATCCTGATTTTCGGGTTTTTCGCGATTCCTGATATTTTAAGTAATTTTCTAAAATTTGGTATGTGATTATGGAATTCATAATTTGGGTGTGTAAATGGGCTTATGGAAGGCTTATGAGTTAGCCAAAACCCGGTTGAATTTTTAAATTTTGGACTTAGGAGTTAGGGGTTCTGGCTAGGTGCCCTTATATAAAGTTGTGGGTAAAGTGTATCACAAAAAGAGCGTTGGTAGAGTGTCAAGGGTGACGCCACTAAACTCCTAAAAAGGTGGCGTGTGGAGCATAAGGGAAGACCTGGGATCGATTCCCTGTGTTGGCAAATAAGAGTATTTATTTTTATGTGCAGGGAGGGTAAGTGTTGGAACCTAAGTGGATTCTGTAAGAGGAGAGTTGGATCAAGTCAAACGCATGGATTAAGGAGGGATAAGGGGAGAGATTTTAGGGATTTGAGAGAAGGATAGAGCTTAGCAGTTTGGAAGGGGTTAGAGAGGGGAATTCGGCAGAAGGGTATTAGGTTAGTAATTTTGGCATTAGGGTCTTAGCTGTGCCGTTTTCTCCTTTGTTTTAGTTTTTCTCTTCTTTTTCTTCCCTAGCCGAATCTACCATCCTTCCTCTCATCTTTTCTCCCTTTTCTTTTTCAAAATCCAGCTTATTACTTTCCTCTACTCATTTATTATTTCTTTCTTTAATCTCTACTTCTGCCGAAATACCGCAAAAAGCCGAAATCAGTGAAGATAGGTGGGTGACGATTCTTTGTGACCAGCAACCTTTTCTTTCCTTTCCAATAGTTGGCGTTCAGTTCCTTTACCTTTTAGGCATCCGGATTCAAGAGGAGTAAGACTGTGGTAAGTGTTCAAACTCTAAACGATTCCTAGCGTAACTATGGCCAAAAGCCGAAACCCCTCTAGTTTAGGGAGGTGGCCGAATATGGGTGTAGGCCTTATGGGGTCTTCTTTTAATATTTTTGGTTTATTTATTGAAGGAGCAGCAAGGTGTAGTGTCGACTGGGAGTAGCTTGGATCACCGGAGTGGCTAGACCTAGTCATCAATCGCGACAAAGGTAAGATTCCTAAGGCCATTATGGATCGTGGCCGAATGTGTAAGTATTAGTATTAGATGATTTGAGGTTTGGTTCAATTATGGGAAGCTGATTATTAACGATGGATTATAGGAGAAATCGTGTAGGAGATCTCGTCGAGGAATATCGCCAAACAGGTGTGTAATGAACCCTTTTTCATAGCTTAAAGCGATAAATGCCGAAAAGCCGAAATGCCGAAATTCTAGCATTTCGAGGACTTGTGAGCAAGCGAATGCTCACCAGTTAGTTAGAATCGATGAGATGATGATCGGGAACAATGGAAACAGTAAGGACGTGTTTTTGGCGTTCACGATAAGTTGGGCCTCGAGGGGCTGAAATAGGGCCCAATAGGCTTTCGGGCCCATTTGGGTAAATTTGGTAGGAAATGGAAATCTGTTAAATTGCATGTTAAAACTGTTAATACTGGTATGGATATAGGCTAAATGGGCCTAGATGACAGAATCGGCTAAGTAGGGCCCATTAGGGGTTTTTGGCCCAATAACTCGATTTCGCTAAAAATGGGCCAGAGTCACTGTTTGCACCCATGAATTGTTTGTAACCGTTAATGAACATGGAAACCCTAATTTTTGGTAAAATTACAAGATTACCCTTATAATATGAAAATGACCGGTTTTCCCCTAGGTAAAAATGACCATTATACCCTTAGGGTTTATATATGAACTTAATGCATGGGATTTTGATAAACATGATATGTATGATATGCACATGACATGTATGATATGCACATGATATGTATGATATGCACACGAGATGTTCATAAATGCATTGGGTTGGGTTTTTATATGGATGGAGGAAGTGCAAAAGGGCTTATGCCCCAGTTATTAAAAGGGCTTATGCCCCAGTTATTAAAGAAGGGCTTTGCCCCAGTTATTAAAAGAGGCTAGCCCTCCAGTTATATGATAAAGCAGCTATGCTGCCAGTGGAGAGTTATGGCGGGGTGGGTCGAGTTAATCCCCACATGGTGTGTTGGTTGGTACGGGTGGAGAGTAGCGGATGGTGGGTTGAGTAGCCTCCCCAAATGGGTTACATTCTTTCATTGACATTACATGTGACATAAAAATGGGCCTTTGGGCCGTACCGTTTACAGTAAAGGCTTCGGCCCAGTAATATGAAATATGAAAAGGCTTCGGCCCAGTGTTATGAATTATGAAATATGAAAAGGGCTATGGCCCAGTACATGTTTGAGATTGGTTTTGGGCTCAGACCCAACAGGCTGTTATTGTTTTGGGCTCTGAAAGGGGCTTGTTGCACAATGAGTTTCCAAACTCACCCCCTTTCCTTAACCTTGCAGGTGAGCCTTGATGTGGGGACTTGGGCCAGAGGGGATTCAGAGTAGCCACGGTGATTGTCTTTGGACTTTTAAATAAGCGTTGGTTTTCATTAGATTCCCTTTAATTATTATTTATTTTTGGGTTGTAATAAGGCCATTTTAACTTTCCTTTTATTTCTTTTCGGGATTATTTTAATTTTAATAACTTCAAACCTGGTTGATAATTATTCAAATGGGCTAGACTTAGGACGTGTTTTCAAAACGATACTTGTTTTCAAAAGAGTTCAACACCACGATTAATCGATTTATCAAAGTCGTTTACTTAAACAAATTTAAACTCGATATAACAAAGTGTGGCTATGGTTGTGGGCATGTCTAGGATTGGATCCAATCAAAGAGCTTGGTACTTAAGCAGCCTTCATGGCTCACCTCCTCTATCTCAGATACCTACCTGGTGCCCAGCTTCCATACACCTTGTTAACTCAACAAAATATATGGTTTTTAAAACACTAAAACGGAACGTGGGTTTTCAACTCCAATGTGGCACGTCAGATTCGGCCATAACGTCTGGGCTGAGTTTGGGGTGTTACAATTGCGACCGTGGACAAGTCATAGGGTTAAGGTGTGGCAACGGGTATATACATGTCTAGGATTGGATCTAGGGAGAGCTTGGTACATAAGCGGTCTTAATGACTCACCTCCTCTTCTCTGGAATCCTCCTTGGTGCATAGTATTCGTTCATCTTAGCTCACGGGATTTGTTAACGGGGCAAGGTAAGTGAAAACCGTAATAAAAGAAAAAATTATTGAAATGCCCCTAAGGGCGAAAATGACCGAAATACCCCTAGGTGTTGAATGTAAGTTTTATCGATGTGACATGCATATCTGCTGCATACATATGATATTATACTTAGGTTGCATATGGGTTGGGTATTATGGAACGGAGGAAGTATATGAGGATCGTATGGTTGCTTGACAATCGTGGATCCACCGACGGCTTTTAAGCCAAATGTGTAAATGAATGTAGTTCCGCAATCAGGCTACCATAGATGTGTATCGGTTGGGTGGGTCGATATTTATATCCCTATATGATGTGTCGGGGGACGAAGCTGGTGTGTAGAAGATGGATTATTGGGATGGGATTGCACTGCATTGCATTGCATGCATGATATTGTTGTGATATTATTGCGATGTGGACTTCGGTCCAACCAAGGCTAATTTGGGCTAAGGCCTAGAGACCATCATTATTGAATTAGGCTCTTGCCCAAAATAACTAACGATTGCTTCATACTCGTTGAGGGTTGTACACACTGAGTTTTCGAAACTCACCCCCCTCCTTCTAAACTTTTCAAGTGATCTTCAGTAGGCGGTTCGACGGATGGAGGGACTTGGAGGTGGTCAACTAGCATAAAAAGTTTAGACTTAGTCTTTATGTAATTTTTAATATATTGACTTTAAATTATTTCTATTTGATTTGGGTTGTAACAAGGTCTTTCCTTTGGCTAATATTTCAAATTACGATTATTTTCATTTTTTTATTCTTTATATTTATTAGAAGTAGAACGTGGTTTTCTAAACCATAACTGTTTTTAAATACTACGTTTCCGCAACTCAATTTTTAAATGACGAGTTTTCATAAAATCAAATGTTCTAAATTAAGCTTCCGCAACTGAAAAGAGATTTTACAAAGTAATTAAGGTTTTTCGTTTTAAGGAAGTGTTTCCAATGAAAACAAGGTTTTCGCTAAAACACTTCAATGTGATGTGCTAGATTCAGCCATAACATCTGGGCCGGGTTTGGGGTGTTACAATGCTCATAGCTCAAAGGTAAGCATAACTTGACTTACTCATTACCGTCCATTCAAGTCACATTTTCTAATTGAGATCATTACACATGTATACCAAATAGGTACATGTACCACTCAAAACATTATCATACTTTCCTTATTAAATCTCTTTCTTAACTCTTAAAGTTGAACCTTTTGTAATACTACCAGATATTCTATAAGCCTAAAACATGGGTTAAGTTGTCGATGCCATGTCCCAGACATGGTCTTACACTGGCTATCTTCATCGAGGCCGATGCCATTTCCTAGACATGGTATTACACTAGCTTTCGTGTATAAGTGCTGATGCATGTCCCAGACATGTCTTACACTAGCATGAAGCTTAGCCGATGCATGTCCCAGACACGTCTTACACTGGCACTCATCTTTATGCCAATGTCGTGCCCCAAAATTGGTCTTACACTAACTATTGTAATGTGGCTGATACATGTCCCAGACATCTCTTACACTAACCCTCGTCTCAATGTCGATGCCATGTCCCAGACATGGTCTTACACTGGCTCTCACATAACCCAATGTTATGGCATGAACATCCAGTTTGTTTCTTGGGGTTCTCACTGGATCTTTCTACTTTCTCAATCATAAATATGCATACTCAGTTCAAAATCTAGAAATTTATGCTATATCAAAATGAATAACAATCGAATACATGCATTTAACAATATAGTTGTATTATTTACATACAACTTACCTCGGTTTACAAAAAGTACTTCACTAGATAGCTGAATCGGATTACTTGGCTTTGCCCCGGTCTAGGCTCGATTTTTGTAAATCTTGATCTATAATAGCAAAAATGTACTCATTTAGTCATTAATTACAATTAGGCATTCATAATTTCACATCTTTGGTAAAATGAACAATTTGCCCCTAGGCCTTGGCAAAATGACCATTTTACCCCTATATTCGAAAATTGATTTTTATCAAATTTCTTCGTATTTCAAGCCTAGATAAACTCTTTTTACTCTTATAGCAAGCCCAAATTCTCACTATTTCATACACTTATTACCTATTTTGCAACTTATGCAAAATGGTTCTTTTAGGTGTTTTCAAGCTAACACCTTTTTCAAAAGTTGCTTATAACACAACTAGGACTCATATTCCTAAATAAAAACTTAGCATCTATCACAATTACATCCATGGAAAAATCCTAAACTCTTGACCATTTTGCAAGATATCACCCTTATTTGAAAGCTCATGCTTCAAGGGTCTCAAAATTGTGAAAATCTTGAAGAAAACTCATTAAAATCACTTACTTGTGAGAGGAATAAGTCGCTGCAAAATTTAAGCTTTCAAACCCCCTTTCATGGCTGAAAATTTTGGTGGAAAGAGATGCGAAGAAAAGAAATTGACAACCTTTTTCTATTTTGTTTCTTTTTGGTCAAAATAGCTACCAAATTTCTACCTACTTTTAAAATTTGTCTTCTCTATGTCTCATGGATGGCTATGCCATCAATTAAGGGCCTATTTGCCCACTAAAGACCCCCCAATTTTAGTTCTTTAATAAAATAACACCTTTAGCTATCAAATTATGACTTTTGCACTTTATGCAATTTAGTCCTTTTTCGCAATTGGGCTCACAATCGTTAAGGTTAACTCGACAAAATTTTCAAACACTAATATAATCATGCTATAATCTCATAATTATAATAAAATAATTTTCTCAGCTTTGGATTTGTGGTCTCGAGACTGCAATTCTGACTAGGCTCTAAATCGGGCTGTTACATTCTCCCCCTAAGGATTTTCATCCTCAAAAATCTTACCGGTGAATAAGTTCGGATACTGCTCTCTCAGAGACTCCTCGAGTTCCCATGTGGCTTCCTCAACTCCATGTCTATGCCATAAAACCTTCACAAGAGGTATATTATTATTTCTTAACTGTTTGACCTCTCGAGCTAAGATCTTGACGGCTCCTCACCATAAGTCATATCTGGAAGAATCTAACTTCAGTTGGCGCAATTACGTGCGAAGGGTCAGATCTGTAACGGCAAAGCATGGGCACGTGAAACACATCGTGAATCTTTTCTAACTCTGGCAGCAAATCCAAATGATAGGAAACAGGCCCTACTCTCTTGGTAACCTCATAAGGTCCTATGAAACAAGGACTCAACTTGCCTTAACTACCAAATCTGAGGACTTTCCTCTACGGGGAAGCTTTCAAAAATACCTTATCACTGACCTCGAACTTAATCTCCTTTCGTTTCAAATCTGCGTAAGATTTTTGTCTATCTGAGGCGGCTTTTAAGCAGTTGTGAATCACCTTAACTTTTTCCTTAGCCTCTTTGATCAAATCAACCCCGTGAATCTAACTATCTCTCAACTCAGTCCAGAATAAGGGCGTTCGACACTTTCGCCCGTACAAAGCCTAATAAGGCGCCGTTTTTAGACTCGACTGATAGTTGTTATTGTTGGCGAATTCAACCAATGGTAAGTATTTTTCCCAACGTCCTTGAAATTCAAGAACACAGCACCTCAACATGTCTTCTAAGATCTGTATTACTCTTTCCAATTGTCCGTCAGTTTGCGGAAGAAATGCTGTACTGAAACTCAACCTGGTTCCTAGAGCCTCTTGCAACTTTTTCCAAAACCTCGAGGTGAACCTCGGGTCTAGATCTGATACAATCGATAACGGCACACCATGAAGCCTCACAATCTCAGAAACATACAAGTCGGCCAACTTTTCAAGGGAGTAGTCGGCACGCACTAGTATGAAGTGTGCTGACTTAGTGAGTTTATCGACAATAACCCATACCGCGTCTTTCTTTTCTGGGGTTAGTGGAAAACCCGTTACAAAATCCATGGTGATCCGATCTCACTTCCATTCGGGAACCATAATAAGATAGAGTAACCTAGAAGGCACTTGGTGTTCAGTCTTTAGAGACAAACTCCGAAATGTCTCTTTTTATTCCCAATCACCAATTCATTTTCTTCAAGTTGTTGTACATTTTCATGCTACCTGGGTGGATGGACGAACAACCACTATGTGCCTCTTGCAAAATCTTCTGAATGAGCTCACTATCTTTGGGTACACAAACTCTATCTTAGAACATTATACACCATCAGTACTAATACAAAAATTTGACTCAATCTTTGATTCACACTGAGTTCTCTTGGCTTGTAGTTTCTCGTCATCTTTCTGAGCTTCACGGATTTCATGAAGAAAAGTCGGTCTAGCCCTCAACTCTGCTAGGACCGATCCATCACTAGATATAGTCAACTGAGCGTTTAAGGCTCTCAAGGCAAACAATGACTTCATACTCAAAGCGTCGGCGACTATGTTTGCCTTTCCTGGATGATAGTCGATAATCAACTCATAATCTTTTATTAGTTCTAACCATCGTCATTGCCTTATATTCAACTCTTTCTGAGTCATCAGATACTTTAGACTCTTGTGATCGGTAAATACTCGACATCTCTCACCATACAAATGGTGTCGCCAAATCTTCAGTGCGAACACCATAGCTGCCAGCTCTAAATCATGGGTCGGATAATTTCTCTCGTGAGGTTTTAACTGCCTCGAGGCATAGTCTATAACCTTTCCTTCTTGCATGAGCACACACCCTAGACCGTTTAGGGAGGCGCCACTAAAAACTACAAATTCGTTGCCCGACTCCGGTTGCACTAAAATTGGGGCTTTGGTCAACAAACCCTTTAATTTCTCGAAACTCTATTGGCATTCTACTGTCCATTCAAATTTGACATCTTTCTGTAAAAGCCTTCTTATCGGTGTAGCTAGCATAGAGAATCCATTTACAAATCGTCTATAGTATCCCGCCAGCCCCAGAAAATTACGAACCTCTGTTACATTCCTCGGCGGTTTCCATTCTGCAATAGTTGAGACTTTATTTGGGTCAACTCTGATTCCGTCACCTGACACAATGTGCCCTAAAAATCTGACTTCGTTGAGCCAAAACTCGCTCTTACTAAACTTGGCATAGTTTGCTTATCCCTCAAGGTCTGCAACACAGTTCTCAAATGCTCCGTGTACTAACTCTTGTTACGCGAATAAACCAAGATGTCATCAATAAAAATGACGATGAACCTATCCAAATACGGTCAGAAGATACGGTTCATCAAGTCCATAAATACCGCTGGGGCATTTGTCAATCTAAAAGGCATAACAAGAAACTCGTAATGCCCATATCTTGTCTGAAAAGCAGTCTTCGGTACATCTTGTTCCTTGACTCTTAACTGGTAGTAACCCAACCTCAAATCTATTTTAGAAAATACAGTGGCTCCTCTCAGTTGATCGAAGAGATCATCAACCCTCGGCAAGGGATACTTGTCCTTTACTGTTACTTTGTTAAGCCGCCTATAGTCGATACATAACATCATCGACCTATCTTTCTTTTCCACATAAAGTATTGGAGCACCCCATGGTAAATAACTCGGTCTAGCAAAACCCTTATCTGTTAACTCTTGCAACTGCACTTTCAACTCTTTTAACTCAGTGGGGGCCATTCTATACAGTGCAATCAAGATCGGCATTGTGCCAGGAACTAACACTATACCAAACTCAACTTCTCTTTCTGAAGGTAATTAGGGCAAATCTTCCGAAAAAACATTTATAAACTCACAAACCACTGGTACCGACTCAATCTTCGACTCGGACACTTGAGTATTCATCACAAAAGCTAGATAAGCCTCATACCTTTTTCTCAAATATTTTTCAGCGTTCAGAGACGATATTATCACAGGCGATTTATCCAAGTCGCCAGGTCCAACCCGAAGAATATTCCCATCTTCACACTTTAATTCAATAATTTTCTTCCCACAGTCTACTACAACACAATGAGAAGTCAACCAATCCATCCCGAGGATTACGTCAAACTCATTAAACGGCAATAACATTAAATTTGCTCGGAAACAATGACCTCTAATTGTCAAAGGACAACTCCTACATACTTGGTCAACTAAAACATATCTACCCAAGGGATTGGACATTCTTATTATAAATTCAGTAGACTCCACTATCATGCTCGTTCGAGGAATCAGTTCCATACAAATATAGGAGTGGGTAGACCCTGAATCAATCAAAGCAATAACATAAATATCATGAATAGAAAAAGTACCCGTAATCATGTCACCGAGCCACCTTGGATTGCGCTGCAAAGCGAATGGTGTTAAGAATGGTGGAGGACAAGGAGGTGGTGGTGATTGGTGAACGCCAGAATTATCTGTCGAACGTGATTTCGGTGTTAAGGGCTGAGAAGTTGGTGTGAAAGGGATGCGAAGCCTATTTGGCTTACATTAGCGATACAGAAGTTAAGAGCCCTACTGTTGAAGAGTTGAGAATAGTTAGGGAATTTTCTAATGTCTTTCCCAAGGAACTGCCAGGGTTGCCACCCAGTAAAGAAGTGGAATTTGGAATAGAGTTGTTACCTGGTACGGCTCCGGTATCCATAGCCTCTTATCAGATGGCACTAAAGGATTTGGTGAAACTTAAGGCACAGACTCAGGAATTGTTGGATCGAGGATTCATCCGACCAAGTGTATCTCCGTGGGAGCACCGGTGTTATTCGTGAAGAAGAAGGATGGGATGTTGCGAATGTTCATCGACTACCAACAGTTAAACAAGTTAACTATTAAAAACAAGTACCCTCTACCGAGAATCGATGATCTTTTTGATCAGTTTAGGGGAGCTTCTGTTTTTCAAAGATTGACTTGCATTCAGGGTATTACCAATTGAGGGTTAAGGAGGCAGATGTTCATAAGACAGCTTTCAGAACTCGTTATGGGCACTACGAGTTTTTGGTGATGCCATTCGAACTGATGAATGCACCTGCCGCTTTTATGGATCTTATGAATCGGGTCTTCCAACCCTACTTGGACCTGTTCGTGGTAGTTTTTATAGATGACATTTTAGTTTACTCAAGGGATGAGGATGAGCATGATGCGCACTTAAGGATTGTGTTGCAGACTTTGAGGGAGAAGCAGCTGTACGCTAAATTCAGTAAGTGCGAATTTTGGCTAAGGAAGGTTACTTTTCTAGGACATGTGGTGCCAGCTGAGGGGATTAAGGTGGATCCCCGAAAAATTGAAGCAATGTTAGACTGGAAAACACCCAAGTTAGTATAAAAAATTCAAAGTTTTCTGGGCTTGGCAGGATACTATAGGCAGTTCATTGAGGGCTTTTCAATAATTGTTGCACCCTTAACTAAGTTGTTGAGGAAGGGGGTACCGTTTGTTTGGACAGACAAGCAGTAGGAGAGTTTTAGGAAACTTAAGAAAGTTTTAACTGAGGCCCCTATGTTGATTCAGCCAGAGCTTGGGAAGGAGTTTACGGTTTATAGTGACGCGTCGTATGTGGGCTTAAGATGTGTGTTGATGCAAGAAGGAAAGGTGGTTGCGTATGCGTCACGGCAACTTAAGACTCACGAGGTGAATTACCCAACCCATGATTTGGAGCTAGCTGCGGTGGTTTTTGCACTAAAGATATGGAGGCATTACTTATACGAGGAGAAGTGTATAATTTATTCGGACTATAAGAGCTTGAAGTACCTTCTTACCCAAAAGGAGCTCAACCTTAGGCAGTGTAGGTGGGTGGAATTATTGAAGGATTATGATTGCACAATTGAATACCACCCTGGCAAAGCAAATGTGGTAGTTGACACGTTGAGTCGTAGGGTTAAGTCAGACTTCAGGGCTATGCTCACCTGTTTAAGTTTGTTGGATAATGGTAGCTTGTTAGCTGAACTTCAAGTAAAACCAATGTGGATCTAGCAGATAAGGAGTAAGCAGTTGATGGATGAGACCTTGGGTGCTCATCTTAGACAAGTAGAGAATGGGGAGATATCAGACTTTGGGATAAATAGTGAAGGAGTGTTGTGTTTTCGTAGGAGAATGTGTATACCTAAGGACAATGATCTAAGACAGTCTATTCTGCGGGAAGCATATAGCAGCCTCTATGCTATGCATCATGGCGGGAACAAGATATATCAAAATTTGCGGGAGCTTTATTGGTGGCCTAGACTTAAGCGTGAGGTTATGGACTTTGTAAGTAAGTATTTGGTCTGTCAAAAGGTGAAGGCAAAACATCAGTTGCCTTTGGGATTGCTTCAGCCGGTGAAAATTCCACTCTGGAAGTGGGAAAGGATCACTATTGACTTTGTTAGTGGGCTACCCTTGACGCCTAATAAGAAAGACTTGATATGGGTTATAGTGGATCGGTTAACCAAGTCTACCCATTTTGTACCAGTTCGCACTGACTACTCGTTACAAAAGCTGGCTAGGTTGTTGTGGCAAAGATTATAAGATTGCATGGAGTTCCAGTGTCCATAATATCCAATAAGGACCTGCGCTTCACTTTTCAATTTTAGAAGAAGCTGCATGAGGCGTTGGGTACTAGGTTGAACTTCAGTACGGCATTCCACCCTCAAACTGATGGACAGTCGGAAAGGGTGATCCAAGTATTGGAGGATATGTTGAGGGGATGTGTGATTGAGTTTGAGGTAGTTGGGAGGACTATTTGCCATTGGCCGAATTCGCGTACAATAATAGCTATCAAGCAAGTATTGGGATGGCTCCGTATGAGGCACTGTATGGGTGAAGGTGTCGAACTCCAACATGTTGGACGGATTTGGGTGAACGAAGATTTTTGGGCCCTGAGTTAGTAGCAGATATTAAGGGTAAGGTGAAGTTGATTCGGGATTAGTTGAAGGAGGCCTCGGATAGACAAAAATCGTATGCTGACCTTAAGTGTCGTGAGATAGAGTATGCAATAGGGGACTTAGTTTTCCTTTAGGTCTCTCCGTGGAAGAAGGTGTTAAGGTTTGGACGGAAGGGGAAGTTAAGCCCAAGGTTCATTGGGCCATATCGGGTTGTAAGGCGGATTGGATCAGCCGCTTACCAGCTGGAGTTACCTCCTGAACTAAGCCAGATCCACGATGTGTTTCATGTTTCCATGCTAAAGAGGTATCGCTCAGATCTTTCACATGTCATGGCGGTTGAAGAAATCGAGGTCAGGCCAGACCTAACTTTCGAGGAAGAGCCCATACAAATAATTGGACGTGATGTTAAGGTACTAAGAAGGAAGTCCGTTCCATTAGTCAAAGTGCTTTGGCGTAATCACAAGGCTGAGGAGGCTACTTGGGAACCTGAGGAAGCGATGCGACGTCAATATCCTTAACTATTTGAATCAGGTAAAATTTCGATGATGAAATTTCCTTTAGGGGGTAGATTTGTAACGCCCCAAAAATCCTAAAATCCTGAATTTTCTTTTTTTTGGTTCTGATAAAAAATGTGCTGGGTATTTTCGATTAAGCAGGTAATAATAGGTTTTGGCTAAGGTTTAAGTTTGAACTTAGGGGAAAAGAAAATTATGTGTTAATACCTAAAAGGACCTTGTTGGCAAGTAGTTGGGCTTTTAAATAAAGATAGGGGAAAATGGCATCAAAAAGCCTTGTGGAGGAGTGCCTAAGTGACGCCACTTAGGGTGTAGGGAGGTGGCGTTAGTGGCTAGCAAGGGATCCAGGGTTTGAATCTAGCTTAGTATTTTTTAGGAGTTTAATTTTGGGCCTTCTAGAAGGTTGGAAGTGGCGTGAAGATGGACTCCAAGGGGAGTGTTCAGTAGAGAAATTTGAGGAAAGGATCAAAGGGTTATCAGGGAGAAAAACGAGGAGATGAGAAGTGAGGAGCAAGTGGAGCCAAATTGGGAACTTGGGCTTGACGAATTCAGCTATAGGGACTATAAATAGGTGCCGAGTGGGAGGTTGCCAGGCTAATGCTGAATTTCCCTTCACCCTGTTGCCAAAAACCCTATTCCCTAAAAGCCGAAAACCCTCTGTTTCTCTTTTTTCTTCTTTGTGCCAATTTCCATTCTTCTTCTACTTCATTGCTGACTTTTCTTTACCAATTTCCATTCTTCCTCTACTTCATTGCCGACTTTTCTTTCTTTTTCCTTGGAGCCGAATAACCCTTTTTTGCCATACAAAATCGTAAAGGGCCGAACACCTCTTTGGCTGAATACCCTTGGTGCAACTACTACCCCTTTTACTTTGGTCAAATCTAGTGTAAGTGTTTGTTCTCCTAATCGGTTTTGCTAAGAATCTATTATGCTATTCTTCCCTCATTCTTTCTAATCAACTTCGGTAGGGAATTAGTATCAAATCTCGAGTTTTAGCTCTCTGTTGAATTGCCCCTTAGGTGTTTTGCAGTTTTGGTAAGTATTTCTCTCTTATTGGCTAAGGTTGGCCGAACGGTCTTAAGTGAGATAAGGGGTTGAATTATGTTGGATGCTAGTCCCCTAGTATTTGGTTTTAATGAGTAAGATTAATACAGATCTAGGGAGTACGTTATCAAGGAAAAACTATTAGGGATTGGTGTTCAAGGTAAGGTTAAGGTGAGGTTTCGATTTTTTTGGGTAAAATATGTATTAGGCATACGATTAATGGAAGGATGATATCATTTGTAGGTTGGTGACTAAGGGAATCGCAGCACGCTTGCTTACCAGGTGTGTACTTGCACTGTACACACAAGTAGATCGGCAAAAGCCAAAATGCCGAAAATTCAAAATGTCAAAAAATCGAAAGTTTGGCTACGGTAGTCTTGCGAGTGCGCGAAAACTCATAAAAGGGAAATTGATAGGTTGCCTGAGGCCCATGGGCGATTCCATGGACTTGGGTTGTGAATAGGCCAAATGGGCCGAAATGAGCTAAATGGGCCCGACGGGCTGTTAGGCCCATAATAGGCCAAAATTTGATAAGTGATGCTATGTGACAAAAAATTTGTGTGTGAGCATGAATATAATGTGATTTAGCCCGGATGGGCCATATGAATGTGAATAACGTGAATTGGGTCGAATGGACCATATAAATGAGATTGGGCCTAGAGGGCCATATGCATGTATGTAGGGGTTTTGGGCATAGTATATGATGACTGCATAAAATTTAATTAAATTTTTGAGACCGTGGACAAGTCATAGGGTTAAGGTGTGGCAACGGGTATGTGCATTTCTAGGATTGGATCTAGGGAGAGCTTGGTACTTAAGCGATCTTAATGACCCAACTCCTCTTCTCTGGAATCCTACCTGGTGCATAGTATTTGTAATGACCCGAATTTTACCGATGCCGAAAAAGTGTATTTTCGGGTCTTTATTTCTGAAAAGTGGATTCATAAATATTTATTTAAAATTATTTACGAAGTTAAGTGAATAGTCAATTAAAGCTTAATTAAGAGAATCTTAATTAAGAATAATTAAGTATAAGGATTAAACTAAATAAAGAATAAAAGTTTAATTATAGAATAAAGAAAAGTGAAGGGACTAAATAGGAAAATAAGCCAAAAAGGGGTCACAAATGTATGGTTAAAATAAGTTAAATGTGTACAAATATAAATGGTACACAAGTATTATACATGTGTATTTACTTATTATATAAGTAAAAAAAATAATAATTAAAGTTTATTATATTAATATTATTTTATATTAAATAGATAAGTATAATAAATAAAAGACAAGTGTATGGTGATATATGGATACATATTTACTAATAATATACACATGTATAAATAATAAATAAGTATTATTTAATAATAATATAATATTATAATAGATAAATAAAGAAACAAAAGAAAGAAAAACAATAGAAAGAATAGAACATGAAACGAAAATGGGGAGAAAGAAAAGAAAAAGAAAAGAAAAAGGGAAAACTAGGGATTTGGAGCTTGAAGTTTAAATTGGTAAGTCAATTAAGCACTTTTTACTTAATTTTGATGTTTTAGAAGTTTTAGAACAAAGTTTTGATGAAATTAAGTTGATATTTTGAAGGTTATTAGATTTTTAGATATTATTCATATTGAATAAAATGATGAATTTTGAGTTTTTTTTATAGGAATTTAAGTTAGAAGTGGAAAAAGGATTAAATTATAAAGAGAAAGTTAAGTTTTGACATAGTAAGGGCTAAGTTGAAAGAAATTCAGAATTTAAGTTTTATATTGAATATGAAAAGCTAGAATTTATTTTAAGCAAGTATAAAGATGAAAACTTAAGTTAATTTTGAAGAAAAAGAATGGTTATGGTAGAAGGACTAAATTGGAATCTATGGAAAAGTTACATGAAAATCTTAAGAGTGTGATATTAATGACTTTGAATGAATGTAAATTTTTCTGTAGCTAACGTAGCGCCGAAAATGTTATCGAAGAAGGGAAAGAGAAAGTGGACGAGGATATCGAGTAAACTCGAGAATTACGGTTTGTATTTCTATAAATCGAATTTAATAATAATTTGTTGAATTTATTATTTAATATGAATGGTAAGTTTTATTATTATTATTATTATTATTATTATTATTATGGTATTGAATTGAATAAAAATTCATGAATTATTAGTGATTATTGATACTAAATTGAATATGTGAATGGTATGTGAATATTGAATGAAAATTTAAAAAATGTATATTGTATTGAAATTGAATTGTATGTGGATTGATATGGAAAAGTGTATTGAAATGAAACTGAAAATTTGAAAGTTTACTGACATCCCTATTAACTGTATTGGACTAGTCGGATATAGTTGGCATGCCATAGGATTGGAAGTGTTCAGGGTTATTCCGACTGTGTGTCGATGAGACACTATATGTGTCGACTACTGTGACTATTCCGGATTCGTTCCGAAGAGGTACTCCGTACCTGACTGTTACTGTTACTGTTCCGGATTTGTTCCGATGAGGTACTTTGTGTACCGCTACTGTTACTGTTACTGTTGCCCTTACGGTGTATTCCAGCTTCGGCCGATGAAACACTGTATACTATCCTCAGTGTGTGGGTTGGATCCGTGTATCCGTCCAAGTTCGAGTCATGTTAATAGGGGTAATGAAAAGTATTAAAGACTGTCTGCTACTGAATAATTGATTGTTACAAAATAAACGACTGATACTGAATAAATGAATATTACTGATTATCTGATTATTACTGTTGACTGACAGGTACTGAACGATAAAGATCAATTGGTTGTTACTAAAGAATATTGACTATTATTGAAATGAGATAGTATAGAATATTGAATGAAAGGTGGATAATCAAGGATATCAAAGAATGAATGTTATTAATTTATTATTTATTGACTGTTATGTCTAAAAAGACTGCTTGATTGCATGACAGATGAAGATTACTATATAGTAATGAAAGTATATTGAAGACCGATTAATAAGGATTTAAAGCTAAATAATGAAGAGTAAATGGTTGAAGTATTAAGATTCTAACGTAATGCTTAAAGTTTAAGAATACATGAATGTTGACTGCTAATGAAAGTAAATGTTATATTAATTGTTGAATGATGAAATGAAAGGTACAAATGGACAATGAAGGTAGACCGAATCAAATGGTACAGTTTATATATTATGAAATTAAGTTCAATGACTGAAGTATAGAGACTATGTAGTTAAAGTTTAAAGCCCGAATGTATATATGAATGACGAGTATTATTATTTAGTGATATACAAGTTTACTATGATTATTATATGGCTTAAGTAAATGTTAAATTTCTTACACTATTCAGTAATTCTGTTTATAGAAATACCACTGAGTTCATACTCAGTGTACGGTTTGTTTCCGTGCGCAGGTTAGGTTAAAGACAGATCATTGAATCAGCATCTTAAGCCAATCCCGAACTCAAAAGGTAAAGCATGTTAATAATCGGTAATGGCATGTACCTATGATGTGTTAAGTGTGTTATATTGGATTGTGATTGTAATAGTGAAATAAGTAAATTGATAAGTGTTTAGAGTTAAGTATTAGATAATATATAAAATGAGTTTCGATTGATTTAATATTGGTATTCGTATTGGTTATGGATTGAAATTTACAGGATTGGTAAATTTTTAAAATACAAGGTTCATTTCGAGTCCACATGGTTTGTCACACAAGCGTGTACCTTGGTTGCCACGGTCGTGTCTTAAAGTTAGTTTAGTATACGGGTAGGTCACACGGACGTGTGCTGTGACCGTGTTAAAAAGTCAGTGTTTCATACGGGCTGAGGACACGAGCGTGTCCCAAGCCACACGGGCATGTTAATTTAGCCTCACGGGCGTGTGGTACTGTTTTCAAAGAGGAAAATTTGAAATTGTACGAAAAATTTTCTAAGCCTCCGATCGAACCCCGATTGGATTTAAATGTATATAGTAAGCACTGTGGGCCCATCAAGGATATAGTAAGATTCATATCAAGTAACATTACTCAAACATTTCCGTTTCAAGTGTTAAAGGACTATAAAGACCAGTAATGCTCTGTAATCATGTTCCGGCGACGGTTCAAGGTTAGGGGTATTACATTTAGTGGTATCAGAGCTAATCGTGTTTAGTCGATTCTAGGATTAAGCTGAGTACAGAAAGGAGTCTAGAGGTACATGCCATAATTAAGTCAAAATTGAGTCGGGATCGGATGCTGATATATTTGTTTGTTACTGTTTTATTGTTGAAAATGTTAAATAAATATATCGATGGTATTGGTTACGAAATGTATACTGGAGACGAATAGTCTCGTAAATTAAATGGAAACTGAATCGGTAATATTGAGTATTAACTCAATGGGTAATTATTACTGAATGATGACTGATGAAATAATAAAGAAAGAAATAGTGTATAATTATTTAGAACTCTGACAGATGCTTTTTAGTGAGTAGAGAGAGAAACTATATTTGCTACGACATCTACCCCTCTTGTTTCTCAATCGGTTCCCGAAGTGCTTCAAGGTACAAAGCCTAATTGAATAGGTAAGTTATCTGTTGTTAATACTCCATAAATATAGTGTCGAAGAATTAAGAATTATAGCTAAAAATGATCTTGAAAGAACTAGAATCTGGTTAAAGGATGTTATCAGAATTGTAATTGAATTGTACTGTTCACCGATTAAAAGTTAGAAAGGTATGATACTTCTGCTAAAAGATTCAGCTTGTTAGCGGTGAAAAAGATATTGATCTATGTTGTGATTATAAAAGGGTTAATTGGAAATTTTCTAAAACAAGTTTGAAAGAAATGTATATAACAGTCAGAGATTTCTTGATCAGAGATATAAAGAAATTCCTAAAGCTTAGATAGAGTTATATGACAGTAACTGTATTCGAAGGGAATTTGTCTGATTGAATAAATATATTAGAGGATGTATTTTGACAGAGACTGTATGGTATAAATGGTTTGAAGATAGTTTAAACGAAGACATAAAGCCAAAGAGTTTAGTAAAAAGAAAAGACAGATTGAGATGAAAGTTAAAACTTCATGCATAAGATTGAGATACCCAATGCTCTAGTCCAAGATCTTGAATTACGTTTGAGAAAGATAATGTGGAATGAAAAGTGGAACATGTGTTAGGCATGATTCACTTGATTGTTATCCTAGTGATTGTTTGAAGAAAGTTAAGAAAGAAAATTATTCAGATTTCAAGATCGATAACACAGGTAACAAAGATAGTGAAACGCCCCGATTTTTGGGCTTAGAAGTATTGGGCCTTGAGTTTGGGTTTGGGTAGATGTTTTAATTATTATTATTATTATTATTATTATTTAGTATGTTTAGTCTAGTAATTAAATAAATTACGATGGATTTATTGTGTGGGAAAAGGCTTGGGTTCGATTTAAGACTCTAGAAAAATTTTAATTTTATGCTACCTTAGGGAATCTGGGCAGTAGGCCTTATTAATAATTTGGGCTGTGTTTTAGCATAAAGGAGCACTTGGCCCAGTGGCTAAGCACGCTAGGAAGGCATGGGAGGTGCCTGGGTTCAAGGCATGGCGTGCGCAAATGGTTGTTTTTTTACAACCAAGAATTTTTGCAAGGAGGCCTTATAAATATTTTGAGAGGAAAGGTGACACAAAAGAGGCACGTGGTCAAGTGGCAAGAAGGCGTTAAGAGTGTGCATGTGGTTAGGGGTTCGAGTCTGGTAAGTAGCATATTTTGTTTTTAAACGAATCGGGACTGCAACAGATAAGTCTTAAGATTAATTGTGAGCAGATTATATCATGAGAAGAGCTTCAGTTATAATATCCTGAATTAGGGCTTAATCGGAATAGTGGTTTCGTGACCACAAATCCGAGATAGAAATAATTATTTTGATGAATATGATATGATTGCATGATTGTGTGAAAATTTCGTGATGAAATTCTATGCCTAAAGTGTTTAAATTGAAAGTAGGGACTAAATCGAACAAGTTGCAAAATTTGCATTCTAGAAGTTTTTAGTATGAAATTGCATTGAAATATTAATTAGGAGGTCTTAAATAGCAATTTGACCAATTTCTAAGTCTATGGACAAAAATTGGACATGGATGGAATTTTTAGAAAGTTTAGTAGTAAGAGCATTTTGGTCATTTAGTTATTAAAATGAATTAAAAACAAAATTAAAAGCCAATTTTTGTCCATCTTCTTCATTAGGCCGAAATTTCAAGGGTTCTCCATAGTTAGGGTTTGTTTCAAGCTTCCAAGCTCCATAATCAAGAGAAACGAGATTCAAGTCGCGATCGAGGAAAAGAAAAAGATTGTGGAGTAAATTACAAAATCTTTATATTTTGGTACCAAGGTAAGTTCATGTGTAAATAATGTAGCATAAATGTTATTTTTAAGTTATTAATGTTAATTATATGATATGCTGATTTTTAATCGTGAAATATTATGCTTTCTGGTTAATATTGAGTAATATGCAAATTATGTTTACTACTTGATAAATATGAATTGCTACCGAGTATCGGTTCCGATATTCCATGGAAGACGACAAATGTGAGATCGAGGGAAAAAGCCCGTTTGAACCTTAGGAATAGATTAGGATACAAGTTGCATGTCACTAGGATGGTTGAGCATCCGAACTCGTTGAGTTGAGTCCGAGTTCACTTATGGATGCGAATGTCCGAACTCATTGAGTTGAGTCCGAGTTCGTGAAATGTAACTAGGCATCCGAACTCGTTGAGTTGAGTCTGAGTTCACTTATGGATGCGAACCCCGAGCTCGTTGAGTTGAGTCCGAGTTCACTTAGGGGCGGGTTACATGATTTCTTAATTACATATGAGGCACTTATGTGCAAATTATTCGTGTATCCAAGTTGTATTCCGATGTGTTCAGCGGGTGAAATTTCTAGTGAAATGAAAGAACACTTAAGATGCAAGCGACGTTTTGGTAAGTGTTGTGAAATGGACACTTTGGACAGGTATGTTCTTAACCCTCGGGTTGATAATAGATACAACAACGATAAGGTAGTAAGATGATGAATGATGTTTAGAAATATGATATATGTTTTGGTGATACCATGCTAAAGTTGTATGGTATATTTGTATTGTTATGTTACTTGTTATTTACATATGAACTTACTAAGCATTTATGCTTACTCCCTCCTCTTTATTTACTGTAGTTTTGAACAAGCCAGCTCGGGAATCGGGACGGGTCGAAGGTTCGATCACACTATCCAAAGGACTTTCATCTGGGTAAATGGCTTGTAAAACTTAAGTATGGCATGTATAGCAATATACTTATTTTGTGTAAATAAATTTATGATATGGCCATGATTGGTTGAGAAAATGTTTGATATTGATAAGTCATGGTAATGGTTAAATTTAGATCATGTTTGATATCATGGAAGTTTAATAGGTTATCTAGTTCATAATAACTCATGAAAAGATGAAATTTGCCGTAAAACAGAATATTGCTGCAGCAATGACATGAATTTGAAAAATCACTAAAAATAGTATAAATGAAATTAAATGATGAGAAAGTTATGAAATTCAAGCTTAATGAGTCTATTTTCATATGGATTAAAAAAAACAGGAATATAAATTATACTTTATGAGATATTTGAAACCTTGTGAAACAGGGCTAGAGTGATTTCTGGATCCTCTGTTATGACTTTAAAAATTCATAATAAATTGTAAAAAAATAATTAGAAGTCATTATTTATATGAACAGATTCCTTGTTGAGTCTAGTTTTCAGAGAAACAAACCTAGTAGTAATTGAAATTCTGTATAGAGAGATATCTGATTCGTAATACATAGAGGTCAGAGCAGTCGAACCCTGAAATAGGGGAGACTTTAACTAATAAACTGTACTAATTGGCCCAACCAAAAATTCTAGAAACAATTTAGTAAATATATATATGAGTCTAGATTTATGAAAAATTTACGGATCTTGATTTCGAGTTTTGTAACTCGAGATATGATTTTTCTTGTAACTGTGACGCGGGTAGCTAGAAAGCTGTGAATGTAGAAACAAATGATTTGAAGTTCTTAATTTGATAAATTATGTTCGGTAACCCCTCAAGCTCGACTCCGGCGACGGTTTCGGGCATGGGGGCTTTACATCAGTGCAGTGGCAGTAGCGTGCTAGGCCTGTCGAGAGGTTATGGGTTCGATTCCAGGGGAAGGCGAATTATGTTTTATTTTTAAACGGGCCAGAACTAAAGCAGGTAAGGTTTATAAATAATTATGAGAAGATCGTGACATGAAAGGAACTTCGGTGCAGTGGCAAGAAGCGTAGGTGTGGGGTTAGAAGGTCGCGAGTTTGAGATGTATAGCAGGCGAAATTTCATTTTTATTTTGCAAGTAACTAAGGCTTCAGTAGGTAAAGGTTAACATTAATTGTGACCCTATTTTAGTAAAGAAAGAAGCGTGGTGCAGTGGCCAGCAGCTCAGGTGAAGGCGCATGGGCGCATGGGCGCATGGGCGCATGGGTGGACGAGATTTGGAGTTTGAGCCTCATCTCGTGCAGGAAAGGCTGGGTTTTTGCTGCACACATGGGGAAGGAGTTGGGGTCTGACCAGGACTCTTGGCAGCATGCTGAATCGATACAAACAGGTGGATAAGGCTGCTGATCTGTTGGGAGTTTGAATGAAATTCAAACTTCGAATTTGGCCAAAAATCAAGGAGCAAATTAGGTAATTGGAATTTAAAAAGAATTACCATGCCGAAATACATTCATTCAGCCATATCTAGTAAGTGCCGTATATCATTGACCCTTAGGATTCATTTTTCTTTTTGGGTTAGTTGAGGTATTTTAATTTGGCTAATTCTTCTTCCCTTTCAATCGGTTCTTGTTTTGTTAAGTTGCAAATTTATATTTTTCTTTTCTTTTCATTTTCTCTTCTTCTATTTGTCTTCTCCTTGTTGTTCTTTTCTCCCCTATAGCCGAATCTTTTTACTATTCTACTCATCTCTACTTTCTTATCATTTATTCCCAAGCTTTTTACACAAAAGCCGAAATCCCGAAAGTCTATATTTCTTCTGTGCTGATTTCTCTTAGCCAAAATCCTCTGATTCTCCTCCATCTTTGTGACCAATTCTCTAATCCTCTAAACCCCAAGTTTCTGTTGACAAGACCACAGAAAAACTCCCATATTCCATCTTTCTTTACACAGTTACAAAAAGCCGAAAACATATAGCCATAAGGGCATAGCCGAATTCATAAGATCACTAAAGGCTCAATTTTTGTTTACATTTGCGGGGTTAGATCTACATCAAAATCGAGTAGGAATTAACTGGAATCATTAACCGAAGGAACCGGTGGTAAGTTTTTGAACCTATACTTTATTTCAGGTTTTAGAAAAGCTGAAACCCCTAAAGGTTTAGGAAGGCTATCGATTTGGGCTCTATGGCTCTAAGGGTTGTGACAATTGTTTTATTGTGATAATAGTGTGATCTAGAGACTACTGATCGAAGGCTTGGACAAGTGGAACGACTGGATCTAAACCTAGTCGCTAATTTCGGCAAAGGTAGGATTGCTAGTGCCTAAGGTGTTAATGGCTGAATTTTTGGTAAGGGATTCTGTATATAAGTTGTGACTGGATTCATAGTTAACATATTAGTGATTGACTATAGGCGACTTGTGTGTGGAACTCGTCAGCATATCGTCGCAAACAGGTGTGTAAACGACACCCACTCATAGACTAGATCGGCAAAAGCCAAAAAGCCGAAATGCCGAAAAGCCGGCATTTGTGAATTTGCTAGCGTGCGCGCGCTCGTGAGGTGGTTTGTTTGTTAATTTTGGTAATCACAAGTGATATGATTGCAGAGTGCGCAATTTGGTGCACCTATGTATATTTGGGCTTAATAGGCCAAAATCGGGTTAATGGGCCAACGGGCCCAATTTGGTAAAAACGCTCGATAAGTGTTTCTGTCAATACGTTAATAACTGTAATGAGCATGAAACCCTAAAAAGACTGATAAAATTTCTAAAATACCTCTGTAAGGTAGAATTACCGTAATACCCCTAAAGGGGTAAGTTTACGATTACGCCCCTCGAGGGTAAATAACTATTCTTACGCTATAATCTGACTGTCTTTCTGAAGCATGCCTTGTTAATTATATATATTCTAGATACATGTCATACTGCATGGGGTTGGGTTTTTTTATGGGGGAAGAACCCGTTCTGGTGGCTGTGCCACATATTCTGATATAAGCAGCTTTGCGGCGGATTATAGTTAGTGCCGCAACCGGTGCTAACACTGTAAGTGTAGGGATGGCGTGGGTGATTTATTCCCCACAGGAAGTGTAGGGATGGACGGAGGCAAGTGCAGGGTTGGATGGGGTTATCATGCATTACTCATATGAGACTATTTTGTTATGGGCCAACTGTATTGAAATGGGCCCAACTATGTTAATATGGGCAAGGCCCAATATATCTCAACTTGTAATAGGGCTACAGCCCAGATTGATACTGATATGGGCTAGGCCCAGTATACTCTGATATTGTAAGGGGCTATGGCCCAGTAAATCTTGAACTGATTTGGGCTCTGGTTGGGATACTTTACACACTGAGTTTTCCAAACTCTCCCCCTTTCTCTTCCATCCTTGCAGGTGAGCCTTAGTTAGTTGACTTGGAGTTGGGCGGGATTCAGAGTGGCCACGAAGATTAGGTTTCTGTTTTCTTTAAAATAAGTTTCGCATTTATTATTTTGATTATTTTTATTCTGGTTTAAGTTGTAATAAGGCCGCTCTTTTTATTATTTTTAATATTTTGGGTTATTAAATTGGTTAGCTCTAGGGTGCGTTTTATAAAAGTTACTTATTTTCAAAATATCACGATTACCGAGCAAAGCTTTCGCAACGTAAATGTTTTCAAAGGAAATAAATATTTTAAATGGTCTTAAACTTAATTTGTTGTTCGTGGACAAGTAATACGCTTTAAGTGTGGCAATGGATGTGTGCATGTCTAGGATCGGATCCATGAAGAGCTTGGTACTTAAGCAGTCCAATAGACTCACCTCCTCTTTTCTGGCTTCCTACCTGGTGCACAGCTTCCATTCACTTAAATCTATAACGAAAATATTCTTCTCAAATATTTTTAATTAAAACATGAGTTTTACAATAACGCTCCAATGAGTTTTACATCAAGAAGGGTTTTCATGAAAACATGGTTTTCAAAAAACACTTCAATGTGACACGCCGAATTTGGCCGTAACGTCTGGGCCGGGTTTGGGGTGTTACAGATAGATCATCCTGTAACTTCAGAAATACGAGGGAAAGCCAAAACATAATAAAGGATTTCATTGCAAAATCTAAAGGATAAATATTAGCCAGGGCATATGTGAATCGTATGTTTCTCTACCGGATGTTATTACATGTATTTTTTTTATTGACAATGATATGATTATTTTAAATTGATAAAGGTTTGATCTATTTTGATGACTGCATGAATTCAGTATCTACTAAAGATTTGCATACTGAGTTCGCTGAATTTTGGTTGAAGTATCAAATTTTTGGATCAGTATTTATAGGCTGATAAGATCTGCAAGAACTATTTAATAATGATACCAAGGTACTATTTTATGTCCGATCTGATGTTATTATTGTTTGATACGATCTTGAGAATGGAATGGTTAATTCTACATGATGTTATGGTAAATTATAAGCGAAAGTATATTATATTGCAAAAGCCCGATGATGAAATGATTTGTTCGAATCAGAGAAGACTGAATGATTTATCTATTGTGATATTGAACATATCAATACAGAAACTTGCCGGAAGGGGGTTTATGATATTTACTCTGCTTATGTATTGGATATTAAAGTGTTCAAGTTAAAGTTTAAATTAGTGACAACAGTACGAGAGAATTCTGATATGTTTCTGGAAAAGTTACTCGAATTACTGTTGATTGAAGAAGGATTCTGGATGATATGGTTACTATAGAATGATGTGGAAATTGGAATGATCTGATTAATTGAAAGTTCCGTTAACTGAAGTATTAGTCCTGGTTCAGTCTAAAATTCGATAAAAAAAATTGTGATTTATAGGGACAGCAGTTTTTTGATACAAGAAGATAAACTAATGGTTTATATTACTGAAAGTTAAAGTTACATAGGAAGAATTATAAGGTATACGATTCGGAAGTGGTAGCTATTATTCTTGTATTAAAAGATTAAAATATGATAATTAGTTATCATCCGAAAAAGACAAATGAAGTTATGTATACTCAGAATTTAAGGTTTTGCGTAGTGTTATGAACTATGAACATCCGACTGTGATCATCTGAAAATGGCTCCATTCTAGTTGAGATAAAAGTTAATCTAATTTCTTTACAACAGGTTTGCAAAGAACAAAAATGTGATAACGAGTTACCGGTTAAATGGGAATAGTGTACAAATGACTTTTGACTGAACATTTTGGATTGGATCTGATAATTGTTTGCTCTTTGGAAATAGAAGTGGTATCGAAGAATTCAAAACTTATACGGAATAATTTGCGTGAAATTTATAATAGTACTATATCTACACATGTTAGAGGGACTAAGTTGTACGGTGAATTAAAGAAGATATGCTAATGACTTGGAATAGAAACTAGTGATGATAACAGAGTGGAAATGGATAGAATTTCTATGGATTTTGAACTGGAATTATCTCTGTCCGTAAAAAAGAAAGATGATATTTGAACAATCCTCAAAGGTAAGGCGAAGTCTGTATATTTTGTTCCGGAATGAATGAAATTCTTACTTAATAATTATCTGAAATATGGGTTTCTGATATCCTCAGATTCATGGTATGGTAATTTTTATTATTTTGGATTGAAATACATGGTTTATATTCTGAATCTAGAACAAGTATAAGAAGTTCGGGATATGTAATAATAGTTTACAGTACTGTATGAAATTCTGTATGATTGTAAATGTAGAATTTCATAGTATTTGATTAAATATGATGAGAAAATGAATATGCAAAGTTGTTTGATTATGAAACCGAAGAAAAGTGAAAATGATCGGATTAGATTGAAATCAGTTTCTGGCAGACATAAATTATAAGTGGACTTGAAAGGTGGAGACATCGAGTATTATGCTAATGATAAGGATTTGATACTTAAAAGATACAGATCAGGTCTTCTACATGTTACCTCGACAAAAGATATTGAGATCTGAATTGATTTATTGTATGAAAAAGAAGAACCGATTGAGATACTAGTTTGAAAGGTAAAGTCATAGTATTGAGGAAGTAACACGAGAACCGAAAGAAACAGTGAGAACTCTGTAACCCCACCTCCTTTCAGGAAAATTTCGAGGACGAAATTTATTAAAGGGGGGAGAATTGTAATGACCCGAATTTTACCGATGCCGAAAAAGTGTATTTTCGGGTATTTATTTTTGAAAAGTGGATTCGTAAATATTTATTTAAAAATATTTACGAAGTTAAGTGAATAGTCAATTAAAGCTTAATTAAGAGAATTTAGCTTAATTAAGAATAATTAAATATAAGGATTAAACTGAATAAAGAATAAAAGTTTAATTATAGAATAAAGAAAAGTGAAGGGACTAAATAGGCAAATAAGCCAAAAAGGGGTGACAAATGTATGGTTAAAATAAGTTAAATGTGTACAAATATAAATGGTACGCATGTATTATACATGTATATTTACTTATTATATAAGTAAAGTAATAATAATAATTAATTTTTATTATATTAATATTATTTTATATTAAATAGATAAGTATAATAAATAAAAGACAAGTGTATGGTGATATATGGATACATTTTTACTAATAATATACACATGTATAAATAATAAATAAGTATTATTTAATAATAATATAATATTATAATAGTTAAATAAAGAAACAAAAGAAATAAAAGAAAGAAAAAGAATGGAAAGAACAGAACATGAAATGAAAATGGGGAGAAAGAAAAGAGAAAGAAAAGAAAAAGGAAAAACTAGGGATTTGGAGCTTGAAGTTTAAATTGGTAAGTCAATTAAGCCATTTTTTACTTAATTTTGATGTTTTAGAAGTTTTAGAACAAAGTTTTGATGAAATTAAGTTGATATTTTGAAGGTTATTAGATTTTTAGATATTATTCATATTGAATAAAATGATGAATTTTGAGTTTTATTGATAGGAATTTAAGTTAGAAGTGGAAAAATGATTAAATTATAAAGAGAAAGTTAAGTTTTGACATATTAAGGACTAAGTTGAAAGAAATTCAGAATTTAAGTTTTATGTTGAATATGAAAAGCTGGAATTTATTTTAAGCAAGTATAAAGATGAAAACTTAAGTTAATTTTGAAGAAATAGAATGGTTATGGTGGAAGGACTAAATTGGAATTTATGGAAAAGTTACATGAAATTCTTAAGAATGTGATATTAATGAATTTGAATGAATGTAAATTTTTCTGAAGCTAACGTAGCACCGGAAATGTCATCGAAGAAGGGGAAGGAGAAAGTGATGAGGATATCGAGTAAACTCGAGAATTATGGTTTGTATTTCTATAAATCGAATTTAATAATAATTTGTTGAATTTATTATTTAATATGAATGGTAAGTATTATTATTATTATTATTATTATTATGGTATTGAATTGAATAAAAATTCATGAATTATTAGTGATTATTGATACTGAATTGAATATGTGAATGGTATGTGAATATTGAATGAAAATTTGAAAAATGTATATTGTATTGAAATTGAATTGTACGTGGATTGATATGGAAAAGTGTATTGAAATGAAACTGAAAATTTGAAAGTTTATTGAAATCCCTATTAACTGTATTGGGCTAGTCAGATATAGTTCGCATGCCATAGGATTGGAAGTGTTTAGGGATATTCTGACTGTGTGTCGATGAGACACTATATGTGTCGACTACTGTGACTGTTCCGGATTCGTTCCGAAGAGGTACTCCGTACCTGACTGTTACTGTTACTGTTTCGGATTTGTTCCGATGAGGCACTTTGTGTACCGCTACTATTACTGTTACTGTTACTGTTACTGCTACCCTTACGATGTATTCCGACTTCGGCCGATGAAACACTGTATACTATCCTCGGTGTGTGGGTTGGATCTGTGTATCCTTCAAGATCTGAGTCATGTAAATAGGGGTAATGAAAAGTATTAAAGACTGTCTGCTACTGAATAATTGACTGTTACAAAATAAACGACTGATACTGAATAAATGAATATTACTGATTAACCGATTATTACTACTGACTGACTGGTACTGAACGATAAAGATCAATTGGTTGTTACCAAAGAATATTGACTGTTATTGAAATGAGATAGTACAGAATATTGAATGAAAGGTGGATAATCAAGGATATCAAAGAATGAATGTTATTAATTTATTATTTATTGACTGTTATGTCTAAAAAGACTGCTTGATTGCATGACAGATGAACATTATTGTATAGTAATGAAAGTATATTGAAGACCGATTAATAAGGATTTAAAGCTAAATAATGAAGAGTAAATGGTTGAAGTATTAAGACTCTAAATGGTTGAAGTATGAAGACTCTAAAGTAATGCTTAAAGTTTAAGAATATATGAATGTTGACTACTAATGAAAGTAAATGTTATATTAATTGTTGAATGATGAAATGAAAGGTACAAATGGACAATGAAGGTAGACCGAATCAAATAGTAAGGTTTATATATTATGAAATTAAGTTAAATGACTGAAGTATAGAGACTATGAAGTTAAAGTTTAAAGCCCGAATGTATGTATGAATGATGAGTATTATTATTTAGTGATATACAAGTTTACTATGATTATTATATGACTTCAGTAAATGTTAAATTTCTTACACTATTCAGTAATTCTGCTTATAGAAATACCACTGAGTTCATACTCAGCGTACGGTTTGTTTCCGTGAGCAGGTTAGGCTAAAGACAGATCACCGAATCAGCATCTTAAGGCGATTTCGAACTCAAAAGGTAAAGCATGTTAATAATCGGTAATGGCATGTACCTATGATGTCTTAAGTATGTTATATTGGATTGTGATTGTAATAGTGAAATAAGTAAATTGATAATTGATAAGTGTTTAGAGTTAAGTATTAGATAATATATAAAATACGTTTGGATTGATTTAATATTGGTATTTGTATTGGTTATGGATTGAAATTTACAGGATTGGTAAATTTTTAAAATACAAGGTTCATCTTGAGTCCACATGGTTTGTCATACGGGCGTGTGCCTTGGTTGCCACGGCCATGTCTTAAAGTCAGTTTAGTACACAGGTAGGCCACACAGACGTGTGCTATGACCGTGTTAAAAAGTCAGTGTTGCACACGGGCTGAGGACACGGGCGTGTCCCAAGCCACGCGGGCATGTTAATTTAACCACACGGGCATGTGGTACTGTTTTCAAAGAGGAAAATTTGAAATTGTACGAAAACTTTTCTAAGCCTCCGATCGAACCCCGATTGGATTTAAATGTATATAGTAAGCACTATGGGCCCATTAAGGATATAATAAGATTCATATCAAGTAACATTACTCAAACATTTCCGTTTCAAGTGTTAAAGGACTATAAAGACCGGTAATGCTCTGTAATCCTGTTCCGGTGACGGGACGGGGTTAGGGGTATTACATTATTCATTTGTCTTAGCTTACGAGATTTGTTAACGGGCCAAAGTAAGTGAAAACCGTAATAAGGGAAAATTTACCGAAATACCCCTAAGGGCAAAAATGACCAAAATACCCTTATGTGTTGAATGTAAGTTTTATGAATGTGACATGCTTATTTGCTGCATATATATGAGATTCTGCTTAGGTTGCATATGGGATGGGGAATATGGAACGGAGAAAGTATATGAGGATCGCATGGTTGCTTGACAATCGCGGATCCACTGGCGGCTTTTAAGACCAATATGTGAATGAAGGTAGTTCCGCAACCGGGCTACCATGGATGTGTATCAGTTGGGTGGGTTGATATTTATTTCCCCACATGATGTGTTGGGGGACGGAGCCGGTGTGTATCGGATGGATTATTGGGATGGGATCGCATCGCATTGCATTGCATTGTATGTTCGATGTATGGTGTTTATTGAATGCTTGTTGCTCGTCGAGGGTTGTACACACTGAGTTTGTGAAAACTCACCCCCTCTTTTATTTTATGTTCAGGTGATGCTCAGTAGAAGGTTCGATGTTTGGAAGGACTCTGGATGTCCAGCTAGCAAGACAACATGGACTTGTGTTTTGTTTTTTTTAAAAGCATACGAGATTCTATTTTATTAAGTACTTTTCAGTCCAGATTGCAGTAAGGCTTCTTTTTTTTATTATTTGGGTTATTATTATACGATGTAAATATGAGAGGTTAAACATGGTTTCTTAAATTATAGCATGTTATTCTACGTTTCCGCAACTAATTTTTTAAATGATAAGTTTCTTAAATCTAATGTTTTAAACAAAGCTTTCGCAACTCAAAAGAGTGCTTTCATAAGTTAACTAAGGTTTCATATCTTAAGGAAGGGTTTTCAATGAAAACAAGGTTTTTGCTAAAACACTTCAATGTGACAGGCCAGATTCGGCCATAGCATCCGGGCCGAGTTTGGGGTGTTACATCTACCTCGAGCAGCCGTGTTACCTGGTCTAGTATTCTACACCATATCTTGCTCAACCAACTCAGGACATTTACGAATGAAGTGATCTAATGATCCACATTTGAAACAGGCCCGATCATTCAATCTACAGTCTCTGGGATTTCGTTTACCACAATATTTGCACTCGGGTGACTAGGCCTGATGTTACCAACACTAGCTACTAAGGTAGCTTTCGAACTCACAGGTGGTCTGTCTCGGTCACGTCTAGAATAACCCGCAGTAGCCTTTGAATGACTAAAGTCATCTCAGAACTTCTTGGATGCCGACTAATATGGCTTACTCGGTGATCTTTTTCGTAAATATCTAGCTTCAAAGTCAGCTTTCCTTTTCTCTTTCTCGAGCTCTTCAGCTTTACATGCTCATTCAACCAGCACAACAAATTCTTTTATTTCCAGAATCGCTACTAACAGCTGAATATCTTCATTCAAGCCATCTTCAAATCTCTTACACATAATTTCTTCGGTCGAGACACATTCTCGTGCATACTGACTTAATCTCACAAATTCTTGTTTGTATTCTGTAACAGACATATGGCTCTGTTTCGGCTCAAGAAACTCTTTGTGTTTCTAATCTATAAATCCCTGACTGACGTATTTCTTTCTAAACTCAATCTGAAAGAACTCGCAAGTGACTCGTTCTTTCAGAACCACAGATATTAACGTTTTCCACTAATGATACACTGTATCTGTCAAAAGTGAAATAGCACACTTGAGACATTCATCAGGAGTACATGACATTTCATTAAACACTCGTATTATATTCTCAAGCCAGAACTCAGCTTTCTCAGCATCATCATCAGTAGTGGCACGAAACTCTTCAGCCTCATATTTTCTAAATTTATCAACTGGAGGCTTACTCAATTGTATCGGATTCATAGCTTGTGGCATAACAGGGACTTGTGAAGGATTATGCGGGTATGGAGGTTGTGGAGTAGCCGTATTAGTTTTGATATACTGAGTGAACCACTCATTCATCATCTGGGAGAAGGCTTAATTAGCCTCTCCCTCGTGGCTACTCATAATCGGCCTAGAATCAGCCGGCACTCCTCTTGAGTAGGAGCGGGCGCATTACTTTCCACATCATCAACTACAACTCATTGGGATCCATTTACTATACGATAAACGCATTTTAATTATCAGGAATCATCACACTATTGTAGTTTATATATATGGCATATATAGCTAGACTCTCACACGCTATGTTAGTCCTAGAATCGACTAAACCATAGCTCTGATACCAATTAAATGTAACACCCCTAACCCATGCCCGTCGTCGGAATAGGGTTACAAGGCATTACCAAATAACATACCTTATTCACATACATTTAAACTTTTATAATCGAAATTCATTCAAAACATTCACAATGTCCCTTGTAATGCTCTATGAGACCTTAAAACATGTTTAGAAGAGGTTTGGGACTAAGCCGATAACATTTACAAACTTAAAGAAACTTAGAAAATTTTCAAACATTAAAGGGTCACACGCTCGTATGAACAGGCCGTGTGCTTCACACGGTTACCAGACACACCCGCGTCATAGGCCGTGTGAAAACAGGGCATACATACTGACTTGCACCACACAGCCAAGGACACGCCCGTATGCCAAGCCATGTGAAATCTAAGGGAGGTTACTAAATTGGGTCACACGGCCGACAACACGACCATGTGCCAACCCGTGTGCCACACACGGCCAGTAGACACCCTCGTGTGTCTAGGCAGTGTCAAAATTGTAGGGTATACTAACTTTAAATCGAACGGTATCTAGGGGACACATGACAGTGTACCAAGGTCATGTGTCACACACGATCGAGCCACACGCCTATGTGCTTAGCCATGTGGATTGAAAATAGACTTGGTTTAAGTCAGATTTCTCACCCTTCTCAAGCATACATAAACCACATCAAAATTGCATCATTTCTAAACATATATAGGCATCAAAAGCATGCCAAGTCACACACATACCATACCATCTACCATCAACCATTTCAATCACTCAATTTCACAACCAAAACATACCATTTCACTATGCCTGTAACACCCAGAATTTGGACCTAGAAGTATTGGGCCTTGAGTGTGGGTTTGTAAGGAGGTTTTATATAGGTATTTAATTGTGAAATGAAATGACACAATTAAATGTCCGCTTTGGTGATTAATGGCCCTGAGAAGTGTTAGAGAAATCTTGGGTTCAAACTTGGGCTTTAACAAAAATTTTGGTATTAAGTGAAAAAAAACCTGGAAGCTTGGATGAGGGTTTTTAAATTATTGTGTTAAATAAATGACACAAGGAAGCTTGTAGTCTAGTGGTTGTGGCGTCATTAAGGTTGTATGGGAGCCTGGGTTCAAGCCTTGGCTCTTGCAATTTATTTTGGGTTTTTAAAGGGAACCTGGACTTTGGCCTTTAGACCTTATAATTAATTGGGGATAAAATATGACACAAAAAGCCTTGTGGCTTAGTGGCAAGTAGCGTGTAGAGCATTTAAGGGGAGGCATAGGTTCGAATCCCATGGCAAGCAAGGAGCATTTATTTTGCTAGCAGGGGGCGGCAAGAGTTGGTGTTGAATTTAAACTCTAATGTTGGAGGGATCCCACATCGGGAAGCTAACATAAGAGTGGATGCGAAGCTGGCTTTAAATAGAGAGAACCATGAGGAGAGTAGAGGTACCTTTCTTGGCTGATCCCTTTCGCTGTATGGCGTGCTCGTTTGGGTTGGGCGTCAGCTAAGAGTGCTCGGAGTGTGGATTAACTCCAGTCTCCTATCAGGTGTGTATTTCTTACTACTCTAGCTGTAGGATGGCTACTTCGGGCCGCGATGGGTCGAAAGGGGTCATGTAGGCCTAATGGGCCTACAGGCCCAATTGGATAAGTTGTTTGATTGTGTAGTAAATATTGGGCTAGGCTGGGTGAATCTAATATTTGTGGCTAGATTTGGGCTAAAAGGGCCACACGAGCATGTGGGCCCATTTGGGCCGAGAATGGGCTTTAGAGCCATTAGTATTGTTATCCATGTTTAGAATACTTTAGTTTACTAAAATTACTGAAATACCCTTAGTTTGTAAAAATACCGAAATACCCTCGATTTGTAAAATTACTGAAATACCTTCGACTTGTAAAATTACCAAAGTACCCCTGATTTACAGAATTACCGTTTTACCCCCGATTTACATAATTACCGTTTTACCTCTGATTTACATAATTATCATTTTACCCTCGATTTACAGAATTACCGTTTTACCCTTGATTTATAGAATTACCGTTTTACCCTCGATTTATAGAATTACTATTTTACCCTTGATTTACAGAATTACTATTTTATCATCGATTTACAAAATTACTAAAATACCCTTAGTTTGTAAAATTACCAAAATACCCCTAGTTTGTAAAATTACCAAAATACCCTTGGTTTGTGAAATTACCGAAATACCTTCAATTTGTAAAATTACCAAAATACCCTTGATTTACAAAGTTACATAAATACCCTTGACTTTCTAAAAATTATAGAAATACCATTGGTTTACAAAATTACTGAAATACCCTTAGTTTGTAGATTTACCAAAACACCCTTGTAGGATGAAATGACTAAAATACCCCTATTAGGTAAAAAGACCGTAAAGCCCCTGTAGGGTAAAGTGACCGTAATACCCCTGTATGGTAAAATGACGAATATGCCCTTATGTTCCGTATGACTGATGTGCTTAGGATTTACATATATTGATATTGGAATAGTTGAGTTTGAGTGACAGGTGGTGGTTATCGTAGGTGATTGATTATGGAAACGTTTCAACTTCAACCCGTAACAGGTGTGTACTAACCCTCGTAATAGCTTAGATTAATATTTGCTGAAAAGCTGAAAGCTTCATATTTTAGTGATTCGGGAATTAATATTTAGATCTATTTTCTACGCACGTTTAAGTTGGATTCACAACGGATATGGGGTAGGAAGGTATATGGATCGTTCTTCAACGAGTAGATCTCTTGGTAAGTATTCGAACCTTCTTTCCATTTGTATCTTGTGGTTTAAGAAAAGCTAAAAACCCCTCTGTCGACTAAGGCTAAAAAGGTTTTTGGTGTTATTTGGTTTGTTGGTGCTAGTGAGGATTAAAGGCTATCGATCAAGGAGTGTGTGAAAAGCTTGGATCATCGGAGTGACTAAATCTAGTCATCAACTTCGGCAAAGGTATGAACCCAAGGGCCATTGTGGATGGTGGCCGAATGTGTAAGTGATGATAATAGGTAGTTTTCGATTTGGTTTAATAATAACATGGTCTAATCTATAAGTGGTTGATTATAGGAGATCTCGTCAAGGAATATCGCAAATCAGGTGTGTAACGAACCCTTTTTCATAGCTTAAAGTGATAAATGCCGAAAAGTCGAAATACTGAAATTCTAGCATTTCGAGGACTTGTGAGCAAGCGAACGCTCACTAGTTAGTTAGAATCGATGAGATCATGATCGGGAAAAATGGCAACGGTAAGGACGTGTTTTTGGCGTTCACTGTAAGTTGGGCCTCGAGGGGCTGAAATAGGGCCCAATAGGCTTTCGAGCCCATTTGGGTAAAATTGGTAGAAAACGGAAATCTGTTAAATTGCCTGTTAAGACTATTAATACTATTATGGATATAGGCTAAATGGGCTTAGATAACAAAATCGGCTAAGTAGGGCCCATTAGGGGTTGTAGGCCCAATAACTCAGTTTCGTTAAAAGTGGGCTAGAAACGCGGTTAAACAAATGAATAGTTAGTAACTGATGATGAACATGGAAAAATCCCTAATTTTCGGTAAAATTATAGAATTACCCTTATAATATGAAAATGACCGTTTTGCCCCTAGGTAAAAATGACCATTATACCCCTAGGGTTTATATATGAACTTAATGCATGGGATTTTGATAAACATAATATGTATGATATGCACATGACATGTATGATATGCACATGATATGTATGATATGCACATGAGATGTTCATAAATGCATTGGGTTGGGTTTTTATATGGATGGAGGAAGTGCAAAAGGGCTTATGCCCCAGTTATTAAAGGGTTTATGCCCCAGTTATGATAAAGGGCTTATGCCCCAGTTATGATAAAGGGTTTATGCCCCAGTTATAAAAAGGGCTTTTGCCCCAGTTACTAAAAGAGGCTAGGCCTCCAGTTATATGATAAATCAGCTATGCTGCCAGTGGAGAGTTATGGCGGGGTGGGTCGAGTTAATCCCCACATGGTGTGTTGGTTGGTACGGGTGGAGAGTAGCGGATGGTGGGTTGAGTAGTCTCCCCAATTGGGCTTGCATTCTTTCATTGACATTATATGTGATATTGAAATGGGTCTATGGGCCATACCGTTTACAGTAAAGGCTTCGGCCCAGTAATATGAAATTTGAAGAGGCTTCGGCCCAGTGTTATGAAATATGAAATATGAAAAGGGCTATGGCCCAGTACATGTTTGAGATTGGATTTGGGCTTAGACCTAACAGGCTGTCATTGTTTTGGGCTCTGAAAGGGGCTTGTTGCACACTGAGTTTCCAAACTCACCCCCTTTCCTTAACCTTGTAGGTGAGCCTTGATGTGGGGACTTGGAGTCGAAGGGGATTCAGAGTAGCCACGGTGATCGTCTTTTGGCTTTTAAACAAGCGTTGGTTTTCATTAAATTTCCTTTAATTATTATTAATTTTTGGGTTGTAATAAGGCCATTTTAACTTTTCTTTTATTTCTTCTCGGGATTATTTTACTTTTAATAACTTCAAACCTGGTTGATAATTGTTCAAATGGGCTAGACTTAGGACGTGTTTTCAAAGCGATACTTGTTTTCAAAATATCTCAACACTACGATTAATCGATTTATCAAAGACGTCCACTTAAACAAATTTAAACTCGATATAACAAAGTGTGGCTATGGTTGTGGGCATGTCTAGGATTGGATCCAATCAAAGAGCTTGGTACTTAAGCAGCCCTCATGGCTCACCTCCTCTGTCTCGGATACCTACCTGGTGCCCAGCTTCCATACACTTTGTTAACTCAACAAAATATATGGTTTTAAAACACTAAAACGGAACGTGGATTTTCAACTCCAATGTGGCACGTTAGATTCGGCCGTAACGTCTGGGCCGGGTTTGGGGTGTTACAATGCCCAAATCATCAAACATACATAACTTCTAAATGCATTTATCCATTAACTCATCACTTATTTTATACTTCAACATATACCATATAGTCATCTCAAATCAAACCACAATATACCAACTTAAATGTCCATAAATACCAACATTTACAAGCCAAATCACATGGCCAAAATCATAACTCAAAACATATCAAATTGATACTAGTCTATACATGCCATATACCATATATGCAAAACTTCAAAAATACCAACAAGATGATCGATAGTGCGATGACGTTTCCTGACGATCCCCGAGTCTGAGCTAGCTTTGATAATCTATAAAACATGGAAAGAACACACAAAGTAAGCTTTTAAAGCTTAGTAAGCCATATGCAAATAAAGCTATCATATAAATCACCACACTTCCATTATTAGGCCAAGTACAAGTAAACATATATATATACACAAACCTTTTTCTTTGAATACATATTCATTTTCTCATGCAACTCATCATTTAATTCACTTTTCAATACTCGTATAAAATTCGTACGTACCTAAGTCGTTTAGCTCATTAACACATTCTTTATTGACTTATGTTTGCCTGTTGAACCGTCCGGAATCGTTAAGGATACTCGGCAATCATATATAACTCGTACAATGCCATATCCCAAATATGGTCTTACATGTTATCACATATCGAAGCCACTATCCCAGACAGGGTCTTACACGAATCAATATACGATGTCAATGTCCCAGACATGGTCTTACACATAATCTCAATACAATGCTAATGTCCCAAACATGGTCTTACATTTAATCACATGTCAATAACCTAATGTCATGACATTCACATCCTAATCTATTCCTAAGGTTCGTACGAGACTTTCAGATATCGTAACTTTGTCGATTCTTGCTCGTAAGTACTCATTCAATATTTATGACAATTCAATAGCAAGTAAGCACATATAATTAAATTTAAAGACATTCATACCTCGTAACCTAAGATAAAATTATTGGCTATTTGTCCATTTTTCATTTTTCTCGATCTAGTACCGGTATTTGCTTATCTTGGTCTATTTGATATCAAATTAACTCATTCAAACTTTCATTAAATTCAGTTTAGTCAAAAACATTCATTTTGGCTAAATTACAAATTTATCCCTAGAGTTTTGACTACTTTGCAATTTAGTCCTTAACACATAAAAATGCAAAATTACAGAATTAGGCCATAACCAATAATAGTCAAATTTCCTATATAATACTAGTAGCCCAAATCTTTCATTATTTTACACTTCAACCATTTAATTTACACTTTTCACAATTTAATCCTATTTAGACATTTTGACTTAAAATCACTTTACAAAACATATTAATCTATCAACAAGGTTTCATAATTCATCATCAAACATCCAAGAACGCATGAATTCATCAATGGAAACTTCCAAAATCATCAACACTTTTAAAAATTTAGGCATGGGCTAGCTAGTACTCAAAGCAACGATCACAAAAACATAAAAATCATCAAAAATCGAGTTAAAATCGTATCTTAATCAAGATGAACAATCTAGCCGAAATGTTAAAGGTTCCAAGCGCTATTTTCTTTTCAATTTTCGGTGAAGAAATGTAAAAGATGAACACAAAATCATTTTGATTTTGTTTAATATTCATTAATACATAGTTTACCATTTTACCCTGATTAATAAACCATTTAATCATCAATTATAAGGTCATTTAAGTCAAATTCCACTATCAATGGTATATTTATAACATTAGGACCTTTCATTTAATAAGCCATAGAAATTAGGCACTTTTAACTTATAGCATGCTACTTTTGCATTTTACGCGATTTAATCCTTTTATCAAATTAACAACTTAAACGGTAAAATTAGCACACAAAATTTTCACACATATATATTCACATGTTATAAACACCAAAAATAATATTAAAATAATTTTATGACCTTGGATTTGTGGTTCTGAAACCACTGTTTTGATTTAGCTAAAACCGGGCTGTTACAAATATTGCTTGATGAGCTCATCTATGTTACTTGATTGATATGAAAATTTTGGTGACTAACATGTTTGATTGGATACATGTGTTTAGGAAATTTAGCCCAATGGATTGAAAACTTATTATTGTATGCTTAGATTTAATAAACATTTTTGGTAAGTTTAGTTTCCGTTATACGAACTTACTAAGCATGTAATGCTTACTCCATTTTATTTTACCTGTTTTATAGTACTTGGAAGCTCGCGAGGGTTGGAGATCACTGGAGCATCATCACACTATCAACTAATCATTATGTGTATAATTAATAGAAATCATTTTGGTATAATGGCATGTATAGGACAACTTGGCCAATAGTGGCTTGAAATGCTATTTTGTAATCTAGCCATTAGAATGGCTAGTAATGGTTTATCTTGGTATGACTAAGTAGATTATTATGACATATCTATATATATACACATGTGTGATGTTAAGAATATGTGATTAATGTTGTGAATGGCTAAGTTAACTAAGGTAAGGTAGTGATCATGTATGCTTGCAATGATATGTCATGTTAAATGATGAGATTGCCTATTTTAAATTCTTGAAATGGTTGGTATTGATTGTGTGTTTCATGTGCAGGTCTTGGGTGAAATTTTGGGTGAGAAATGAAGCTAAAAATGGCTTTATTTTGTCCACAATCGCAGACACACGGGCATATGTCTAGACCGCGTGTGACACAGGGCCTAGTAACATGGGCATGTGGTTAGGCCGTGTGTCCCCTGCACCTTAATTTTGAGAAACAGAATGCTCAGAATTGAGCATACGGGTAGAGACACGGGCGTCTGTCTCAGTCGTGTGTGCCACACGGCCTAGAACACGGACATGTGTCTTGGCCATGTGAAACCTGCACCTAATTTCAAATTGAATTAATTAACCACACGGCCTAGCACACGGGCGTGTGGCATGGCTGTGTGTGCAAGTCAGAGAGTTACACGGGGTCAAACACGGCCTCTAGCACGGGCGTGTCCCTTTGTAACGCCCCAATTTTCGGGAATCCTGTGAATGTTGGCATATATTTAATTATGTTAGTGGGCCTCAAGAAGGCCCAAGCTTAAGATAGAACCCGGTAATTTTAGTTAATTTTTGTTCCATAAGAAAAAGGGAGTGAAATTATGAAATATGACCTATGTGAAAATGTTTGAAAATGCTATAGGCTAAATTGAAGTGGCCAAATAAATAGGAGTGCAAAATAGGAGGATTTGCATGACAAACCTCCCATTTTACATGAAGTGGCCAGCCATCATGTTGTTGTAGACAAAATGTACACTTGATATCCATAATTTATGGTACAAATTGATACAAATTGATAATAGGTTAGGTAAATGTTCCATGATAATGGGTTAGGTAAATGTTTCATGATAATGGGTTAGGTAAATGTTTCATGATAAGAATTTCATGTCTTTTGTATTAAAGAATTAAATGGATGAAATATGAAGTTTTATTAAAAGAAAAAGGGGTGAAAATAACAAAGTTTTGTCCATCTTTGTTCATCATAGCTGAAAGTTAGAGAAGAGAAATGAGAGGAGAAAGCTCTTGAGTATTCGGTCATTAGGAGGAGGAAAATTGAAGGTAAGTTCTTGGTACCTTGCTTCTTATTTTGAGGTTCATGAGTTCATCTTGATTCTACCTTAACTCTTGAAGCATATTTTGGTTTTGTTTTGTTGTGAGCATTTAGTCATGAATTAAAATGAAGGAAATGGTTGTTGTTTCATGTTCTTTTGATGAAAAATGGAAGATATGTGAAGTTGAGCCAAACAAATGAGCATGCATGTGCCTTAGATGTTAAAGGGAAAAATCAGCTAACATGTTGTGCTTTAAAATGATGAAATGGAGATTATTCTTAAGTAAAATCATAGATATGTGATGATTGATTGGTGATATACATGTTTAAATAACATGCATGCAAGGTATGTGTGAAAGAGTGATTTGGTAATAAATCTGCTTGGGACAGCAGCAGTAACGTGATTTTGGAAAATCACCATAAATTGTGGGAGATGAATTAGAAGCTGAATAAATTATGTAATTAAAGCTTATTGAGTCTAGTTTCTAATTAAATAAACAAGAATATATTTTGAATTCTGTACAATGAGAAATTTGATTTGAAATGAAGAGTGGTCAGATTAGTCAAACAGTGAAACATGGGAAACTTTAAGAAAAATCTGGTATTGATTGGCCATACCAAAAATTCTGAAAATTTTATGGATAGAATATATATGAGTCTATTTTCATGGAAAATTAACGACACTTGATTTGGAGTTTCGTAGCTCCAGTTATAAATAATTTAGTGACTGTTGCTCAAGAAGACAGCTTGTAGTGAAATTATGATTATGTGGTAAACATTGACAAAAATTTGTTAATGAGTTGCTTATTGATTTCTTATAAGCTTACTATGATCTGTAGGTGTGGTTGGCCGAATATTGTAAGGGGTTAATACGTAGTTCATATTTGAATACTTAGATTAACGTGTTAGTAATCCAATTGTAGGCAGTTTGTGTGTGGATCTCGTCAGCATATCGTCGCAAACAGGTGTGTAACTAACACCCTCTTTCTTAGTCTGGATCGGCAAAAGTCGAAAAGCCGAAATGCCAAAAATCGGTATTTTGTAGATTTGCGAGTGTGCGAATGCTCGTGAGGTAAATCGATTAATGTTTTTGGTAAACTGCAAAATTTGAACTGCAAAGTGCATGATTTCTGTGCCTTCGATATTTTTGGGCTTAATGGGCCAAAATTGGAATGATGGGCTAACGGGCCCAATTCGGTAAGAACACTCGGTATGTGATTCTGTTAGTACGTGAAAAGTAGGAATATGCCTGAAAAACCCTAAAATAGATAAATTACTGAAATACCTTTAAAAGTGGAAAATTTACAGTTTTACCCCTAGGAGATAAATTACCGAAATACCCCTAGGGTTAAATTGACCTAAATGCATATTTGACTGTTGTCATTTACTGCATGCCATGTTGTTATTATCTGATGCATGGGACTGGGACATTGACGGAGGAAGTACTGAAAGTGGCTTGTCCCCGTACTGGAGGCTTTGCCTCAATTTATTGTTAACTGAGCAGCAAGGCTGCAACTGTGGAGTGTTGGGCTAGGTGGGTTGAGCTATTTCCCACATGGAGTGTATGGCTGGTACGGGTGGAGTGTAGTGGTTGGTGGGGTGAGTAGTCTCCCCAAATGGGCTTGCATATGTTATTGATGTTGCATGTATTTTGAAATGGGCCTATGGGCCATACTGTTATCTGAATAAGGGGCTAAGGCCCAGTTTATTGTAATCTGAAAAGGGCTCTGGCCCAGTACCACTGTTACCCAAATGGGCTTGCATATGTTTACTGATGTTGCATGTATTTTGAAATGGGCCTATGGGCCATACTGTTATCTGAATAAGGGGCTAAGGCCCAGTTTATTGTAATCTGAAAAGGGCTCTGGCCCAGTACCACTGTTACCTGAATGGGCTTAGGCGTAATAGGCTTGAGCTGACTTGGGCTTTGAATGGGTTTTCCTTGCACACTGAGTTTCCCCAAACTCACCCCTTTTATTTTCATCCACGCAGGAAATCCCCAACCATAGTGGGCTTGGAGCTGTGAGGGAATTCGGAGTGGCCACCCGTTCTGAAAGTTTGATTTTCTTCTGGTGAACTGGACATCCTTTTAATTACGTTTGAGGTTTTGGGCTTTTAAATGTAATAAGGCCGCTTATTTATTTTTGATGGTTTTTATATGTTTTATTAAGATAGGGAATATTTATATTTAACTGTTGAAATTGGATAGCTTTAGGGCGCGTTTTCAAAAACAATAATTGTTTTCAAAATAACATGAAAACAAGCAAAGCTTCTGCAATGAAGATATTTTCCAAAATTAATCACTTTTCCTAAAAAGGACTTAATCAAATCGGTTTCCTACCTGGTGCACAGCTTCCATTCACTTTAACCTATAATGAAATTATCTTTTAAAACACTAAGTAAGTTTTTCTGGATCAACAATATAAAATGTTTTGAACGCTTCGATGTGGCATATCGGATCCGATCATAACATCTGGGCCGAGTTTTTGGTGCTACATTTAGTGGTATCAGAGCCTAGGTTGCAACAACTCGGCTGTGGAATGGTTTTACAAAAATAAAGATTTTCGAAAACGAAAATTTTATAAAGAATGCGAAAAACTCAATTTTCAAAATTTAGTTCTTTAGAAGTTGGCATTCTGAATCTCCGGCTCAAGCCTATAAGTATTACTCTGAACTCTTCTGAATATTTTTCTGACTTATCTGTCTGTACTGAAATCCTGCTAGGATACTTTAGATAGGATGATACTGAAACCATATGAAAATCTGATAAGAGACTGAAACTGTAGCTAGACTTCGATTCTGCGAAAACAAACTCTGAACTACTGTCTGATTCATAAAACATCTGTAATAAACACTAGAATATTAATTGATGCATTAAAATTCATAATCAAGATAATACGATATGAGTACAAGAGGCCGTGGATGGAGCCGAGGAAGTACTCGAGCGAGAACTTTGTCTTCGGGATATATGCCGGCGGTGGATGCACCGGTACCATCGGAAACAGAGGTAGAGTCTCATGACCGCTGTACTGAGGATGATGCCCTGTCACAGGCAATGCTTTGTGTTCTGGAAAGGGTTGCCGGGGCAAGTACGGGCAATGGAGTTCGGGGATCTATTTCTGAACGACTTCGGGCTAACGGAGCGGAGATCTTTAAGGACGTGTCTGGTATAGCCCCGAATGTGGCGGAATATTGGTTGGAGGCCACAGAACGGATTATGGACAACTTGGACTGCTCTGAGGAGATTGTGAGTGGGTATCTGTACTAAGTCCTTTGGGTCACTCGGTTAGGGTAGACAAACTGTATAGGGATGTACCCTTAGAAACTCAAGGTAAGATTTTCCTTGGAGATCTGATGGAGTTACCATTCGTAGAGTTTGATCTTATTTTGGGAATGGACTGGCTTGTTAAGCATAAAGCGACTCTGGATTGTGCTGCTAAACGAATGGTGTTAAGGACCACAAAGGGTGAGGAGGTTATGGTGCTAGGTGAGCGAAGGGATTATTTGTCCAATGTGGTGTCGGCTTTAAGAGCCGAAAAGTGGATTCGAAAAGGTTGTGAGGCCTATTTGGCATTTGTAAGTCAGTTAGAAGAGGAGGGATTGACAGTAGATAAGGTTAGGACCGTAAAGGAGTTCCAAGATGTTTTTCCGGAGGAGCTTCCAGGATTGCCTCCGAACCGAGAAGTTGAGTTTGGAATAGATTTGTTGCCTGGAACGACGCCTGTGTCCATCGCACCATATAGGATGGCATCGAAGGAGTTAGTGGAGTTAAAGGCTCAAATTTAAGAGTTGTTGGATAGGGGCTTCATTAGGCCAAGCGTGTCTCCATGGGGAGCACCGGTGCTATTCGTGAAAAAGAAGGATGGTACGATGCAGATGTGCATTGATTATCGCCAGTTGAACAAACTGACGATTAAAAATAAGTATCCACTACCAAGGATTGACGATCTGTTTGACCAGCTTAGAGGGGCTTCTGTATTTTCTAAGATCGACCTTCGATCTGGATATCATCAGTTAAGGGTCAAGGAGGCGGATATCTATAAGACGGCATTCAGGACTCGGTATGGTCATTACGAGTTTTTGGTTATGCCATTTGAATTGACGAACGCTCCTGCAGCATTTATGGATCTGATGAATCGGGTGTTCCAACCATTCTTGGATCGATTCGTAGTCGTATTCATTGATGATATCCTGGTATATTCTGAAACTGAAGCGAAACATGATGAGCATCTCCGTATAGTGCTGCGAGTGTTAAGGGGGAAGGAACTCTTTGCGAAGTTCAGCAAGTGTGAATTTTGGTTGAGGGAGGTAACCTTCTTAGGACATGTGGTCTCTGCTAAGGGGATTAAGGTGGACCCTCGAAAGATTGAAGCAATTTTGGAGTGGAAGGCACCTAGGACGGTGTCAGAAATACGGAGTTTTCTAGGACTGGCAGGATACTACAGAAGGTTTGTGGAAGGTTTTTCTGTGATGGCAGCACCTTTGACAAAACTCATAAGGAAAGGAGTACCGTTTGTATGGACTAAGAAGCAGCAGGAAGCTTTTGAGAAGTTGAAGAAAGTTCTAACTGAAGCACCTGAGTTGATTCAGCCAGAGTCTGGGAAGGATTTTAGTGTGTACAGTGACGCATCACACGTGGGTTTGGGCTGCGTGTTAATGCAAGAGGGTAAGGTGGTTGCATATGCATCACAACAGCTTAAGCCTTATGAGGGGAACTATCCGACTCATGATTTAGAGTTGGTAGCAGTGATATTTACACTTAAGATTTGGAGACATTACTTGTACGGAGAAAGGTGTATTATATACACTGACCATAAGAGTCTTAAGTATTTGTTGACTCAGAAGGAGTTGAACCTTAGGCAAAGGAGATGGATTGAGTTACTTAAGGATTATGACTGTTCGATCGAATATCACCTAGGCAAGGCTAATGTGGTAGCCGATGCTCTAAGTCGTAGAGCTGTATCTGATCTGAGAGCAATGTTTGCTCGTCTGAGTCTGTATGATGATGGAAGTCTATTGGCTGAGTTGCAAGTGAGGCCAACCTGGGTGGATCAGATTAAGGAAAAAAAATAGTTGAACGGTGAGTCTTTGGTCGCTCGTTTTCAACAAGTTAAGGAAGGGGAAACTTCTGAGTTTGGGAGCCAGAAGAGACGATGCAACAGCAATACCCTTATCTGTTTGGATTAGGTAAATTTTGAGGACGAAATTTCTTTAAGGAGGGTAGAGTTGTAACGCCCCAATTTTTGGGAATCCTGTGAATGTTGGCATAGGTTTAATTATGTTAGTCGGCCTCTAGAAGGCCCAAGCTTAAGATAGAACCCGGTAATTTTAATTAATTTTTGTTCCATAAGAAAAAGGGAGTGAAATTATGAAATAGGACCTATGTGAAAATGTTTGAAAATGCTATAGGCTAAATTGAAGTGGCCAAATAAATAGGAGTGCAAAATAGGAGGATTTGCATGACAAACCTCCCATTTTACATGAAGTGGCCAGCCATCATGTTGTTGTAGACAAAATGTACACTTGATATCCATAATTTATGGTACAAATTGATACAAATTGATAATAGGTTAGGTAAATGTTCCATGATAATGGGTTAGGTAAATGTTTCATGATAATGGGTTAGGTAAATGTTTCATGATAAGAATTTCATGTCTTTTGTATTAAAGAATTAAATGGATGAAATATGAAGTTTTATTAAAAGAAAAAGGGGTGAAAATAACAAAGTTTTGTCCATCTTTGTTCATCATAGCTGAAAGTTAGAGAAGAGAAATGAGAGGAGAAAGCTCTTGAGTATTCGGTCATTAGGAGGAGGAAAATTGAAGGTAAGTTCTTGGTACCTTGCTTCTTATTTTGAGGTTCATGAGTTCATCTTGATTCTACCTTAACTCTTGAAGCATATTTTGGTTTTTAGTTGTGTTGTGAGCATTTAGTCATGAATTAAAATGAAGGAAATGGTTGTTGTTTCATGTTCTTTTGATGAAAAATGGAAGATATGTGAAGTTGAGCCAAACAAATGAGCATGCATGTGCCTTAGATGTTAAAGGGAAAAATCAGCTAACATGTGCTTTAAAATGATGAAATGGAGATTATTCTTAAGTAAAATCATAGATATGTGATGATTGATTGGTGATATACATGTTTAAATAACATGCATGCAAGGTATGTGTGAAAGAGTGATTTGGTAATAAATCTGCTTGGGACAACAGCAGTAACGTGACTTTGGAAAATCACCATAAATTGTGGGAGATGAATTAGAAGCTGAATAAATTATGTAATTAATGATTATTGAGTCTAGTTTCTAATGAAATAAACAAGAATATATTTTGAATTCTGTACAATGAGAAATTTGATTTGAAATGAAGAGTGGTCAGATTAGTCAAACAGTGAAACATGGGAAACTTTAAGAAATATCTGGTATTGATTGGCCATACCAAAAATTCTTAAAATTTTATGGATAGAAGATATATGAGTCTATTTTCATGGAAAATTAACGGCACTTGATTTGGAGTTTCGTAGCTCCAGTTATAAATAATTTAGTGACTGTTGCTCAAGAAGACAGCTTGCAGTGAAATTATGATTATGTGGTAAACATTGACAAAAATTTGTTAATGAGTTGCTTATTGATTTCTTATAAGCTTACTATGATCTGTAGGTGTGGTTGGCCGAATATTGTAAGGGGTTAATACATAGTTCGCATTTGAATAGTTAGATTAACGTGTTAGTAATCCAATTGTAGGCAGTTCGTGTGTGGATCTCGTCAGCATATCGTCGCAAACAGGTGTGTAACTAACACCCTCTTTCTTAGTCTGGATCGGCAAAAGTCGAAAAGTCGAAATGCCGAAAACCGGTATTTTGTAGATTTGCGAGTGTGTGAATGCTCGTAAGGTAAATTGATTAATGTTTTTGGTAAACTGCAAAATTTGAACTGCAAAGTGCATGATTTCTGTGCCCTCGATATTTTTGGGCTTAATGGGCCAAAATTAGAATGATGGGCAAACGGGCCCAATTCGGTAAGAACACTCGGTACGTGATTCTGTTAGTACGTGAAAAGTAGGAATATGCATGAAAAACCCTAAAATAGATAAATTACTGAAATACCTTTAAAAGTGGAAAATTTACAGTTTTACCCTTAGGAGATAAATTACCGAAATACCCCTAGGGTTAAATTGACCTAAATGCATGTTTGACTGTTGTAATTTACTGCATGCCATGTTGTTATTATCTGATTCATGGGACTGGGATATTGACGGAGGAAGTACTGAAAGTGGCTTGTCCACGTACTGGAGGCTTTGCCTCAATTTACTGTTAACTGAGCAGCAAGGCTGCAACTGTGGAGTGTTGGGTTGGGTGGGTTGAGCTATTCCCCACATGGAGTGTATGGCTGGTACGGGTGGAGTGTAATGGTTGGTGGGTTGAGTAGTCTCCCCAAATGGGCTTGCGTATGTTATTGATGTTGCATGTATTTTGAAATGGGCCTATGGGCCATACTGTTATCTGAATAAGGGGCTAAGGCCCAGTTTATTGTAATCTGAAAAGAGCTCTGGCCCAGTACCACTGTTACCCAAATGGGCTTGCATATGTTTACTGATGTTGCATGTATTTTGAAATGGGCCTATGGGCCATACTGTTATCTGAATAAGGGGCTAAGGCCCAGTTTATTGTAATCTGAAAAGGGCTCTGGCCCAGTACCACTGTTACCTGAATGGGCTTAGGCCCAAGAGGCTTGAGCTGACTTGGGCTTTGAATGGGTTTTCCTTGCACACTGAGTTTCCCTAAACTCACCCCTTTTATTTTCATACACGCAGGAAATCCCCAACCATAGTGGGCTTGGAGCTGTGAGGGAATTCGGAGTGGCCACCCGTTCTGAAAGTTTGATTTTCTTCTGGTGAACTGGACATCCTTTTAATTACGTTTGAGGTTTTGGGCTTTTAAATGTAATAAGGCCGCTTATTTATTTTTGATGGTTTTTATATGTTTTATTAAGATAGGTAATATTTATATTTAACTGTTGAAATTGGATAGCTTTAGGGCGCATTTTCAAAAATAGTAATTGTTTTCAAAATAACACGAAAACAAGCAAAGCTTCCGCAATGAAGATATTTTCCAAAATTAATCACTTTTCCTAAAAAGGACTTAATCAAATCGGTTTCCTAGAAATATACATGATGTTAAGGTATGGCAATGGTGGTTTGCTTGTCTAGGATTGGATTCGAAGGGAGTTTGGTACTTAAGCAGTCCGATGGACTCACCTCCTCTTTTTTCGGTTTCCTACCTGGTGCACAGCTTCCATTCACTTTAACCTATAATGAAATTATCTTTTAAAACACTAAGTAAGTTTTTCTAGATCAACAATATAAAATGTTTTGAACGCTTCGATGTGGCATGTCGGATCCGATCATAACGTCTAGGCCGGGTTTTGGGTGCTACACCCTTAGACCATAAGGGTGTGTGAGCCCTGCAACTTGGAAATTTTTTTTGTAATTTCGCGAAAAATTCTGAGAGGTCCCGATTAAGTCCTGACTCAATTCTAATGCTCGTATTGGGCCTCGAGGGCCCGATTAAGGGATGTTATGAATGGTCTCGGTAAATGAATAATAATTTATATAAATTATTTGTAAATGTTTCTGAATGTCTGGTAATACTCCAAAACCCTCTTTCGGTGAAGGATACGAGTTCGCTCACCCCTAATACTAATATTCTAGAAATTCTGAAATGAGACCCTATTAGCTTAGTTAAATGGTTTTGATACGATTGACATGCCAATAGGAGACTTCTGTTTTAGTCATACAGTACTTTTGTTATTAGTAATTCAGTACTTCTATTATTAGCACTTTGGTGTGATTTTTATCTGGTCTATGGACACCCACACTTCAATGTTTTTGTTATTATGGGCTGCATTAAAACCATTTTTGTCATATAAATGATTTCTTGAACTTGACAATGTTAGAGTATGGCCAAAGACCAATCGTGAGGTGACTGTAATCACATACTCATTTTACCTTGTTTATTAATTTAAGGCATTGCCATTATTATTTTAGTTTCTTTTTCTGTGCATATAAATAAATTGAATTGTAATAAAGTCCTAAGAAAATATGATTATTCTTAAAAGGTCCTTAGTCAAGTATTATTGTGCTCTTGGACAACAATAATGCATTGGGACTAATGTGTAGTTGATTGACGACAAAGAGTTGTCATTGACATAGGAATGCCAAAATCAATACATGAGTGAGTAAGTGTTAGAGAACAACATATTGGACTGACCCGCTATGAGTATGTTTCTTGGATTATTATGTAATAGTTACAGTATTACTCTTAGTGATAACTATGTATATCATCCTTAGACTTAAGATCATCATTGTCCCAACATCTTGAGTCGTATATTTTGATACAGTCAAAACATCTAGAGTGACAAGTTGTACTATAAAGACCGATGTTGGATATACCACAGTCCATGTAGTGGCATATGGTTGATCGAGATAGGATTTATCCCTCCTACATAATCGGAGCAATATCTTAGGCCTCTTGATGGAGTGAAACTAGAAATGCATGACCATGCTCGAATAAGTTGATATGAGATATCACACTTATTTGTTTATTGTAGTCTGCTTAGAAAATCAAGAAACATGAGATTAGATTATACAAGTGTATGACTATTCCATGACTCGTGTCCAATCTAGATATTAAGGATAAAAGGATATAATACATGAAAAGATTATCACATAAAAGTTATGTCGAATCACGGCTTCTTTTAACTTGGTCGACAATGATGTATTGCTAGATGCTACTCATTGCTTGTAATATTAGAATCATTCTAGTATTACTACCAATGTTACAAGAGCATATAGGGTCACACCCTATAGTCGAAACGAATAGAATCCAAATACATTTAATATTATATTTAGTTGTCATATGAATTAAATTAATTATTATATTAATTTAATTTGATAATTAAATATTGTGCACTGATTATTGAATGTGATAGTTTGGAGTGAGAAAATACAATTTCACACTTTTTCTAATTCATTCTTATTTACCCAAGTAAAAAGTGAAATAAAAGAAACCTCCATTCAAGCAAAGTTGGTTTACAAGATACCAGCTACTGCCTAGCCAATTTTTAGACCATTGTTTCAACCAAAAATTACATAGCAAGTTTTTCAAGGTACACTCAGCTATTTAATGAGTTATTTCTGTTTTTTAACCATATTCATGTAAGTAATAATCTGTTTCAATCGTATTTAAGCATAGTTGTTTGGTTGTTTATAATTATTTTGGTTCTTTTTTCTTGTTGTATATCTCGAAAATTAGTGATATATGTTTTCTTTTTCATTTCATTCAAGTTGATATTTAATAGTTCTGTTTTGAGGATTTGTTGCGTATTGCTGTCATCTTTTCTTTAATTGTACATCTGTTATTCTTGTGTTATTTTATTGTTCTGTAGCTGACATCTATTTGCTGCATATATTAATGATGATGATAACGATGATTGCAAAACCAAAGAAGAAAAAGAATTAATTGTTACCTAGAGACAAACCCAATTCAAGCAAAAATAAGGATAAACCATAAATCACGACTTCCATTTATATATATATAAATATCCTTGGAGCTATTGTTATTCATATTCTTGTTATTTGGATCATATAGCTTATTTTACATGGTTTTTCTTTTCTTGTTTGATGAGTCAATAAATCAACTTGGGAATTGAAAATTTAATCAGGTTTGAGAGACTGAAGAAACGGCTTCAACGGGGTAGAGGTGAATACAATCACGCCATGGGTTGTTCTTGTTTGAGTCCCCAGCTATTGGTCTCACACACTCCCAAACACAGCTGCAACACTTAGGTACAGTACCCATCCCAAGCATCAACACCTTGTCACCTTTCTTTACACGTTCCTTGGCCTCCATGTAAGCCAACTCGTACCACATTGAAGAAGACGACTGGTTCCCGAATCTATGCAGTGTCATTAAAGAAGCTTCAACATCTCTCCCATCAAGCTTTAACCCTTTGGCTATCTCTCCTATTAGTGCCCTTCCAGAGGTTGGCAGACAGAAATGCTGTATCGCTGTCTTAAAGCCTGGCATGTATATTTCCCCTTGTTTATCTTTGAATTTCTTTCGAATTACTGAGACGATATGCTTGAGCTTTTCCGTTAAAGGTAAGATTTTCAAACCAAGAATCGTCATGTGTGACCTCAGAATTTCTCCTGCTGCTGGCAGTAAACCTTTGTTTATGGTAACCCCAAGTTTTCCATCATCGTCTTCTTCACGGATAGCCATCAAATAAGCCTTGTCATCAAAGGCTGTTTGGTTTCTCAGTGTCCGTATGAGCCTGTATTTAGATGTTTTACTTGCTTCTTTTCTGTTGGTGAGCAACAGAGCTGCACTGCCCATCCTGAAGAGACAGTTAATGAGCAACTTAGACCTCTCATGACCTGAATACCAACCGGCAGACAAGATTTCGGTGCTAATAACAATGGCGTAGCAATTGTTATTAGTTTTGAGAAGATTTTGAGCCAAGTCAATGCCAATAGCTCCTGCACTGCACCCCATACCAGAAAGGTTAAAGCTCTTCACATCACTTCTCATGGAGTATTTGTTGACGATGATGGAAGACAAAGAAGGTGAGGGGCAAAAGGCACTACAGTGAACAACAAGTATATCAATATCTCGAGGAGAGAGTTTGGCTTTGGTTAAAAGATCATCCATTAGTGGGAGCAGAATCATTTCGGCTTCTTTAATGTATTCCCGTTGATGGGTTTTGGGAGGGGAGCTAAGTAAGGCTGGAGGAAGATAAGTTTGTTCGCTTAAACCCGAAGAAGCTACTATTTTGGCCATGAATTCTACACTTTGACTGTCAAAAGATATAATGGAGGAAGCATGTTGTATGAAGCGAGAGAGAGGGAGTTGGCAAGTGCTTGGTGGTTTGAAACAAGAGAAGTCTACAAGGTACACTGAAGGGGGCTTGAAGGCCAAGGCTCCAACTCTTAGCATATAAACAAGAAAGAAACAAGACAGTAAGAGGAGGTGGAAAATGGGGTTCCAATTCCATTGTTGGAACATAAACAAACGTTGAAGGGAGAGTAATACAAGTAGAAGTTGAAGAGGGGTTGAAGTTGAATGCAGGTTTTTGGAGAGCATCGCCATTGTTGAGAGGAAAATGGCGATGATGTTGGACAATGAATTGTGCTGCTTAAGCTTAGGTAGAGAGAGAGGATCCATTCTCAAGATTAGCTAGGATGGGAATCCTCAAGTGTTTTTTGGGTTTTGTTTCAGCTCTGGATGCCAAGGCATTAAATACAAGTGTAAATGAAGTGACCACCAGAATGTTCCTTGGATTATCTGTTTTCAACCTAAATTTTTTCTCTCGGCAAAAAGAAAAACCATAAAATTTTGGATAAACATGAAAAAGTATATTATCAAAGTTATTTATAAAATAAAAAATTGAATTAAATCTGAATACTTTATTTTTATATTAAATAAATTAATTTTGTATGTTAAAACTTTTTATAGGGATTTGATTCGTCCAATGCAACACTAGGATCTGTATTATTATATTTTAAAATGAGATTATAATGTTTAGATTATTAAATATTCAGATCATCTTGTAATATCACATTATGAAATAAAGTTAAGATATTGTAATTAGGGTGTAATCTCATTACAACTAATTTTTTAGGTTATATTATATTGCATGCGTAATCTTAAATTTTAGACTAATTTATCTTTTGCTTTTATTATTTTAATCAATTTAGATTTTTTTGTAATAAAGTTTAAGATTAATTAAAAAAAATCTTAATAGTGAACCAATAGATGTCATACATTACATTTACATTTATTATATATTATTTAAGAATTTATTAATTATGATAATAATTATAATTACAGTTGGTGTTGTAATCACTTTTCGTGAATTATTATAAGTATGATTTTTAAATTTATTTTAACATCGTATATTTATTTATTAATATATAAATGGTAATAAAAAGTAATAATTGTAATAATTTATCATAATTTTTTGAAAATTGAGGTTAAAAAAATATTAAAAGAGCTAAACTTGTTAAAAAAATAAATTCTATAACAAGGGTAATTGAGTAAAATGTACTTTTAGATGCATTATGTCAACCAAAAATCTCAATCTTACATTCCAATCAAATAAATCAAACAATATAATCTCACATTTTATCTATAGTTTTACATTTCCGTAATAGAACATAATTTAATATTCAACCAACTAAACATAAAGTACTGCAACAATTTAGTTGTACGTGATATAGTTTGTTAATAAATACAGATGTGATTATATTAAAACTTAGTATGTCAATTAAAGGTGTTCCGGCTTAATAAGAACATCTCAAGAAAGAAAACTCAATCCAGTATGGTAAGCCCTTGTGAAATATGCATAACATATGGAATCAATAATGGAGATTATTCTAATTTGTAATTGGAATTAAGAACGACTTATGTGAAAGCTCATTCCAGGAGTAAATAAGTTTTAATGAGTGAAAACACGCAATATGTTATTTGAATTGGTAAATAAGTTTTAATAAGTGAAAACACCCTAAAATGTTATGCTAATTGGTAAAGTCGATCATGCTTGAATGTTGTGTCCAATGTGATAATGGTATGAAATTGGCATAATTGAAACTTTGAACCTATGTTTTAAAAAGAACTCAACACTATTTAAGGATAGGGTGATCTACGAAATTCAAGTGTACTTATAAAGCTTTTTTATCTTAATGCATTAGTGGTTGTGGTTTAAATACGTAGGTAAAAAAAATTTCCGAGAGGCTCGAGGCCATAAATTTCAGAGGATTGCATAACCAACAAGGTTTAAATGTTATAAAGTTTGGGTTTGTATTTGGTTCTTAGTGTTTTGGCACGTACATTGAGTTAAACACATTTGGGGACTTGATTTGAGCTAGAATGAGCTTTGAAAATGTTGTAAAACAATCTGAAACTTATGAGTGTCATATGATGATATTTGGGGATGTTTTGGGATGTGTTTGGACTAAATTTCAGGTCCTTTATACTTAAGTAGATTTGATCATGGGTTGAACGACTCGCCTAGGCTTAAAGATCTGCTTGAAAAGTGGGAGGGTTTGGACAAAAAATATATGCCCGAAAAATAGGCTTGAATAAAAAATAATATCCATTTTATAAATGCGTCGGGCCTTGGGTAGGACCTTTTGGCCCGAGCCTAGCCCGAATAAGCCTAAACTTTTTTTTCTTACTGCTATGTTTTTGTTTTGCTATCATTTTGCTATTATATTACTAATATTTTGTTGCTTTTTTTTGGATATTGTATAACTCTTGTTTTATTGTTAAATTGCTATTATTTTAGAGACATTCACTTTGTTAAGTTGCAACTATGTTAGTGTTATTTAAGTATAAATTTTTTTTAAAAAAATGTATTTTCAATTTGTTAGGAAACATTTATTTTAATGTTTTTAGTGTATTTGATGAATTATATTTTTAAATTTGTTTTTATGTAAAAAAGTCTAAAAAAATTAATATAGGTGGGCCGGGTCAAGCTCAGGTTTAGCGTTTTTAATCTGGGTCGAGCTTGGGAAGAATTTTAGGCCCATTTTTTGGGTTAGGTCAAGCCCAACCCTAGAAAACAAGCCTAAAATTTTGCTTTCAACCCTGTCTGGCCCAACTCATGATCAGGTCTACACCCAGGTATCAGTACCTAGCCTTTAGGCATCGATACTTGGAAAGGCAATGGCTAAAATGCTACAATATTAGGGCAAGGTGCTGACACATATGATCTATGTACCAAAAACTCTACCCTAGACTTGGTCAATTGCATTGTTTTGGCCTATTTTGACTCTTGAGAATTTGCTTTGGGTCTCGATCACTATAATCACTTTTGAATAGATTCTAAATGATTTTAAAATGTTTCTAAATCCTCTAAATTGGTTTTAACTTAATGATAATGTTTTATTAAATTGTTTTAAAGTTTAATTTCTTAAATATTTTCAAGTTTTGTGTTATGTACATGTTTCGCTGGCATCTTCTATTCATACCAGACATTGGGACGGGTAAGGAGTGTTACAGTTAAGTGGAGGTGATCATAGTGCGACAAGTAGAAAGCCTAATTAATTGACACATTAGAATTTTATAATGTTAAATTAATATTTTTTTATTGTTGGTACAACTCATACACTATTGGTAGAAGTAACTCATTGCCACATACATTGCTAGCGTGTAATTCTTGTTATTCAATTTTAGAATGTAGATATGTGAGGGAACACCCTTGGCCAATATGGGCCAAACGTTGGTTTCATTTTTTTGTACTACTATATTTAAGATGTAATGCCCCAAACTCGACCCAAAAAATTAGATTTGAATCTTGGGCGCTGTCACTCTTATATGATTAAAACTTAGTTTTACTTATCCAAATTTCAATCGAATATAGTTATAATGCGTAAGTATAAATAATGAAGAAATCTCACTAAAAAAATCAAGAATTTAGTTATAACTACGATTGAAATAGTGTCATAGTTTATCATAATTGTTCCATGCAAAAGACTTTTATAAAACAACTCAGACTCGGACACGCCAATAAGCTTGCTCTGTATGCATAATAACCCATCTTGCCACTCATTGACGTAGCCCTAGCATCGTCCCTTCAAGCAAAAACCCTTAAAACCCACCTGAAACATAACACACAGAGATAAGTTTAATGGAACTTAGTGAGGCAAACACCATTTACTTGAATCATACTTGCACGCCACATTTAACTTGTTAAGAACCGTCTTATTACTCTTGTTCTTCATCCAGTCTCTAACAAAAGCTTCCTTTGTTTCCTTTTCTTTGTTGACGTTAGTTACCATACTTTACTTTAAGACCATTTCCTTCTCTTAAGTGCCTTTGAGACCTTACCTTTATTCTCTGTTCATCAAGCAATGACTTCCTCAAACTTCAGAATGAGATTCGCACATAGGCAATCGGTACTTCTTTTCAAGCATATCATGCTTACGTTCATTTTTAAAATACATTCTCTTTAAATTTCCATCCCTACACAAAACTTAATCATATTGAGTACCTTACCGTAATACTCATAGATAAGTTTCATATTTACTGACCTAATAGTTTACCTTTTGAAATAATAAGAAATGCACCTATCACTTAGTACTAAGTCCACCACAAGAAGAGTACTTCATGGTTTAATCTTGAGAGCCTTTCCAGAACACCCCACAGGAATAGCCCATTCAATGTGTGCTGTGAAAACTTTCTCTATAGGAGACGCCATAGAGGATATTCCTACATAACCCGTTGCGAGGGCGTAGCCTTTATTCTATTGCCACGAAAGCTTTAAGTCCTAAAATTTTTCTTTCATATTGTTCTTTCCTTATTCATCGAGAATTCCCTCTCTTCAGAATATGTCATGGAAATTAATTTTTTTTCTTTTAGGGTCTGCCATCGAGGCGTTTCCTTTAGAAGGTTGTCTCAAGGTCCATTCTTTAGGATGCACCACAAAGGTGTCCTTTACAAGATTTGTCACGAAGGCTTCCATTTTCTTCGATCACCACAAAGGCTTCCATTGTCATAGATTGCCACAAAGGCTTCAATGGTCATAGATTGCTACAAAGGCTTCCATTGCCTGTCGTTTCCATGATAGGGATTCACCTTGACTCACATTTTGTGAGCTTTACCCCTCATTGTTCTAGGTCACACAACCTTCCTTTGGTTTTTTTCCATATAATGCCATAACACACCAATTTTTGGTCTTACATGATATGGTGCCTTGGCTGTGGGCTTTTCCCTTGGAGAACGTGTTTAAAGTCATGTTGGGCCCCTTTTAAACTCCATTGTAGTAAACAGGCACAGACTCACTTAATAGATCTTTCATGCATTTGTGCCAGACTTATCATACCTCCCATTTTACACATCCTAGACATGCTCTTACAATTTTATTTTCAACCCCAGATCTCTTATCACATACTCTACACTTATCAGATCCTCACAATTTATACATGCAAATCTTATCCAACATTCATATATCAACATACTCATCATACTATTCTTTTCTAAACTCGATTCATGGTTCACACAATTCTTCATAGAAGTATCTAGAATAAACAACATATAACATATAAGAGTCGACTTAGGGAGTCACCTAACAACTTCGGATAGCAGCTTAGACTCTAGATCCAGTACTCAATCAGGGATTGTAACAACTACTTCCTTATAAAATAGAAGTTCACCATTTAAACTCATACAAGTAACCTTTTTAATCATTTCAAACCCAAATAGCCCCCATTGAATGCCTTACTTCTCCATATACTCATATAGATCCACGTAAAGCCATAAAACTTACCTTGGCATAGAGCATTCACAAATAAAGATCCACATCTACAACTTAGCTTAAGTGAAAGAAGGAAATGCTTTATGTTCCTTTAGATTTAGACAAAAATACTTCTTGAAGAAGACATTATACACATAATCAAACAAATCACAAATTTCAAAACAAGTATGGTAACAGGTTCTCAATCGAGCTTACAAAAACTCTAGAACAAGTTAGGAATTGTACATGGACTAAATTTAAATATTTCACAAAAGTCCAAGCAAAATTATAAAATAGAGATCACATGGTCGTGTGGCCAGACTATATGAAAGACCGATGTCGTGTGACATTGAGGTACACAGATGTGTATCCAGCCGTGTAACTCACTGAGCCCATGTTATTAGGCAATAAAATCCCTAACGATAGTCATACGATCATGTGATTGGGTTGTGTAACTAGTCATGGCTGTGTGACTAAGGAAATATCCTAAAGATACAGTAGCATATGGCTAGTTGACCACCTGTGTAGGGCACATGCCCGTGACGTAGATCGTGTGACCGCATAAACATACACGATTTGCCACCGATTAACATTGTAAAGATGCACACTTTATCGTACATGCTCGTGTAACACTCTTTGAGTTCAATTCTGATTTGATTCACCTAGATCTAGTCCTTCAAATGGTAAACACACACTAACATATTAACATTTGATTTAAATATTTTGACAAGATTTGAAAGAAACCGATTCAAAATAACGGAAGGGGGGAGTGTATGATATACACTTAATTGCGTACTAATATCATATCTAAACGAATAAAGGTACTTACCAGCCTATAGAAATGGAAACAAAAGTAATGGATAATAGATCTAATGCCAACGGGATCCGACGAGCAAGATGCTGATTCAACAATGAGGGAAAATTGACAGCCAAGGGAGATGGTAGGTACGACGACTAAAGAAGAAGGGTGGAAGAAAAAGAAAGGGAAAAGAAAAGAGAAAAGAAGATAGGTGCGGCCGTAAGGAGGAAAACATAGAAGAAGAGAGGATGGTAGGGGTAGGGGTTGTAACACCCCGAACCCGAGACCGTCACCGGAGTCGAACACGAGGTGTTAACAGACTTTAAAAATTTTCCAGACACTGCCAATCTGCGTAATAGTCGCTTTAAAAAAATCATATCTTGAGTTCAAAAACTTGGAATCCAGTTCCATAAATTTTCCCTGAAACTAGACTCATATACCCATCTACATATTTTTTTCTAGAATTTTTGGTTGGGCCAATTAGTACAGTTTATTAGTCAAAGTCTCCCATGTTACAGGGATCGTCTACACTGACCTTTGCGCATAACGACATGGATATCTCCCTGTACAGGGCTTCAATACTGATGCCGTTTGTTTCTATAGAAAGTAGACTCAGAGAGGAATCTATACATATATGGCTTGACTCCTAATTGTCTCTGTTTAATTTAAAATAAATTTCCAAAGTCGGAACAGGAAATCCAGAAACCGTTCTGGACCTGTCTCACAAGAACCTGAATATCTCTTAACATACTGTCCGTATGATTGTTTCGTTACTTTCCTATGAAAATAGATTCATCAAGGTTCGTTTACATAATTTATTCACTATTTAATTCCATTCGTACTATTTTTAGTGAATTTCCAAATCTACATCACTGCTGCTGTCAGCATCTGCCTTTAAGGTAGACTTTACCTATTTCATAGTTTCCATGATTCAACTAGCCCTTTTTGCATAAGTAGCACAATTTATGATAGTGATTAACCATTCCCATGGCCAATCCTTGCCAAGCCTATCCACACCTCTCAATAACCATATCCATACCAAATGATTATAACATTACACTCAAACATATATAAGCCATTTTCGCATGGCTATCCAAAATTTTACAAGTCCAAAGGGTCCATGACCCACAACAAACGGGTAGTCCTATACATGCCATTTCGAAGTTCAACCAAAATTGTACCAAAAGGGGGCTTTGATAGTGTGGGCGACTTTGACTTCAAGATCCCGAGTCCGATAGCTGGAGAACCAAAATCTATAAAACAGAGGAGCAATGAAACGGAGTAAGCATTTTATGCTTAGTAAGTTTTGAGCAAGGAATTCCAGCACAACAAAAGTATAGCATTCATATAGCTAAACGGATAATTTCATATGCACAAATTTTCGATATCATACTTGCTTCACATTACCAACCCTTATGTACATACACAAAAGATCAACTTAGCCAAAGGCCGGTAGCTCGTTTATCAACTGAGGGAATACTTATTTGTAAGGGCTCAACTAAATTCAAGCACATACGAAACATACCTCAATGTTGGGATGTTTCTAGAGTATTAACTGAAATTTTTACAGCAAGATCATTCATTCCCAAATCACGTACCTTCGAAATTTAACCGGATATAGCTCCTCGTTCAAATGCCTTCGGGACATAGCCCGGTTATAGTAACTCGCACAAATGCCTTCGGGACTTAACCCGGATTTAGTAACTCGCACAATTGCCTTCGGGACTTAACCCGGATTTAGTAACTCGCACCAATGCCTTCGGGCTTAGCCCGGAATTAGTATCTCGCACAAATACCTTCGGATCTTAGTCCGGATATGGTCACTTAGCACAAAGCCTTCGGGACTTAGCCCGGACATCATTCAAATAACCACGCACATTTAACAATAAATCATGGCACATTCGTATTTCATTTCGTTAGCAAAACTCAAACACAAGACACTTATCATTCTGTAATTTCGGCTCAATAGCCACACACAAAGAGCATGATTTGATTTGCTTAAAACATGATCTAATCAAATCTTAATTAAGCTCTCTTACTCAAGAACTTACCTCGGATGTTGTCGAACGATTCCGATGGCTATTCGACCACTTTTTCCTTTCCTTTATCGGATTTAGTTCCCCTTTGCTCTTGAGCTTAATTAAACACATTGTCGGGTAGAACAGACAAGTGCACATTCATCGCTCGTAAAGCAAACAATGATTTCCGGCTTAAGGCGTCCGCAACCACATTAGCCTTTCCCGGGTGGTAATCAATGACAAGCTCGTAATCTTTCAACAACTCAAGCCAACGTCTTTGTCGCAGATTTAAGTCTCTTTGAGTCATCAAATATTTGAGACTTTTGTGATCCGAAAATACATGGCACTTTTCACCAAATAAGTAATGTCGCCATATTTTTAAAGCAAATACGATGGCAGCTAGTTCAAGATCATGGGTCAGATAATTTTTCTCATGTGGCTTTAATTGTCTCGACGCATAGGCCACCACTCGACCTTCTTGCATCAATACGCAACCCAACCCAAGTAGGGATGCGTCACTATAAATGACAAACTCTTTGCCTGATTCGGGTTGCACTAAAATTGGAGCTTCAGTCAAATAAGTTTTTAGTTGATCAAAACTTTTCTGACATTTCTCCGTCCATTCGAACTTAACATCCTTTTGAAGTAGCTTCGTCATTGGTGTGGCTATCATCGAGAAACCTTTGACAAATCGTCGGTAATAACCGGCGAGCCCCAAAAAGCTCCGAACCTCAGTAATATTTCTCGGAGGTTTCCAGTTAAGTATGGCTGAAATTTTGTTCGAGTCAACTCGAATACCCGATGCTAATACTACATGACCCAAGAAGCTAACCTCTCTTAACTAGAACTCACACTTACTGAACTTAGCATATAACTGCTTATCCCTCAAAATTTGCAACACTAGCCTCAGATGCTCAGCATGTTCGGTCTCATCTCTTGAATAGACCAAGATGTCATCAATGAACACAACTACGAACCGATCCAAATATGGTCTGAAGATCCGATTCATCAAATCCATAAATACCGCAGGGGCATTAGTGAGCCCAAACGGCATCACTAAGAACTCGTAATGACCATATCTCGTCCTGAAGGCAGTTTTGGGTATGTCCGATTCTCGAATTCGCAACTGATAATAGCCCGATCTCAAATCTATTTTTGAGAACATTGAGGCTCCCTTCAGTTGGTCGAACAAATCATCGATACGCGGTAACGGATATTTTTCTTTATCGTCACTTTATTCAGTGACGATAGTCAATGCACAACCTCATGGTTCCGTCCTTCTTTTTCACGAACAATACTGGTGCACCCCAAGGTGAAAACTTGGTCGAGCAAAACCTCTATCCGTCAATTCTTGCAACTGAGCTTTCAACTCTTTTAACTCGGTTGGTGCCATACGATACGGAGCTATCGAAATCGGCGTAGTCCCAGGTACAAGCTCAATACCAAACTCTACCTCCCGAACAGGTGGTAAACCTGGTAATTCTTCAGGAAAAACATCCGGGTATTCACAAACCACCGGCACAGATTCGGGTTTCTTTTCTAATTCTTTGTCATCAAGTACATACGCAAGGTATGCTTCGCACCCTTTTCTTACATATTTCTGGGCCAACATTGCTGATATTACAGCTGTCATCCCCTCCAAGTCCGTAGACTCAACTCGGATTACTTTGTTATTTGCGACCTCAAATCAATAGTCTTGCTTTTGCAATTCACAACCGCATCATGCGCGGTCAACCAATCCAAACCAAGAATAACATCAAATTCATCAAACGGCAAAAGCATCAAGTCCGCCGGAAAACAGGAACCTCGAATTTCTAGGGACATTTCTTACACACTTTGTCGACAAGCACGTAACGACCTAAGGGATTTGACACCCGAATTACGAACTCAGTAGACTCAATAGGTAAAGTCTTACTGGATGCTAAGGTTTCACATATGTAAGAATGAGTAGAACCGGGGTCAATCAAAGCAATTACATTAGTATCAAAGAAGTAAAAGTACCGGTATAACATCAGGCGAAGAAGCATCCTCCGGGCACGTATAGCATAAGCTCTAGCAGGCGCACGAGCCTCGGATCTGGTCGTAGCATCTCTAGATCCTCTCTGACCACCACCAGCATTGCCCGTATTTCCAGATGGTCTACCTCGAGCAGTGGTAGCACCCAGTTTCCCACTCTGATTTACATTCTGTTCAGACAACCTCGGGCAATCTTTAATGAAGTGGTCAACTGATCCGCACTTGTAACAGGAGCGGTCAGGGAATCTACAACTCCCCGAATGCCATTTACCGCAATATCGACATTTCGTTCTGTCTCGACGTTCATTCCCAACACTGGCGACCAAGTGCCTCGTGTACCCACAGGGGGTCGATCACGATCTCGTCTAAAAAGGCCCGAAGTGCCTCTAAACTGGCCCGCATCATCTCGAAATTTCTTCGATGCCTGTTGAAGAGACTTTCCCGAGGATCTTTTATGAAACTCTCCAGTTCCCTCATCAACTTTTTGTTTTTCTTTTCTAAGCTCTTCGGCTTTACAAGCTCGCTCGACAAGTACTACGAACTCTCGTATTTCAAGAACGCCAACGAACATTTTTATATCTTCATTCAGCCCATCCTCGAAGCGTTTACACATAATAGCCTCGGACAAACACATTCCCGAGCGTATCTACTAAGTCTAACAAATTTTCGCTCGTAATCAGTAACTGACATGAACCTTGCTTAAGCTCAAGAAATTCCTTCCGTTTTTGATCAACAAATCTCTGACTGATATACTTTTTCCGAAACTCAGTTTGGAAAAACTCCCAAGTTACTTGCTCTCGGGCACAACAGAAGTCAGAGTACTCCACCAATAGTAGGCAGAATCACGTAGCAAGAGATAGTACACTTTAGGCATTCATCGGGTGTACAAGATAGCTCATCGAGTACCCGGATAGTGTTGTCCAACCAAATTAGCTTGTCGGCATCGTCGCTATCCGTAGCTTAAATTCAGTAGCCCCATGTTTTCGGATTCTGTCAACTGGGGCTTATTTGACCTTATTTGGTAGTTACCGGAGGTATTGTAGGTGCGGGGTTGTATTAGTCGGGAATGGAGGTTGTGGACAGCCGTATTAGTTCGAATGTATTGGTTGAACCAATCATTCATCACGCTATAGAAAGCTTGTCTAGCTTCATCATTCGGGTTACTAGCATTAGGTTGAGAGTCCGCCGGTGCTGTCCCTTGTGCGGGAGCAGGTGCTACACTCTCAAGATCATCAGCTACCTCTCGGTCGGGATCGGGATCCATTACTATAAATAAACACATTTACAATGTCAGAAATCACCACACTATCAAGTAATCACATAAAATGGCATGTATAGCTAGACCCAACGCATTACGGTAGTCCTAGAATCGACTAAACCGTAGCTCTGATACAATCAAATGTAACACCCCGAACCCGAGACCGTCACCGGAGTCGAACACGAGGTGTTAACAGACTTTTAAAAAAATTTCCAAACACTGCCAATCTGCATAATAGCTGCTTTAAAAATCATATCTTGAGTTCAGAAACTCGGAATCCAGTTCCGTAAATTTTCCCTGAAACTAGACTCAGATGCCCATCTACATATTTCTTTCTAGAATTTTTGGTCGGGCCACTTAGTACAGTTTATTAGTCAAAGTCTCCCATGTTACAGGGATCGACTACCCTGCCTTTGCGCATTACGACTTGGATATCTCCCTGTACAGGGATTAAATACTGATTCCGTTTCTTTCTATAGAAACTAGACTCAGAGAGGAATCTACACATATATGGCTTGACTCATAATTGTCTCTGGTTAATTTATAATGAATTTCCAAAGTCGGAACAGGAAATCCAGAAACCGTTCTGGCCCTGTCTCACAAGAACCTGAATATCTCTTAACATACTGTCCGTATGATTGTTTCGTTACTTTCCTATGAAAATAGATTCATCAAGGTTTGTTTACATAATTTATTCACTATTTAATTCCATTCCTACTATTTTTAGTGAATTTCAAATCTACATCACTGCTGCTGTCAGCATCTGCCTTTAAGGTAGACTTTACCTATTTCATAGTTTCCATGATTCAACTAGCCCTTTTGCATAAGTAGCACAATTTATGATAGTGATTAACCATTCCCATGGCCAATCCTTGTCAAGCCTATCCACACCTCTCAATAACCATATCCATACCAAATGATTATAACATTACACTCAAACATATATAAGCCATTTTCGCATGGCTATCCAAAATTATACAAGTCCAAAGGGTCCATGACCCACAACAAACGGGTAGTCCTATACATGCCATTTCGAAGTTCAACCAAAATTGTACCAAAAGGGGGCTTTGATAGTGTGGGCGACTTTGACTTCAAGATCCCGAGTCCGATAGCTGGAGAACCAAAATCTATAAAACAGAGGAGCATGAAACGGAGTAAGCAATTTATGCTTAGTAAGTTTTGAGCAAGGAATTCCAGCACAACAAAAGTATAGCATTCATATAGCTAAACGGATAATTTCATATGCACAAATTTTCGATATCATACTTGCTTCACATTACCAACCCTTATGTACATACACAAAAGATCAACTTAGCCAAAGGCCGGTAGCTCGTTTATCAACTGAGCGAATACTTATTTGTAAGGGCTCAACTAAATTCAAGCACATACGAAACATACCTCAATGTTGGGATGTTTCTAGAGTATTAACTGAAATTTTTACAGCAAGATCATTCATTCCCAAATCACGTACCTTCGGAATTTAACCGGATATAGCTCCTCGTTCAAATGCCTTCGGGACATAGCCCGGTTATAGTAACTCGCACAAATGCCTTCGGGACTTAACCCGGATTTAGTAACTCGCACAATGCCTTCGGGACTTAACCCGGATTTAGTAACTCGCACCAATGCCTTCGGGCTTAGCCCGGAATTAGTATCTCGCACAAATGCCTTCGGATCTTAGTCCGGATATGGTCACTTAGCACAAAGCCTTCGGGACTTAGCCCGGACATCATTCAAATAACCATGCACATTTAACAATAAATCATGGCACATTCGTATTTCATTTTCGTTAGCAAAACTCAAACACAAGACACTTATCATTCTTGTAATTTCGGCTCAATAGCCACACACAAAGAGCATGATTTTGATTTGCTTAAAACATGATCTAATCAAATCTTAATTTAAGCTCTCTTACTCAAGAACTTACCTCGGATGTTGTCGAACGATTCCGATGGCTATTCGACCACTTTTTCCTTCCCTTTATCGGATTTAGTTCCCCTTTGCTCTTGAGCTTAATTAAACAAATAAATTGATTTAATCATTTGAGCATTGAAAAGAGGAACACAAGGCACTTAGCCCATATTTATACATTAGACATTAAAGTCACATATGTACGGAATCATGAATCAAACTCAACATTTTAGCTAATTTTCCCCCTTGGCCGAATTTTCTAAGCCAAGACAAAAGCATCAATATGCTTGCCTCCAACCGAATACATGCAACACCAAATCTTCTTCCTATGGCCGAATATGCATGTCTATGTTGGGGCCGATTATATGCTTAATACTTCCTACAAGTATGGTTACTTGTATTGATTATAAATATCATCTTGTTTCAAGTTCAAAACTTGGCTAATACACACATATATACACTAGTAAAGCATCCTCTCCCTTTCCATCAATTTAACACATGCATTGCTCATTAACGTACAAAATTATATTCGGCCTTAGCACACAACTTGCTAGCCGATTCTTCTCCATCTAGCAACCATTGCACATATGTGCTCACTCAAAATGCTAAAAAGGAGATTCAAGAATCGTCAATCCACCATCACATGCATCATTAACAAGCTTCATATTTAGCATGCAATGGCATTAACACAAAATCCACCTAGGCCGAATATCATCCCCATGACATAGCAAGGATTTGAACCATGGCTAATTAGAACTCAAGCTAGCAACTAAAAACATGCATGAGTCTCATGGCACAACCTCGAACATACCTTAATCTAGATACAAGTATGGCCAAACCTCCTCCTAATCCTCTTCCAAATCAAACATGAAGCAAGAACTCCTTCCTCCTTCCTTAGAATTTTCGGCCAAATGAAGATGAAAAAGGATGAACAAAATTTTCTCCTTTGTTTTCTTTAACTCACGGCAATGGGGGGGGGAAGACAACCACACACATTTTTTTTTGTTTCCATCATATTCCCTTTCATTATTTTATGCCCATGCTCCTTATTTTATTTTTCCTAACATACCTCACTAACATAACATGTTTGTGACATGTTTCCACTCATGATGCACTAACACAACATGTCTATGACATGTCTTGCCCATCACACTTGGTCTCCCATGCTTGTCATGGCCGGCCACTACTCATTAGGGGGGGGAAATTTGACATGCAAGTCCCCCCCTTTTTCCACATGCACTAATAGGTCCTTACGCATTGACCTATCACATTTTAAAATTTTCTCACATAAGTCCTATTGACTAAATTCACATGCAATCGACTAAATCGAAGCTTGAAATTTTCACACATTCATAATTACATATTCTAGACAATAAATATCACATTCAAACATTTCGGTGACTCGGTTTAGCGGTCCCGAAACCACTTCCTGACTAGGGTCAATTTTGGGCTGTCACAGTAATGATCCCGAATCATTAAAGGACATTTCTTGCTTACTTTATCAACTATCACGCATTTGCCTAACGGGTTCGACACTCTAATCATAAATTCTGTGTTCTCAACAGGTATATTCATACTAGACACCAGTTTCATGCATACATATGAATGAGTAGAACTGGGATCAATCAAAGCAACAACATTAACATTATAGAGAGAAAATGTACCGGTAATCACATCAGGTGAGGAAGCATCTTCACGTGCCTTTATGGCATAAGTTCTAGCTGGAGCCCTTACTTCAGATTTAGCTGCTGAATCTGTGGCTACATTCTTGCTGCTTGCTTCATTTCCAGCTTTTCTCGAATATCTTCCTCTCGAGTCTGCACCACTAGCTTTTGTATTCTGAAATTTTTCTTTTTCAGCTTTCTCTGGGCAGTCTCTAATAAAATGATCCGGAGAACCACATTGAAAACATTCATTTGCTCTACACGGACCAAAATGATTTCTACCACACCGCTGGCACTCAGGTTTAACAAATCTCGTGTTCCCTACACTGGCTGCCGAAGTAGTCTGGGATTTAGGACCCACATTTTGCTTCCTATAATTCCCATATGATTGCCCAGCTGAAGCTTGGGAACGAGGATTCATATTCCTTGACTTTCTAGGTTGCTGTGAAAATGAACCGCTCATCGGTCTTTTCTTCCAATTTCTAGTCTCAGCCTCTACCTTTTTCTTTTCTTTAAGTAGTTCTTCAGCCTTGCAAGCTCAATCAACCAGTACTACCATTTCTTTTAGTTCAAGGATCCCGACAAATACTTTAATGTCTTCGTTAAGCCTATCTTCAAATCGTCGGCACATCTTGGCTTCTGTAGGAACATATTCCCTGGCATACTTACTTAATCGAACAAACTCTCTTTCATATTCTGAGACTGTCATATTACCTTGCTTCAGCTCAAGAAACTCTTTACATTTTTGATCAATAAACCTTTCACTAATATATTTCTTTCGAAACTCTTCTTGAAAGAATTCCCAGGTTACCCTCTCTTTCGGTACCACCGAAATCAAAGTCTTCCACCAATTATAGGCTGAATCTCTCAACAAAGATTTAGCACATTTCAAACATTCTTCAGGTGTACAAGATAATTCATCAAATACCCGGATAGAATTTTCAAGCCAGAACTCTGCTTTCTCTGCATCATCATCAATATTTGCTCTAAATTCTTTAGCCCCTTGTTTACGAATTCTGTCAACGGGGGTTCTGTGAAATTTTATCATATCCATACCTTGAGGCATCGGGGTACAGGTTGAGGAATTGGGGGAGGTAGGGGAGGTCGTACATTTGGGTTCGTACGAACGAACTCAGTGTACCATGCACTCATCATTTGGAGAAAGGCTTCCCGACCCCTTTCTCCTCCTCCCTGACCAACAGTAGGAGGTGGATTTTCAGTCGGCGCTGCTCCTTCAGTCGGAGCTGGCGCATTACTCTCTACTTCATCTGTCACAGCTGGATCGGGATCCATTTACTATATAAAAATCTTTTAAAAAGGTCAGAAGTCGTCACACTATCACAATTCATACATATGGCATGTATAGCAAAATCCGTACATATAACACGTAGTCCGAGAACCGACTAAACCTGCTCTGATACCACTAAATGTAACGCCCCCACGCCCGAGACCATCGCCGTAGTCGAGTATGAGGTGTTACTAAGCTTAGTTTAACATTTTTAGAACTTTGGATTATTGTTTCTACATTCACAGCTTTTAAGCTACTTGCGTCACATTCACAAGAAAAATCATATCTCGAGTTACGAAACTCGAAATCAAGATCCGTAAATTTTTCCTGAATCTAGACTCATATACCTATCTACTAAATTTTTTCTAGAATTTTTGGTTGGGCCAATTCGTACAGTTTATTAGTTAAAGTTACCCCTGTTTCAGGACTTGACTGGTCTGACCTCTGTTTACTACGAACCACATTTCTCTCTGTACAAAATTCATATGACTATAAGATTTGTTTTTACTAAAACTAGACTCAATAAGGATTCTGAGGATATAAAATATACCACCTAATTATATCTTTATAAATTATAATTAATTTCTAAAGTTGGAACAGGGGATTCAAAAAATGCTATGACCCTGTTTCACTAAAATTCAAATATCTTCTAACATATAATTCCTTTACCTGTTTCATTTGTTTCATGTGAAGCTAGACATAATAAGCTTCAATTTGATATGTATTCCATCACCAAATTCAATTGCTATGATTTTTAATAAATTTTCAAACTTGCGTCAGTGTTGCTGCAGTATTCTGTTTATGGCAAATTTCATCCTTTTTATGAGTTTTTATGCACTAAGTATCTTAATAGTTTTCCTTAACATCAAACATAATCTACACTAACCATTTTCATAATTTATCATTATCAAGCATTTCCTCAACCATTCCACAACCATACCATAAGATCATTTACACAAAATAGGTATATTGCTATACATGCCATACTTAAATTTACAAGCCATTTACCAAAAGTCTTCCGGATAGTGTGACTGAGCCTTCGACCTATCCCGACTCCTGAGTTGGCTTGTCCAAAACTACAATGAGTAAGAAGGAGGGAGTAAGCATAAATGCTTAGTAAGTTCATATGCAAATAATAAGTAACATAACAAACAGTTATACCAATCAACATTAGCATACATCACTAAAACACATATCACATTTCTGATCATTTTTCATCATCTTATATTACCTTATAGTGGTTGTATCAATACTCAACCGAGGGTTAAATACATACATGTCCAAAATATCCATTTCACATCACTCACCAATACTTCTCTTTACATCTCAAATATTCCTCCATTGAGTAGAACTTTACCCGTTGAACACATCGGAATATAATTCGGATACATGGATAATTTGCATATAAGTGCCACATATTCAATCAAGCAATCATGTAACCCGCCCATAAGCGAACTCGGACTCAACTCAACGAGCTCGGGCGTTCGCATCCATAAGTGAAATCGGACTCAACTCAACGAGTTCGGATGCCTAGTTACATCTCACGAACTCGGACTCAACTCAACGAGTTCGGACATTCGCATCCATAAGTGAACTCAGACTCAACTCAACGAGTTCGGATGCTCAACCATCCTAGTGACATGTCACTTGTATCCTAATCTATTCCTAAGGTTCAAACGGGCTTTTTCCTCGAACACTTATCCTTGCCGTCTTCCGTAGAATGCCGAAATCAATACTCGGTAATAATTATATTTAACAAGTAGTTCACATAATTTACATATTATTTGAAATTAACCACAAAGCATACATTTCATAATAAAATTTAGCATAACATATAATTAACATCAATAACTTAAAAATAACCATTATGCTACATTATTTACACATGAACTTACCTTGGTACCAAAATACAAAGATTTTGCAATTTAGTCCACAATCTTTTCTTTTCCTCAATTGAGGTCGATTCCACGTCTTTCTTGATCTAAAATAACACATTTAGCTTATTTAATACTCACATTATCAAATTAATCCTTAACTCAAATTTTGGCAAAATTACAATTTTACCTCTAAACTTTTGCATATTTACATTTTTGCCCCTAGGCTCGGGATTAAACTTTATTCCTTATTCTTATGTTTTACAACATGCTGATCACTTTTCTCTTCTATGGCAACATCAAATTCTCACTCTAACATGTACTTATGACTATTAGGTATTTTTACCGATTAAGCCCTTTTACTCGTTTTCACTCAAAACCGAGTAGCACAAGTTGTCTAACATAATTTAAAACCCCATATTCTATCATAAAACATCAAAATACACAAATTTCACCTATGGGTATTTTTCCAAATATGAACCCTAAGTTGAATTATTGTTAGCATAAGCTTAATCGAGCTACCGGGATCTCAAAAACGTAAAAATCATTAAAAACGGGACTTGGAATCACTTACTATGGAGCTTGGAAGCTTGAAACAAACCCTAGCTATGGAGAACCCTTGAAATTTCGGCCTAATGAAGAAGATGGACAAAAATTGGCTTTAATTTTGTTTTTAATTCATTTTAATAACTAAATGACCAAAATACCCTTACTACTAAACTTTCCAAAAATTCCTTCCATGTCCTAATTTTGTCCATGAACTTAAAATTGGTCAAATTGCTATTTAAGACCTCCTCATTAATATTCCAAAACAATTTCATACTAAAAACTTCTAGAATGCAAGTTTTGCAACTTATTCGACTTAGTCCCTACTTTCAATTTAAGCACTTTAGGCATAGAATTTCATCACGAAATTTTCACACAATCATGCAATCATATCATAAACCTCAAAATAATTATAAAATAATTATTTCTATCTCGGATTTGTGGTCACGAAACCACTATTCCGATTAGGCCCTAATTCGGGATATTACATATGATGTTGTCTTCAATGAAGATTTTGTTGCTCAACTCTTTCACAATTCAAAAAGTAATGAATTTGCAGAGTAAATCAAAAAGTCGAAAAAACAAATTGACTTCAATATTTTAATTAAAATAATTAAATATATTAGTTAAATAATATTATGTAAAGAATTAAATTATATTAATTTAAATATAAATTTTAAATTTTAAATTTAAATATTGTAGATAAACTATAACCTAAAATAATTTATGTATAACATAATCATCTTTTGTTTGATTTAATAAAAAGTTTGAATTAAGAAACATTTTAAATTAAATAAAATATAATTGATACAATCAATTATCTGTTGACACGAGGTGAAACAAACTAGTTAAAATAATCAACAACGGGTACTTAATCAATTAATCGGTGTTCATTTATCCATTTAAGGGGTAAAGATTGAGAAATATTCAGGAATATGGTTCCCATATTCCCATTTTCTCCTCTCAACCACCGCTATATATATATATATCAAATAACAATCTCATCAAACTTGTCAATACAGATAATGGAATCCCCTAAATAGAGGAGTAATAATAATAAATTAGACGAAGTAAAACATTTTCTTTAATATTAATTTCCCTGTCAACTTGACGTGATCCATAGACTGATTTTGTACCTATTCATAGCCTAACAGTTCATCAAGTCAAATTTGCTATTTTTTTATATATAGAGAGAGTAGTGAACATCAATAGATCATTAACAAATTTTTGGCCAGCTATATACAGTATATATTTTTATTCAATCATATAAACTACTATATATTTCTACCAAAAAACAACCAAAGTGGCGAAGTTGAAGCCACAGAGTAGCGAAGTTGTTGTATTGGCATCGCAGACCAAAGGGGTGCTGATGATACTTGATTTTATTCAATCTTATAAACAATTATACATTTCTATCAAAAACAAACAAAGGGGTTCAAGCACATGTTGAAATGGAAATGGAAATTAGAATCTTACTCTCTTTGACTGTTCCGTAAAGCCAGCACAGTACCTCATCAGCAAATGCCAGGCAGACTCTTCCCTAACAGCCAAGTGCAGCACCTTTTAGTCCACATCTGAACAATTTGAACAAATGGTGCATGGAACATTTTGAACTTAATACCTCCCTCATAAAGAAAAACATACCCGAAAAAAAAAACACAGCAAATAAAGGACAATTCAAGCAACAAAAAGCATGGCATTCACCTTAGCCCAAGCCCTAAAGAGCCATCTCCGATTCTCCAGTCTCCACTCTCCATACCAAGTTACCAAAAATAGTTTGGAGAGACAAGTTGACGAGACGGCCAAATGCTTCTGTAATGTATTGAAGAAAGAACATAGAAAAATCAAAATCGAAATTAAGAACAGAATAATGAATATAAGAATTGAATAAATAAAAAGAAATTATTGGTTTGGTGCACTTATGGATAAATCTTCCAGTTACTTCAAGGTTTTGATATGATTAGAAGATGAAAAACAAGTGAGAATATTTGCAATTAATCAACAAACCTTAAAAGACAATAATATTATATTTAGTGTAAACAAATGATTTAGTGGCAACCAATAGTAAAAAATTGCGGATGCAAATATAGTTGATATGAATTACATAGTATTAAGCAATTAAAGAAAAACTATTTAATATACCTGGTCAAGACAGATTTGTCGATGCAAGGGAACTTGAGCTAATCATCGGAATGTGATCTAAGTATTTCCATAGTTTTTTCCTTCAAATAGGCTGCACAATCGAGTTGGAGCAACATGCAAAGCTTTGTTTGTGACAGCCCAAAATCGACCCTAGTCGGGAAGTGGTTTCGGGACCACAAAACCGAGTCATAAAATTTAGTTAAAATTTTATTTGCATATCTTATATGTGTGATAGTACTTGTATGAAAATTTGATGTTTTAATTTTTGTATTAGGAATGTGAATTTTGCTTGAAAGGATCTAGTTGAGAGACTTAGAAAATTTTGATAGGTAGCCGGCCAAGCATGACTCCATTCCTCCAAGTTTATGTTGTTTATTATTTAATATTGGTAAGTAAATTAAAATAAATTAAAGAAAGGAATTAAAAAGGAATGGATGAATAAAATAAGGAGGGAAGAGGGAGTGTTCATCTTTTTTTTCTTTGGCTATTGCCGTGAGTGAGGAGAAGGAAGGGAGATTTGGTTATTGGATTTTGGCTTGGAAGATGGCTAGAATGAGGTATGTATTGAATGATTCTTGAAAATCTATGCATATTTGAGATGGTTAGTTCAAATTCTACTCATCCTATAGATTAGACTTAGGATTTTGAGGTTGAAATTCGGCCAAGAAGCTTGAAACTCTTAGTAGATGTGTTAATGTCATTAAAATGGATAGTAATGTAGGATATGGTGAGTGGTTAATTGCTTTTAACTTGAAAGTTGAGGTTAAAATGGGTTAAGTGATTGCCAAATCTAATTTAGGGGTGGAGGATTGTGTTCATGTTATATTGGATAGGTAGAGGTTGTAATGAGGTTGAAATTGTTGAAGTGTTAGCTTGGTAACTAATGAAGTAATCGGCCATATGGGGTAAAAAATGGGATGTTCATTTTAGTTGTTGTTTCATTTTTGTGAGAAATGGGTCAAGTGTTCATGAGATGAAATTGTGTGATTAGATAAATTAAAGGTAATAGTATAGTTGATGAATATATATAGATATACATATTCGGCCATCACTTAGGAGCTTATGTGATGTTGAGTTTAAGCTTTGCATATTCGGCTATATATATATATATGTAAGCCCATTCGTGATATTACCTTAGGACTATGTATATATAAGCGACAAAAAATGGGAAAAACTAGC